>NC_140082.1:69634665-70120407 GCF_964194135.1 Talpa europaea | reverse complement strand
GAAGTAGAAGAAGAAAGAAAGCAGAAGTAGAAGAGAAGAAGAACTAATTGAAAGAGTAGAAAATGTAGAAGAAGTAGAAACGATGAAGAAGAAGAAGACAGAGATGTAGAACTACAAGAAGAACAAGAAGTTCAACAAGACAAAGAACAAGAGGCCATAGAAGAGATTTTTTGCAGTAGGGACCCTTCTTGATGGAGACTGTGTGAACTCTGCAGAAGGCTCACCGAGGAGACAGAAGTAAGCTGGCAGGCTTTCCCATACTGGGCGCCTTCTAGCCTGCAGTTCCAGCCCAGAGGGGAGTAGCTCTCCCACCACTGGGGCAGACCGGGTGTGCAGGGGAGCGCGTCCCCGGCACCGGCATTTTGCAGCAGGGACCTTTCTTGCTGGAGACTGTGTGAACCCAGCAGAAGGCTCACCGAGGAGACAGCAGTTAGCTGGGAGGTTTGCCCCATGCTGGGCGCCTTCTAGCCTGCAGTTCCAGCCCAGAGGGGAGCAGCACCCACCGCTGGGGCAGACCGGGCGTGCAGGGGAGCGCGTTCCCGCATCGCCATTTTCCAGCAGGGAACTTTCTTTGCTGGAGACTTGTGAACCCAGCAGAAGTTCCCCAGAGGAGCCAGTGGTGAGCTGGGAAGGTCGCCCAAGATGCCGGCCAGTACCAGCAACACAGTGTCACAAGGAATACAGCAAATTAGAAAACAGGCAGTAGGGAGTAGAAAAAACACATGCAACCCAGCAACTCCTCAGCAAAAAAGCACACCGCAAAAAGAAAACCATCTACCAGATTGCAACGACAGTAACTTGGAAGAACTTCTGAGCCTTCCAGATAGAGAATTTAAAATTGCTGTGATTAAAAAACTGACAGAAGTCATAAAGGAAAACAATGATAAGGGGAAATAATTAATGACCAGAAGAATGAAATTGAGTCCCTAAAGAGGGAAGTAAAAAAATGCAGGAGATCAAAGAATTAATGGAGACGCTAAAGAACTCTGGGAAAAGCAATGAAAGCAGAATAGATGAAATGGAAGAACGAATAAGTACTCTTGAAGACACAGAAATCAAAAGAACTAAAACAGAAAAGGAAGGAGAAGTACGAAGGAAAAAGACCGAAGAAAGACTTCGGGAACTATCTGACTCCATGAGGAAAGGAAATATAAGAGTTATAGGAATCCCAGAAGGAGAGGAGAGAGATGTAGGAACAGAGAAAATATTCATGGATATAATTGAAGAGAACTTCCCAAACGCGAAGAAGTATCTGAAAATTGATATACAAGAAGCAAGAAGAACACCAAACTTCCATGACGAAAGGAAAAATACAGCAAGACACATAATAGTAAAGCTCCCAAGAATCCAAGACAAGGAAAATATAATGAAACTATCAAGAGGGAAGAAACAGATAACATTCAAAGGGAAACCAATCAGACTGACATCAGACTTCTCTGAAGAAACACTACGGGCAAGGAGAGTGTGGAGGGACATAGTCAACAGACTCCAAGCAAACAGACGCCAACCAAGAATACTCTATCCCGCAAAGCTCTCCTTCCTCTATGAAGAAAGAATAAGGACCTTCCCAGACAAACAGAAACTCTGGAATTTTATTACGACTAAACCCCCACTCCAAAAAATACTACAAGGAGTCCTAAAGCCAGGACCTCAGAGGGACAAATAACAACAAAAGAAGGCCAAAGAAAGTTATTAAAAGAATAAATAGATAAAATCAAAGGAAAGACAAACACAATGGCAAATACAGATGCTAACATATCAATACTAACTCTAAATGTAAATGGACTAAACTCTCCAATAAAAAGACACAGAGTTGCAGGCTGTATTAAGAAACAAAACCCAACCTTTTGCTGTCTCCAGGAAACACATTTAGCTGCAAAAGATAAAAATAGACTCAAAGTTAAAGGATGGAAAACAATTCTACAAGCAAATGGACTAAAAAAGAAGGCAGGAACAGCTATACTCATATCAGATAAAACAGATTTCAAACTTAAAAAGATAAAAAGAGACCCCAGTGGTCATTACATTATGATCAAGGGGACAATACTTCAAGAAGAAATAACACTCATTAACATATATTCACCAAACGAAGGAGCACCAAAATATATCAGACAACTATTGGCATCTCTGGAAAACAGACAACAGAGAAAACACATACGTAGTGGGAGACTTCAACACACCACTATCAACAATGGATAGATCAACAAGACAAAAAATAAGTAAAGACACTAAAGCTCTAAATAAGGATCTAGAGTGCTTGGGCTTAACAGACATATATAGAACACTAAACCCAAAAAATCTGAGTATACATTTTTCTCAAGCGCACACAGATCATTCTCTAAGATCGATCATATACTGGGGCACAAGACAAACATCAACAGATACACCAAGATTGAAATCATGCCAACCATCTTTTCTGACCATGAAGGCATCAAACTAGAAATAAACCATAAAAAGAAGGCAAGGTACTCTCCTACCTCGTGGAGATTGAAACCCACACTACTGGAAGTCCACTGGACTAACGAGGAGATAAAAGAAGAAATTAAAAAATTCTTTGAATTGAATGACAAGGAGGACACCAATTTCCTAAATGTATGGGATGCAGCAAAAGCAGTAATAAGAGGAAAATATATAGCAATAGATGCTCACATCAAGAAACAAGAAAGAACTCAAAGAAACAACCTAATCTCGAAGCTCAAAGATCTAGGAAAAGAACAACAAAAAAAACCCCAAAACCAGCAGAAGAAAAGAAATAATAAAAACCAAAGCAGAAATAAATGAAATCGAAACTAAAAAAAAACAATCGAAAAGATCAATGAAACCAAGAGCTGGTTCTTCGAAAAAAATAAATAAAATAGATAAACCCCTCGCCAGGCTCACAAGGGCAAAAAGGGAGAAAGCACAAATAAATAGGATAATAAATGAAAGAGGAGAAATCACAACGGACACAGCAGAAATCAAAAGAATAATTAATAACTACTATGAATAGTTATATGGAAACAAGTTCAACAATCTAGAGGAGATGGACAAATTCCTACAACTCTACAATCACCCAAAGCTACATAAAGAAGAAATAGAACACCTAAACAGACCAATTACAATTGGTGAAATTGAAATGGTAATCAAAAACCTCCTCCAAAACAAAAGCCCAGCACCTGATGGATTTCCAAATGAATTCTACCAAATATTCAGAGACGAATTGGTGCATATCCTTCACAAACTCTTCCAAAAAATTGAGAAGGAAGGTATAATACCTAACACGTTCTATGAAGCCAACATTACACTAATACCAAAACTGAACAAGGACAACACAAAAAAAGAAAACTATAGGCCAATCTCCCTAATGAACACTGATGCAAAAATCCACAATAAAATTTTAGCTATCAGAATCCAACAGTGTATCCCTAAGGTAATTCACAAAGACCAAGTAGGATTCATTCCAGGGACACAAGGATGGTTTAACATCCGAAAATCAATCAACGTTATCCAACACATCAACAAAAAGAAATATAAAAACCATATGATAATATCAATAAATGCTGAGAAAGTTTTCGACAAAGTGCAACACCCATTCATGATAAAAGCCCTTGAAATTCTTGGGATACAAGGAACGTACCTCAACATCATAAAGCCCATATATGACAAGCCAACAGCCAGTATCATTCTCAATGGTGAAAAGCTGAAAGCAATTCCATTAAGATCTGGAACAAGACAAGGATGTCCACTTTCACCACTGCTTTTCAATATAATACTGGAAGTCCTAGCCAGAGCAATAAGACAAGAGAGAGACATACAAGGAATCCAAATAGGAAAAGAAGAAGTCAAACTATCACTCTTTGCAGATGATATGATAATATACATAGAGAACCCGAAAAACTCCACAGAACAACTAATTCAACTCATCTATCAGTTCAGTAAAGTGGCAGGATACAAAATCAACACGCAAAAGTCAGTAGCCTTCCTATATACAAACAATAAATCTGAAGAAGAAATAAAAAAAAAAACATCCCTTTTATTATTGAAACAAAAAAAATCAAATATTTGGGAATAAATCTAACAAAAGAGGTAAAGGACCTATACAAAGAAAACTATAAAACACTGTTAAAAGAAATTGAAGAAGACACAAAGAAATGGAAAAACAACCCCTGCTCATGGATTGGGAGAATTAACATTATTAAAACGGCCATCCTACCAAAAGCAATATACAGATTCAATGCTATTCCAATCAAAATTTCAATGTCATTCTTCAAAGAAATAGAACAATTATTGATGAAATTCATATGGAATCACAAAAAACCCCGAATAGTCAAAGCTCTCCTGAAAAAAAAAGAAGTGAATGGAGGAATTAACTCCCAGACTTCATACTCTACTACAAAGCCATAATCATCAAAACTGCATGGTATTGGAACAAGAACAGACATACAGACCAATGGAATCGAATAGAAATTCCAGAAATAAACCCACAGATTTATGGTCAACTAATATTTGACAAAGGAGCAAATACTATGCATTGGAGCAAAGAAAGTTTGTTCAATAAATGGTGCTGGGAAAACTGGGTCGCTACATGCAAAAGAATGAAGCTTAACCACTACCTCACACCATATACAAAAATCAACTCAAAATGGATAAAAGAACTAGACATAAGACCTGAAACCATAAAATACATAGAAGGAAATATAGGCGAAACACTACGTGATTTGCATATCAAAGACATCTTTACAGACACATCACCCAAAGCAGTGATAGTGAAGGCAAAGATCAACAGCTGGGACTACATCAAATTAAAGAGCTTCTGCACAGCAAAACAGACAATAACAAAACAAAGAGAAACCCCACCAACTGGGAGAAAATTTTTGCACACAACACTACTGATAAAGGACTGATCACAAAAATCTGCAAAGAGCTGATGAGACTCAACAACAACAAAGAAAATAATCCAGTCAAAAAATGGACAGAGGAGCTAAAATAAACTTCTCTGAAGAGGAAATGCGAATGGCCAACAGGCATATGAAAAAATGTTCAACATCACTTGCAATCAGGGAAATGCAAATCAAAATTACCATGAGATACCATCTTACACCAGTGAGAATGGCACATATTAAATAAACTAGCAACAACAAATGTTGGCGAGGTTGTGGAGAAAAAGGAACTCTCCTGCACTGTTGGTGGGAGTGCAAACTGGTGCAACCACTATGGAGAGCTTTGTGGAGATTTCTGGACCTACTAAATATAGAGCTTCCACAGGATCCAGCAATTCCACTCCTAGGTATTTACCCAAAGAACACAGAAACATCAATTCCAAAGAACACCTGCACCCCTATGTTTATAGCAGCACTATTTACAATAGCTAAGCTTTGGAAACAGCCCAAATGCCCAAAAATAGATGACTGGATCAAGAAGATGTGGTACATATATACCATGGAATATTACTCAGCATTCAAAAAAGATAAACACATGCAATTTGCAGCAACATGGATGACGCTGGAAGGGATCATGCTCAGTGAAATAAGCCAAAAAGAAAAAGAAAAATACCGGATGGTCTCACTCATAGCAGAAATCTAGAAAACTTAAATAAGGGACCAGGAAAATGAATAACTATAAGAAAGTGAAAATCAAAATCAACAAAAATTATGAACCAGAGACACTTTTTGGGGGGTGGGGGGCGGGAGGGGAGGGATTGGGGTCAGAATGGGGGATTGCAATTGTATGGGGAATATAAAAATAAAATTTATTAATTAAAAAAATAGAAACTAGTGCAGAAGAGGAATGTGATGGAAAATAAATGTGTGTAAATATGAAATAAAAGAAATCCTTAGAGTATTTCAGTCTCTTGCCACTCATTCTAACCTGCCAATGTCTCAAGATTCTTGTCAGCAAAAAATAGTTTAAAAAAATGCTTAAAGAAGGGCCTCACTGGTGGTGCAGGCAGTTGAGTGCTGCATTGTGAGTCTGTCCGCAGACTCTGTATCGTTGGTTTGATCCCGACCAGCGGGCAAGGATATACACTGCTGCTCCCCTCAGCAGTGTATATTGTCAGTCTGCCTGTTCTGTTCCCCACTCTGTCTCTGGTGAATCCTCACACCATCCTGCACATCTGGCCTATACCCTGGTTCTACCATAAATAAATAAATAAATATTTAAAAATGCTTAAAGAACACCGTAAACGAGCAGGACCTTTTGCATTTCCTGTTAGTACAAAAAGGAGTTTTGTAACCCATGATAATATCCCCTTTCCTATTTTTTAATTTAAATTTTATTTTTATATTCCCCATACAATTACAACCCCCTTATTTTGACCCCAATCCCTCCTTTTCCTGCCCCCCACCCCCCATAGAGTGTCTCTGGTTCATAGTTGTTTGCTGATCTCAATATTTTCTTTCTCATAGATACTCTTTTTCCTGTTCTCTTATTTAAGTTTTCTAGATTCCTGCTATGAGTGAGACCATCCGGTGTTTTTCTTTTTCTTTCTGGCTTATTTCGTTGAGCATGATCCCTTCCAGTGCCATCCATGTTGCTGCAAATTGCATGTGTTTATCTTTTTTGAATGCTGAGTACATATGCTGGTACATATACACATATTCCATGGTGTATATGTGCCACATCTTCTTGATCCAGTCATCTATTTTTGGGCTTTTGGGTTGTTTCCAAAGCTTAGCTATTGTAAATAGTGGTGCTATAAACATAGGGGTGCAGGTGTTCTTTGGAATTGATGTTTCTGTGTCCTTTGGGTAAATACCCAGGATTGGAATGGCTGGATCATATGGATGCTCTATGTTTAGTAGGTCAATAAATCTCCACACAGCTCTCCATAGTGGTTGGACCAGTTTGCACACCCACCAACAGTGCAGAAGAGTTCCTTTTTCTCCACAACCTCGCCAACATTTGTTGTTGCTAGTTTTCTTAATATGTGCCATTCTCACTGGTGTAAGATGGTATCTCATTGTAGTTTTGATTTGCATTTCCCTGATTACAAGTGATGTTGAACATTTTTTCATATGCCTGTTGGCCATTTGCATTTCCTCTGCAGAGAAGTTTCTTTTTAGCTCTTCTGCCCATTTTTTGACTGGATTATTTCCTTTGTTTTGTTGAGTCTCATCAGCTCTTTGTAGATTTTTGTGATCAGTCCTTTATCATTAGTGTTGTGTGCAAAAATGTTCTCCCAGTCGGTGGGGTTTCTCTTTGCTTTTGTTATTGTCTCTTTTGCTGTCAGAAGCTCTTTAATTTGATATTGTACCAGCTGTTGATCTTCGCCTTCACTATCACTGCTTTGGGTGATGTGTCTGTAAAGATGTCTTTGATGTGCATATCATGTAGTGTTTCACCTATATTTCCTTCTATGTATTTTATGGTTCCAGGTATTATGTCTAGTTCTTTAATCCATTTTGAGTTGTTTTTTGTGCATGGTGTTAGATAGTAGTCAAGCTTCATTATTTTGCATGAAGCGACCCAGTTTTCCCAGCAACATTTATTGAACAAACTTTCTTTGCTCCAATGCATAGTCTTTGCTCCTTTGCCAAAGATTAGTTGACCATAAATCTGTGGGTTTATTTCTGGATTTTCTATTTGATTTCATTGGTCTGTGTGTCTGTTCTTGTTCCAATACCATGCAGTTTTGATGATTATGGCTTTGTAGTATAGTTTGAAGTCTGGGAGTGTGATGCCTCCATTCACTTTTTTTTTTTCAGGAGAGCTTTGGCTATTTTGGGTTTTTGGTGATTCCATATGAATTTCATCAATAATTGTTCTATTTCTTTGAAGAATGACATTGCAATTTTTATTGGAATAGCAATGAATCTGTATATTGCTTTTGGTAGGATTGCCATTTTAATAATGTTTATTCTTCCAATCCATGAGCAGGGGATGTCTTTCCATTTCTTTGTGTCTTCTTCTATTTCTTTTAACAGTGTTTTATAGTTTTCTTTGTATAGGTCCTTTATGTCTATTGTTAGATTTATTCCCAAGTATTTGATTTTTTTCTGTTTTGATAATAAAAGAGATGTTTTTTAATTTATTCTTCTTCAGATTTATTGTTTGTGTATAGGAAGGCTGCTGACTTTTTCGTGTTGATTTTGTATCCTGCCACTTCACTGAACTTATTGAGTTGAACTGATTAGTTTTTCTGTGGAGTTTTTGGTGTTCTCTAGGTATATTATCATATCATCTGTGAGTAGTGATAGTTTGACTTCTTTTCTTATTTGGATTCCTTGGATGACTTTCTCTTGTCTTATTGCTCTGGCTAGGACTTCCAGTATTATATTGAAAAGCAGTGGTGAGAGTGGACATCCTTGTCTCATTCCAGATCTTAATGGGAATGCTTTCAGCATTTCACCATTGAGAATGATACTGGCTGTTGGCTTGTCATATATGGGCTTTATGATGTTGAGGTATGTTCCTTGTACCCAAGAATTTCAAGGGCTTTTATCATGAATCGGTGTTGCACTTTGTTGAAAGCTTTCTCGGCATCTATTGATATTATCATATGATTTTTATATTTCTTTTTGTTGAAGTGTTAGATAACATTGATTGATTTTCGGATGTTGAACCATCCTTGTGTCCCTGGAATGAATCCTACTTGATCGTGGTTACATTGTTGGATTCTGATAGTGAAAATCTTATTGAGGATTTTTGCATCAGTGTTCATTAGGGAGATTTGCCTGTAGTTTTCTTTTTTTGTGTTGTCCTTGTTTGATTTTGGTATTAATGTAATGTTGGCTTCATAGAACGTGTTTGGTATTATCTCTTCCTTCTCAGTATTTTGGAAGAGTTTGTGAATGATAGGCACTAATTCTTTTCTGAACGTTTGGTAGAATTCATTTGTAAATCCATCAGGTCCTGGGCTTTTGTTTTTGGGAAGGTTTTTGATTACCATTTCAATTTCGCTGCTTGTAATTGGTTATTTTAGGTGTTCTATTTCTTCTTTATCTATCTTTGGGTGATTGTAGAGTTGTAGGAATTTGTCCATCTCCTCTATATTGTTGAACTTGTTTCCCTATAACTGTTCATAATAGTTTCTGATTATTCTTTTGATTTCTTCTGTGTCCATTGTGATTTCTCCTCTTTCATTTGTGATCCTGTTTATTTGTGCTTTCTCCCTTTTTTTCCTTTGTGAGCCTGGCTAGGGGTTTGTCTATTTTTGCTGCGGACCAGCACAGCAGTAGACGATGAGGCCATCTCAGGGTTGAGAGAAGCGTGCAGGGTGGTCAGGGCATCGGTGAAAGAAATGACAAACAGACACACTTCAAGAGAGTAAAAATCTGAGTGTAATTTTCTTTGAGTTGGTGACCAGTATATATATGTTTTCTAAAAGCATAGGAATGGCGAACATCAGTGAAGAAATCAGCTTGCTTATAGGTTTAGCTTATCATTGACAGGGCAGTGATTTACATCTGGACCCAGGCACATTCCTAAGTAGTTAGGCTATTAATTTTTCTTTTTGTTTTATGTGATTATTTTTTGTTTAAACTACTCACTACCACTAAATTACTATCAATTAGCACGGGTGAATTTTACTTTTCACAATGTAATATTTTTATCATAAGATTAATACTAACAAGGCTAAGCATACAACAGAGAAATTATTAAGCTAACAGTTCTATTAATACACAGAGTTTAGTAAGGTTTCATTTGAATTAGCCTAGTTATTAGATTTTGTATGTTCTTTTTTAATCAGCAAACCAATGACCTTTTTAGACAGAGAAAAAGAAAAGATTTTAGAAAGAGAAAAGATTTTAGAGAGACAGTTGTAATAGAATAAAGTTTGTGGGCTTTGAGAAGGTGAGATAAGGTTCTGTGCAGTCAGCATTCCTGTAGTGGCTCCTTGGGGTCATTATCTTTCAAGAGGCTTCCGTCTTATCTATGTCTTCGGGGGGTTTGCTGTTCTCCCCCTGCGTGCTGGTTCCCTGCCCAGCCGGACCTAGGGACCGTGGCGAAAGCCATTATCCCTAAAGGTCACTGCAGGGGGAGGTGCAGCATATTTTATTGATTTTGTCGAAGAACCAGCTCTTGGTTTCATTGATCTTTTGGATTTTTTTTTAAGTTTCGATTTCATTTATTTCTGCTTTGGTTTTTATTATTTCTTTTCTTCTACTAGTTTTGGGTTTTTGTTGTTCTTTTTGTAGTTCTTTGAGCTTTGAGATTAGGTTGTTTCTTTGAGTTCTTTCCTGTTTCTTGATGTCAGCCTCTATTGCTATATAATTTCCTTTTATTACTGCTTTTGCTGCATCCCATACATTTAGGATATTGGTGTCCTCCTTGTCATTCAATTCAAAGAATTTTTTAATTTCTTCTTTGATCTCCTCGTTAGTCCAGTGGTCTTCCACTACGTATGTGTTTTCTCTGATGTCCGTTTTCAAAGATGACAATAGTTGTCTGATATATTTTGGTGCTCCTTCGTTTGGTGAATATATGTTAATGAGTGTTATTTCTTCTTGCAGTATTTTCCTCTTGATCATAATGTAGTGACCATTGGGGTCTCTTTTTACTTTATTGAGTTTGAAATGTTTTACCTGATATAAGTATAGCCGTTCCTGTTTCTTTTTTGGTCCATTTGTTTGTAGGATTGTTTTCCATCCTTTTAACTTTGAAGTTTTATTTATCTTTTGTAGCTAAATGTGTTTCCTGGAGACAGCAAAAGGTTAGGTTTGTTTCTTAATCCAGGCTGCAACTCTGTGTCTTTTTATTGAAGAGTTTAGTCCGTTTACCTTTAGAGTTAATATTGATATGTTAGCATCTGTATTTGCCATTGTGTTTGTCTTTCCTTTGATTTTATTTATTTATTCTTTTAATAACTTTTTTTTTTGGCCTTCCTTTGTTGTTATTCGTCCCTCTGAGGTTCTGGCTTTAGGACTTCTTGTGGTATTTTTTGGAGTGGGGGTTTAATCACAATGAAATTCCAGAGTTTCTGTTTGTCTGGGAAGATCCTTATTCTTTCTTCATAGAGGAAGGAAATCTTTGCAGGATAGAGTATTCCTGGTTGGCATCTGTTTTCTTGGAGTCTGTTGACTATGTCCCTCCACTCTCTCCTTGCCCGTAGTGTTTCTTTGGAGAAGTCTGATGTCAGTCTGATTGGTTTTCCTTTGAATGTTATCTGTTTCTTCCCTCTTGTCAGCATCATTATTTTTTCCGTGTCTTGGATTCTTGGGAGCTTTACTATTATGTGTCTTGCTGTATTTTTCCTTTCGTCATGGAAGCTTGGTGTTTTTCTTGCTTCTTGTGTATCAATTTTCAGCTCCTTCTCACGTTTGGGAAGTTCTCTTCAATTATCTCCTTGAATATTTTCTCTGTTCCTATGTCTCTCTCCTCTCCTTCTGGGATTCCTATAACTCTTATATTTCCTTTCCTCATGTAGTCAGATAGTTCCCAAAGTCTTTCTTCGTTCTTTATCCTTCGTACTTCTCTTTCCTTTTCTGTTTTGGTTCTTTTTATTTCTGTGTCTTCAAGAGTACTTATTTGTCCTTCCATTTCATCTATTCTGCTTTCATTGCTTTTCCCAGAGTTCATTAGCGCCTCCATTAATTCTTTGATCTCCTGCATTTCTTTTACTTCCCTCTTTAGGGACTCATTTCATTCTTCTGAGCATTGTTTTCCTTAATTACTTCCATCAGTTTTTTCATCACGGCAGTTTTAAGTTCTTTTTCTGGAAGGCTCAGAAGTTCTTCCACTTCACCATAGTTGCAAGCTAGTGGGTGTTTTTGTGTGTGTGTGTGTGTGTGTGTGTGTGCTGTGTCTTTTTTTTTTTGAGGCGATGCTACTTTGCTTGTAGTTTTTCTTTTCCCTGCTGCTTGTCTTCTAATTTGCCTTATGCATTGGGACACTGTGCTGCTGGTACTAGCTGGCATCTTTTTGTTGTGTTCTTTTGGGAGTTTCAGAAACTGGCAATCCAAACGAGTCA
This sequence comes from Talpa europaea, assembly GCF_964194135.1. Lineage (NCBI taxonomy): Eukaryota > Metazoa > Chordata > Mammalia > Eulipotyphla > Talpidae > Talpa > Talpa europaea. The sequence continues at coordinate 70,108,517 of NC_140082.1, read as the reverse complement.
AAAACTGTTATGCCAGAAGTCTAGTGAGGTAGTGGTACTTTGAGTATGTTAATGATCACTGTCACAGAATCTCTCCTCCTTCTGTGTTTAGTTACAAAGGTGCGTCTTGAAGTCCCACAGACTTCCCTGGAGGTGGGGCACCTGGATTGCACTCTGAGTTCCAAATCTCTGGATCCTCCTCTGGGTGCCAACTTCCTGCCTGGTGGGACCGTGCTTGTGGGGGCCTTCAGCTCACTTCTGACTGCACAGGGAACCTTCTCCCTCTGGCTCCGTGGGGAGTTTTCTGCCAGGTTCAAGCAGTCTTTATTGAAGAAAGGCCCGTGTTCTTAAATGGTGCTTGGAGACAGGCACACTCTTCTGCATGCCCAGTCTGCCCTGGCCATGTGTTTCCGCTCCCCTTTTGGGTTTGGACTGCTGGCCTGCAGGGGTCTGGCATGGGCAAACTTCCCAGCTCACCTCTGGCTCCTCTGTGAGTCTTTTGCCAGTTTCAAGCAGTCTTTACTGAAGAAAGGTCACTATTCTATCATGGCGATTTGGATACAGGCACACTCTTCCACGTGCCCAGTCTGCCCCGGCTCTGGGTGCCCTCTCACCCTCTGGGTTTGGACTGCTGGCCAGAGGGGTCCGGGCCTGGGTGAACTTCCAAGCTCACCTCTGGCTCCTCCGGGAGACTTCTGCCGGTTTCAAGCAGTCCTTATTGAAGAAGGGTCCCTATTCTAAAATGGCGATTCAGAGATAGGCACACTCTTTGGCGCACCCGGTCTGCCCCGGCCTTGGGTGCCTGCTCCCCCTCTGGGCTCGGGCAGCTGGTCAGAAGGGGCCTGGCTTGGGTGAACTTCCGAGCTCACCTCTGACTCCTGGGAGCCTTCTGCCCCTTTCAAGTAGACTTTACTGAAGAAAGGTCCCTACTCCTTGGGGTGTTGGTGATTTTTTTCCAGCCGCTTGGTCGCACCAGAGATGTCTCCTAGTGTCCTTGGGGAGCTTTTTTTTTTACTCCATGGGACAGGGGAATAGAATGGGAGTGGTAGGGAAAGCCTCAATGGCTTTGGGGAGCTGTGTCTGCCTTGTGCCTCACCGTCGTGGGGAGCCCATGCCCCAAATTTCGTGCCCTGGGTCTCAGTTCCAAAGCACTCAGGTCCAGGACGGGGCTGTAGTCCTGGCCAGTGTCCACAGAAATGGCACATTTTGCACCCTGCTACCTTTCCAGGTGCATGGTTTCTGATTACTCAGTGAGGGACGTTCAACTTAGAGATGGTCCCCGAGCATCTCCAAGCAAGCCATGGTCACAGGTGCGGAGACCTGGTCAGCCAAGAGCCTCATATCCTTTTCAAGGGCACCGCTTTTCCAAACAAAATTACCGGCGGGCATGGGGCTGTTTGTAGATCAACAGGAGTTTTTGTTTCAAAAACTACAGACAGAAAGGCCTACGCGGAAAGCCCCGGGCAACCCAGGTCAACTCAAGGGGAAGAAACCTCACCATGCCCTGCCCGAGCCCGCGGACTGGTCAACGAGGTTCTCGAGGGGAGAGCAGCGACCTGAAGAACAGGGGTACACCAGAGGGAGACACGTGCACTCTTCGTTCAGCTATCGCAGGTCTCGTTTACTTTCGGTTTTGACGGGGCCTTATAGCTGGGGACCGGAAGCGGAAGAAGCAGGCCAAAGCCGTCATGCGCACTGGGCCAAAAGAGGCTAATCCTGGAAGGGCACATGCCCTTATTTGGTGCGCCGGAGGTCGTCATGTGCACTGGGCCAAAAGAAGCACAGCCAATCACGGAAAGGGGGAGTATCCTGATGCCACGAGGTAAGGCGCCAACAGATCCCCCTTTTCTCTTTATTAGTGAGGAGGAATGTGCCTGTCTTAGGTTGTGAGTTGCAGGGATGAGCCTTACCCGTCATCACCCAACGGTCCTAGATGGAAAGGGAGCGTGGGCTGTCTTAGGTTGGTCTTGTCCCGCATTCCAACTTACCCGTCATTGGCTATTCATTCCAGCATCCTCAAGGGGGCCCAGCCAGGAAGCTGGATAATGACTGAAGTTAAAAGGCTGCCAAAGGTTAGGACGGTGGGACTCCCATAGCATGTAGGCTGTGCTACCTACTGGCCAGGCGCAGATGGCGACCGGAGATCCGTATATGTGCCCCTGCTTTCCAGCATTTCCAGGCGGTGATAGTGCACCTGGATAGGTCTCGCCTGAAGGGGCTGTATTTGTTGCCTTACAAACCCAACAATTTTGTTTAAAACACAAGGACCTATAGCAAGTAACAATAAAAGAGATAACAGGGGGGACCCAACAGGGGAAGCAAATACGGCAAAAGTCCATTAAGGCAAGTCCATAAGGGGTTGCTTGCAAGTTCCTGGAAATGGAGATGGCCAAACCGGAGGCACCCGTGGCCAGGGCAGAGGTAATGCCTTGCAGTTGCAGGGCGAATCCAAGGAAGAAGACGCGGATGCGAGAGAGGTGGGTGGTCCGAGGCCGGCTAAGACACGGGCGACAGGGTACTGTTGAAGAACCAGGAGAATCCAGGTGGCCACAGGCATCCTGAAAAGGAAACAAAAAGAAATGCCTCAGAGGGACTCAGCCACCCTGGGCAGAAGGGGTTGACGGGGCGCCTCGGCGGCGTCCAGAGGTTTTGTAGTGGCACTGGGTGGCGCAGGTACAGCGCGAACCAAGCGCTCTGGGAGCCAGCAAGGAGAGTCAGCATCGTGGGGGTAGACACAAACCGCTCCACGAGCCCAAATTAAAACAGGGTCTGGACCATTCCAAGAGCCGGTAAGTGGGTCCTTCCATTTGACCAACGCAAACTGAGTAGAGGTGGAGGAGTGCCAAAAGCGGTCAGCTGCACTTTTACCAGCATCATCCAGGCGGAGGAAATTTAAAATAAACAAGGCATGACACAGGACATTGCGGGGCGCCAACCGGGAGGGGTACCAGGAAGATTGGCGGATTTTGTGAACAACGGTTTTGAGTGTCTGGTGGGCTCTTTCAACGATGCCCTGGGGATTATATGGTATGCCAGTAGTATGAGTAATTGAAAGGGTGACACAGAATTCAGAAAATGCCTTGGAAGTGTAGCCTGGTCCATTATCAGTCTTAAGGGCCTTAGGCACGCCTAAAACAGAGAAGGCATAAAGGAGATGGGAGATAACATGTTTGGTGGCCTCCCCAGCATGGGGAGAAGCCACTAAAAATCCACTGAAGGTATCAATGGAAACATCGATGGTGATAGTGCATGTTTGAGATTACCAAACTCAGAGATTACCAAACTCAGAAACATGGGTGACGTCCATTTGCCAGAGGTCTCAAGGGGCCAAACCACGAGGGTTGACACTCAAGTGAGGGACAGGAAGGGAAGTAGCACACGTTGGGCAGGAGCGAACAATGTGCCTGGCTTGGTCTCGGGTGAGACGGAACAACACACGCAGGGACCGGGCATCGAGATGATGGAGGTCATGGGCTTGTTGGTCCTGGGTGACCGAAAAGACGTGAATTGTCTGAGTGGCTGCATCGGCCAAGTTGTTTCTGTGTGTCAAGGGTCCCGGAAGACCCGAATGGGCCCGAAGATGGCCGAGGAAGAAAGGGGCAGTGCGGTCTCGTATGGCCTCCTGGCAGCGTTGAAAAAGGGTCGCAGCCATGGAGGATGTTTTGATAAATGGGGTGGTTTCAAGTAGGGGGACCGACTGGGCTATGTAAGCACTATCCGTATATAAATTAAGAGGTTGATGGGCAAAGGAAGAAAGAACAGTGATCACCGCCTCAAGCTCTACAAGCTGGGCCAAGGAATGAGGGGTTTTGTCTTTCAAAAACCTTACAATTATCAATAAACTCAGCCTTCCAAAGGAGGTGATCGCCCCCAGAAAGGGTGGCCTTTGCCAGGGAGTACCAATCCGACGGAGTGAGAGAGGATTGGGCTAAGGTGTCCAAAACAGTGAGGGTGAAGGGCGCCGTGGCTCCATAAAGGGACACCGTCTCTTAGTTCTTTAACGTTGCAGAAATTATGAGGCTCATGATGACGTTGAACAATGCCCTGGGCGTTGGTGGTTTCAACCACCGGAAAGAGATGTAATGGAGCAGGGCGCGAAGGAGGAGGGAGGGATGGAGAGGGTGGCTGAGTGGGAGGAGTCAAAGAAAAAGGCGGCAAGGCAACAAGGGAGGAAGAAGGAGGGCAAAATGGCGGCAAGGCGGGAACAGAAGAAGGACAAAATGGCGGCGGATTAGCTTGTGGGGGAGGAGCAGAAGGGCCGTCAGCAGACACGGGGAAGGCCGCACACAATTTATCAAAACGGTTAACAAGACTATTAATTTGGTTTCCCAAAGTCTCAAGTGTTTGCATTAAAACGGGCTTTTTTATGGGGTCCTTGGCAATAGAGGCGGGGGGAGGCCGGTAGCGACCCTCTTGTTCTGCCAACTAGTCCCAGTCTACCTCGGAAGCCGAAGGAGACCTACAGCGGGGTCGCGGCAGAGAAGGGTAGAGGCTTTTGCATGGGGGAAGTGTATTTGGAAGGGGCTCCTTTACGGGGGTGCCAGCAGGTTGGGGGGCACCATCTGGCACTGGGGGTGCATTATTTTGGGGATTAGTCTCATCATCACTATGAAAGGAGATTAGGTCTTCGGAACAAGCCTCGGGAGGAGAAGCCTCAGCAATACTGGAGGGAGCGCTTTTAAGAATATTTTCAGTATGGGAAATAGTGTGTTGTAAGCCAGGATCATTTCCTCGCTTGGCTATAAGATCATTAATGAGGTTCCAATAGGAAAAGGCCGTCACAGGGACTTTTTCAGGTCCAAAGACGCGGTAGAAATCGTTTAAAGCATCGCCGACCCTTTTCCAAAGTTTTTCATCAATGGTTCCCTCTTTAGGGAACCACGGGCAAGTTTCTTGGATGAAATCAAAAAATGAAAAGAGATCCTTAGACTTAACCATAACTCCGCGTGTCCTAAGAGCTTCTTTAAGTTGGGAAACTTAAAGCTGGTGCTCACTAAGTGCCTGTCCCATTTTTAAACAATTCAGACGCCAAAACTTACCTAATGACTGTCCCGCCAGGTGGGTCGGGGCCTGAATAACTCGCGCCGCGCGCTGCGTCTGGGTCTACTGTAAATCTCTCATACCTCGAGCACCACGTTGGGCGCCACCTGCCCGAGCCCGCGGACTGGTCAACGAGGTTCTCGAGGGGAGAGCAGCGACCTGAAGAACAGGGGTACACCGGAGCGAGACACGTGCACTCTTCGTTCAGCTATCGCAGGTCTCGTTTACTTTCGGTTTTGGCGGGGCTTTATAGCTGGGGACTGGAAGCGGAAGAAGCAGGCCAAAGCCGTCATGCGCACTGGGCCAAAAGAGGCTAATCCTGGAAGGGCACATGCCCTTATTTGGTGCGCTGGAGGTCGTCATGCGCACTGGGACAAAAGAAGCACAGCCAATCACGGAAAGGGGGAGTATCCTGATGCCACGAGGTAAGGCGCCAACAATGCCCAGCAGCAATGATAAGCCCCAGAATCCACACCGGCCAGAGCCTGACCCCGCCCAGCAGATTGCCCATGCACAAAGGGGCGCTTCTCATGGCACAGGTAGGAGCCGCTGGTGATGGAGTTCAGGGAACCTAAGACACCATGGAGGTAGGGGGACATCTACCCCTAAGGGGAAACGGGACCCTCTTCCCTCATGGGAGAACGGAGACCACTTCCCCCATTGGGGAAAGGTAAGAATTCCCCACGGGGCACACCCGCACCCTCCTCCCGCACTCACACCCCCAGGGGCGATTGCGCGCCCAAAGACGCCCTAGAGGAAGGGGCGGGGTCACTGTCAGGGAGGGCACCCCCTGAGAGCCAACGGCAAGTGGCGAGCACGGCCTCATCCAAAACGGCAGGCAGACAGGCTGGCGAGGAAATCCCCAGGCAACCCAGCACCACTCAAAGGGGAGGAGTCCTCACCTGGCCCAGCAGAGGCAGATGAGCCCCAGCCCCCATGGGGATAAGGGCGCTCTAACCCCATGGGGAGACGGGACCCTCTTTCCCCCTGGGGGTACGGGCACCCCTTCCCCTTTGGGGGAACGGTAAAGCTCTCCGCTGTGCACACCCGCATCCTCCTCCCGCACTCACACACCCAGGGGCGCTAGGGGCGACCAAAGACGCCCTAGAGGGAGGGGCGGGGTCACTGTCAGGGATGACAAACCCTGTAAGCCACCGGCAAGTTGCGAGTGCAGCGTCTTCCAAAACGGCAGGCAGACAGGCCGGCGAGGAAAGCCCCAGGCAACCAGCACCACTCAAAGGGGAAGAGTCCTCACCTGGCACAGCAGAGGCAGAGGAGCCCCTGGCGCTTCCCCGGCCGGAGCCTGACTCGGCCCATCTGACTCTGCTGCACAAAGGTGCACTTCATTGGGCTGCCGCTAGGGGGCGCGGGTGAGGAGGCCGGAGCCCCTCAGCCCTCAGGAGGATAGGGCCCTCTAACCCCGTGGGGAGACGGGACCCTCTTTCCCCCTGGGGGTATGGGCACCCCTTCCCCTTTGGGGGAACAGTAAAGCTCTCCACGGGGCACACCCGCACCCTCCTTCCGCACTCACACCCCCAGGGGCGCTTGCTCGCCCAAAGACTCCCTAGAGGGAGTTTTGGGGGTCACTGTCAAGGAGGGCACCCCCTGTAAGCCACCGGCAAGCGTCGAGCGCAGTGTCTTCCAAAACGGCAGGCAGACAGGCCAGCACGGAATCCCGGGTAACCCAGCACTACTCAAAGGGGAATAGTCCTCACCTGGCCCAGCAGAGGCTGAAGAGCCACCGGTGCCGCCCCCGGCCCCAGCCTGACCCCGCCACCCGGACTATCTGCACAAAGTTGCACTTCTCAAGGCCGCCGCTAGGGGTCGCTGGTGAGGGGTCTCCGGAGCCCCTCAGCCCCCAGGGGTATAAGGGCCCTTTAACCCCGTGGGGAGACGGGACCCTCTTTCCCCCTGGGGTACTGGGACCCCTTCCCCTTTGGGGGAACGGTAAAGCTATCCGCCGGGCACACCCGCACCCTCCTCCCGCACTCACACCCCCAGGGGCGCATGGGGCGACCAAAGACGCCCTAGAGTGTGGGGCGGTGTCACTGTCAGGGAGGACAAACCCTGTAAGCCCCCGGCAAGCGGCGAGTGCGTTCACTTCCAAAACGGCAGGCAGACAGGCCGGCGAGGAAAGCCCCGGGCAACCCAGCACCACTCAAAGGGAAAGAGTCCTCACCTGGCCCAGCAGAGGCTGATGAGCCCCCGGCGCCGCCCCCGGCCAGAGCCTGTCTCCGCCCACCGGACTCTGGCTGCACAAAGGTGCACTTCAATATGCCGCCGCTAGGGGGTGCTGGTGAGGGGGCTGGAGCCCTTCAGCCCCCAGGGGTATAAGGGTCCTCTAACCACCTTGGGAGAAGGGACCCTCTTTCCCCCTAGGGTTACAGGCACCCCTTCCCCTTTGGGGGAACGGTAAAGATCGCCGGGCACACCCGCACCTCCTCCCACACTCACAACTTCAGGGGCGCTTTGGGTGCCCAAAGACGACCTAGAGGGAGGGGCGGGGTCACTGTCTGGGAGGGCACCCCCTGTATGCCACTGGCAAGTGGCGAGCGCGGTCTCATCCAAAAGGGCGGGCAGAGAGGCTGGTGAGGAAAACCCCGGGCAAGCCAGCACCACTCAAAGGGGAAGAGTCCTCACCTGGCCCAGCAGAGGCTGATGAGCCCCAGGCGCCACCCCTGTCCGGAGGCTGACCCCGCCCACCGGAGTCTGGGGGAACAAAGGTGCACTTCTCAGGGCCGCCGCTAGGGCGAGCTGGTGAGGGCGGGTCCGGAGCCCCTCAGCCCCCAGGGGGATAAGGGCCCTCTAACCCCGTGGGGAGACGGGACCCTCTGTTCCCCTAAGGGTACGGGGACACCCGCACCCTCCTCCCACACTCAAACACCCAGGGGCGCTTGGGGCTCCCAAAGATGCCCTAGAGGGAGGGGCGGTGTCACTGTTAGGGAGGGCACCCCCAAGAAGCCAACGGCAAGCGGCGAGCGCGGCCTCTTCCAAAACGGCAGGCAGACAGGCCGGCTCGGAATGCCCTGGGCAACCCAGCACCACTCAAAGGGGAAGAGTCCTCACTTGGCCCAGCAGGGCTGAAGAGCCCCCGGCGCCGCCCCCGTATGGAACCTGACACCACCCACCAGACTCTGCCTGCACAAAGGTGCACTTCTCAGGGACGCCGCTAGGGGGCGCTGTTGAATGGGGGTCGGAGCCCCTCAGCCACCAGGGGGATTAGGGCCCTCTAACCCCGTGGGGAGACGGCACCCTCTTTCCCCCTGGGGGTACGGGGACCCCTTCCCCTTTGGGGGAACTGTAAAGCTCTCCACCGGGCACACCCACATCCTCCTACTGCACTCCAACCGCCAGGGGCACTTGCGGCGCCCAAAGACGCCCTAGAGGGAGGGGTAGGGTCACTGTCAGGGAGGACACCCCATGTAAGCCACCGGCAACCGTTGAGCGCAGCCCCGGGCAACCCAGCACCACTCAAACGGGAAGAGTCCTCACCTGGCCCAGCAGAGGCTGATGAGCACCTGGCGCCGCCCCAGGCCAGAGCCTGACCCCGCCCACCGGACACTGCCTGCACAAAGGTGCTCTTCTCAGGGCCGCCGCTAGGGGGAGCTCGTGAGCAGGGGGTCCGTGCCCCTGAAACCACAGGGGTTAAGGGCCCTCTAAACCCGTGGGGAGACGGGACCCTCATTCCTCCTGGGGCACGGTGAACCCTTCCCCTCTGGGGGAATGGTAAAGTCTCCGCGGGGCACACCTGCACCCCCCTGCCGCACTCACACCCCCAGGGTGCTTGGGGCGCCCAAAGACGCCCTAGAGGGAGGGGTAGGGTCACTGTCAGGGAGGACACCCCATGTAAGCCACCGGCAACCGTTGAGCGCAGCCTCTTCCAAAACGGCAGGCAGACAGGCCGGCGCGGAAAGCCCAGGGCAACCCAGCACCACTCAAAGGGGAAGAGTCCTCACCTGGCCCAGCACAGGCTGATGTACCCCCGGCGCCACCCACGGCCAGAGCCTGATCCCGCCCCCCGGATTCTGCCTGCACAAAGTTGAACTTTTCAGGGACGCCGCTAGGGGGCGCTGGTAAAGGGGGCCGGAGACCCTAGCCCCCAGGGGGATAAGGGCCCTCTAACCCCGTGGGGAGACGGGACTCTCTTTTCCCCTGGGAGTACTGGGACCCCTTCCCCTTTGGGGGAACGGTAAAGCTCTCCACGGGGCACACCTGCACCCTCCTCCCGCACTCACACCACCAGGTGCGCTTGGGGCGCCCAAAGACGCCCTAGACGGAGGGACGGGATCTCTGTCATGGAGGGAACCCCCAGTAAGCCACCAGCAAACGGCGAGCACGGCCTCTTCCAAAACAGAAGTCAGACAATATAGCGCGGAAAGCCCCGGGCAACCCAGCACAACTCAAAGGGGAAAAGTCCTCACCAGGCTCAGCAGAGGTTGATGAGCCCTAGGCGCCGACGCTGGTTGGAGTCTGACCCCACCCACCGGACTCTGCCTGCCCAAAGGTGCACTTCTCAGGGCCGCCGCTAGGGGGCGTTGGAGAGCGGGGGCATCCAGAGCCCTTCAGCCCCAGAGTGGTTAAGGGCCCTCTAACCTCGTGGGGAGAGGGGACCCTCTGTCTCCCTGGGGGTACGGGGAACCCTTCCCCTTTGGGGGAACGCTAAAGCTCTCCGCGGGGCACACACGCACCCTCCTCCCTCACTCACACCCCCAGGGGCGCTTGGGGCGCCTAAAGACGCCCTAGAGGGAGGGGAGGGTTCACTGTCAGGGAGGACACCCCCTGTAAGCCACCGGCAAGCGGCGAGAGCGGTCTATTCCAAAACGGCAGGCAGAGAGGCCGGCACGGAAATCCCAGGGCAACCGAGCACCACTCAAAGGGGAAGAGACCTCACCTGGCCCAGCAGAGGCCGATGAGCCCACAGCGCCGCCCCCAACCGGAGCCTGACCCCGCACACGGGACTCTGCCTGCACAAATGTGCACTTCTCAGGAACGCTTCTAGGAGGCACTGGTAAGGGAGGGTCCAGAGCCCCTCAGCCCCCAGGGTGATAAGGGCCCTCTAATCCCGTGGGGAGAGGGGACCCTCTGTCCCCCTGGGGGTTCGGGGACCCCTTCACTTTTGGGGGAACGGTAAAGCTCTCCGCGGGGCACACCCACACCCTCCTCCTGCACTCACCCCCAGGGGCGCTTGGGGCGCACAAAGACGCCCTAGAGGGAGGGGCGGGGTCACTGTCAGGGAGGGCACCCCCTGTAAGCCACCGGCAAGCGGCGAGCGCGGCCTCTTCCAAAACGGCAGGCAGACAGGCCGACGCGGAAAGCCCCGGGCAACCCAGCACCACTCAAAGGGGAAGAGTCCTCACCTGGCCCAGCAGAGGCAGATGAGCCCCCGGGCAGCCCCAGGCTGGAGCCTGACTATGCCCACCGGACTCTGGCTGCACAAATGTACACTTCAAATGGCCACCGCTAGGGGCGCTGGTGAGGGTGGCAAAAGCCCCTCAGCCCCCAGTGGGATAAGGGCCCTCTAACCCCGTGGGGCGAAGGTACCTTTTTCCCCCTGGGGGTACAGGGACCCCTTCACCTTTGGGGGAACGGTAAAGCTCTCCGCCGGGCACACCCGCACCCTCCTCCTGCACTCACACCTCCAGGGGCGCTTGCGCGCCCAAAGTCGACCTAGAGGGAGGGGCGGGGTCACTGTCAGGGAGGGCACACCCTGTAAGCCACCAGCAAGCAGGGAGCGAGGCCTCTTCCAAAACGGCAGGCAGACAGCCGGCGCTGAAAGCCCCGGGCAACCCAGCACCACTCAAAGGGGAAGAGCCTTAACCTGGCCAAGCAGAGGCCAATGAGCCCCCGGCTCCGCCCCTGGCCGGAGCCTGACTCCACCCACCGGACTCTGGCTGCACAAAGGTGCACTTCAAAGGGCCGCCGCTAGGGGGAAATGGTGAGGGACCGGGTCCTTCAGTCCCGAGGGGGATAAGGGCCCACTAACCCCGTGGGGAGACGGGTCCCTCTTCCCCCTGGGGGTACGGGCACCCCTTCCCCTTTGGGAGAACGGTAAAGCTCTCCGCGGGGCACACTCGCACCCTCCTCCCTCACTCACACCCCCAGGGGCACTTGCGCGCCCAAAGACGCACTAGAGGGAGGGGCGGGGTCACTGTCAGGGAGGGCACACACTGTAAGCCACCAGCAGGCGGTGAGAGCGGCTTCTTCCAAAACGTCAGGTAGACAGGCCGGCGCTGCAAGCCCCGGGCAACCCAGCACCACTCAAAGGGGAAGAGTCCTCACCTGGCCCAGCAGAGGCCTATGAGCCCGTGCCGCCGACCCCGGCCGGAGCCTGACACCGCCCACCGGACTCTGCCTGCACAAAGGTGCACTTCAAAGGGCCGCCGCTAGGGGGCGATGGTGAGGGGCCGGAGTCCCTCAGCCCCCAGGGGGATAAGGGCCCACTAACCCCGTGGGGAGACGTGTCCCTACTTCCCCCTGGGGGTACGGGCACCCCTTCCCCTTTGGGGGAAATGTAAAGCTCTCCGCGGGGCACACTCGCACCCTCCTCCCGCACTCACACCCAGGGGCGCTTGGGGTGCCCAAAGACGCCCTAGAGGGAGGGGCGGGGTCACTGTCAGGGAGGGCACCCCCTGTAAGCCACCGGCAAGCGGCGAGCACGGCCTCTTCCAAAACTGCAGGCACACAGGCCGGCGCAGAAAAAAGGCCCGGGCAAGCCAGCACCAATCAAAGGGAAAGAGTCTGGAACTGGCTCAGCAGCGCTTGATGAGCCCCAGGCTTCGCCCCTGGCCGGAGACTGACCCTGCCCACCCGACTCTGGCTGCGCACAGGTGCACTTCCTAGGGTAGCCGCTAGGGGGCGCAGGTGAGCGGGTTCTGGGACCCTCAGCCCCAACCGGGCAGGGGCCACCCCTTCACCCATGGGGTTACGGGATTGTCCTCCCCCATGGGGAAAAGGGGCCCTCTATCCCTTCGCGGAAGCCCAAACCTTCCTCCCGGGGCACGCCTGCACCCTCCTCTCGCACTCACAGACCCAGCGGCGGGGCTGTTCGCCCGCAGACACCCTAGACGGAGTGCCGGGGTCCCAGTCAGGGGAGGTCACCCCCTGGAAGCCAGGGACAAGCGGCGACCGCGGCCTCTTCCAAAACTGTAGGCACACAGGCCGGCGCAGAAAAAAGTCGCGGGCAAGCCAGCACCACTCAAAGGGGAAGAGTCCGCACCTGGCCCACCAGCGCTGATGAGCCCCGGGCACCGCCCCTGGCCGGAGCCTGACCCCACCTACACGACTCTGGCTGCGTAAAGGTGCACTTCCTAGGGCAGCCACTAGGGGGCGCTGGTGAGGGGTTCGGGGACCCTCAGCTCCCACCGGGCTGGGGCCACACCTGCACCCATGGTGGTACCTGATTGTCCTGCCCATGGGGGAACGGGGCCCTCTTCCCCTTCGTGGAAGCCCAAACTTTCCTCCCGGGGCACGCCTGCACACTCCTCTCGCATTCACAGCCCCAGCGGCGGGGGCGTGCGCCCGCAGCCTCCCTAGACGGAGGGCCGGTGTCCCAGGCAGGGCAGGGCAACCCCGGGAAGCCAGGGACAAGTGGCGACCGCGGCCTCTTCCAGAACTACAGGAACACAGGACGACGCGGAAAAAAGCCCTGGGCAAGCCTGCACCACTCAAAGGGGAAGAGTCCAAACCAGGCCCAGCAGCGCTGATGAGCACCAGGCTCCGCCCCTGGCCAGAGCCTTACCCCGCCCACCCGATTCTGGCTGCGCACAGTTGCAATTCCTAGGGCCGCCGCTAGGGGGCGCTGGTGAGGAGGTTCGGGGACCCTCACCCCCACTGGTCTGGGGCCACCCCTGCCCCCATGGGGGTACGGGATTGTCCTCCCCCATGGGGGATCGGGGCCCTATTCCCCTTCGCAGAAGCCCAAACCTTCCTACCGGGGAACGCCTGCACCCTCCTCTCGCACTCACAGCCCCAGCTTCGGGGCCGTGCGCTCCCAGACGCCTTAGACGGAGGGCCGGGGTCCCGATCAGGGGAGGGCATCCCCTGGAAGGCAGGGACAAGCGGCGACCGCGGCCTCTTCCAAAACTGCAGGCACACATGCCGGCGAGGAAAAAAGCCCCGTGCAAGCCAGCACCACTCAAAGGGGAAGAGTCCGCACCTGGCCCAGCAGCGCTGATGAGCCCCAGGCTCCGCCCCTGAACGGAGCCTGACCCCGCCATCTCGACTCTGGCTGCGCACAGGTACACTTCCTAGGGCCGCCGCTAGGGGGCGCTGGTGAGGGGGTTCGGGGACCCTCAGGCCCCACCGGTCTGGGGCCACCCCTTCACCCATGGGGGTACGAGATTGTCCTACCCCATTAGGGAACGGGGCCCTCTTCCCCATCGAAGAAGCCCAAACCTTCCTCCAGGGGCATGCCTGTACCCTCCTCTCGCACTCACAGCCCAGCCGCGGGGCCAGGCGCGCGCAGACGCCCTAGATGTAGGGACGGGTCCCGTCAGGGGAGGGCATCCCCTGGAAGCCAGGGACAAGCTGCAACCGCGGCCTCTTCCAAAACTGCTGGCACACAGGCCAGCGCGGAGAAAAGCCCCGGGGAAGCCAGCACCACTCAAAGGGGAAGAGTCCGCACCTGGCCCAGCAGCGCTTGATGAGCCCCAGGCTCTGCTCCTGGACGGAGCCTGACCCCGCCCACCCGATTCAGGCTGCGCACAGTTGCACTTTCTAGGGCCGCCGCTAGGGGGCACTGGTGAGGGGTTCGGAGACCCTCAGCCCCAACCGGGCTGGGGCCACACCTGCACCCATGGGGGTACGGGATTAACCTCCCCCATGGGGGAACGGGGTCCTCTTCCCCTTTGCCGATGCCCAAACCGTCCTCCCGGGCAAGCCTGCACCCTCTCTCGCACTCACAGCCCCAGCTGCGGGGCCTTGCGCCCGCTGACGCCCTAGATGGAGGGCCGGGGTCCCGGTCAGGGTAGGGCACCCCCCTGGAAGCCAGAGACAAGCGGCGACCGCGGCCTCTTCCAAAACTGCAGGCACACAGGCCGGCGCGGAAAACAGCCCCGGGCAAGCCAGCACCACTCAAAGGGGAAGAGTACGCACTTGGCCCAGCAGCACTGATGAGCCCCGTCTCCGCCCCGGGTCCGAGCCTGACCCCACCAACCCGACTCTGGCTGCGCACAGGTGCACTTCCTTGGGCCGCCGCTAGGGGGCGCTGGTGAGGGGGTTCGGGGTCCCTCAGCCCCCACGGGCAGGGACCACTGCTGCTCCCATGGGGTTACGGGATTTCCTCCCCCATGGGGGAAAGGGGCTCTCTTCCCCTTCGCGGAAGCCCAAACATTCCTCCCGGGGCAAGCCTGCACCCTCCTCTCGCACTCACAGCCCCAGCGGCAGGGCCGTGCGCCCGAGTCGCCCTAGACGGAGAACCGGGTTCCGGGTCAGGGGAGGCCACCCCCTGGATGCCAGGGACAAGCTGCGACCGCGGCCTCTTCCAAAACTGCAGGCACACAGGCCGGTGCGGAAAAAAGCCCCGGGCAAGCCTGCACCACTCAAAGGGGAAGAGTCCGCACCTGGCCCAGCAGCGCTGATGAGCCCCCTCTCCGCCCCGGGTCCGAGCCTGACCCCACCAACCCGACTCTGGCTGCGCACAGGAGCTTTTCCTAGGGCGGCCGGTAGGGGGCGCTGGTGAGGGGGTTCGGGGTCGCTCAGCCGCCACCAGGCTGGGGCCACTGCTGCTCCCATGTGGGTACAAGGTTGTTCTCCCCCATGGGAGAACGGGGCCCTCTTCCCCATCGCGGAAGCCCAAACCTTCCTCCCGGGGCACGCCTTCACCCTCCTCTCTCACTCACAGCCCCAGCGGCAAGGCTGTGCGCCGCAGTCGCCCTAGACGGACGGCCGGATTCTCGGTCAGGGGAGGGCACCCACTGGAATCCAGGGACAAGCGGCGACCCTGGCCTCTTCCAAAACTGCAGGCACACATGCCGGGGAGGAAAAAAGCCCCAGGCAATCCAGCACCACTCAAAGGGGAAGAGTCCACACCTGGCCCAGCAGCGCTGATGATCTCCAGGATCCGCCCATGGCTGGAGCCTGACCCCGCCCACCCTACTCTGGCTGCACACAGGTGCACTTCCTGGGCTGCCGCTACCGGGCGCTGGTGAGGAGGTTCGGGGACCGTCAACCCCCACTGGCTGGGGCCACCACTGCACCCATGGCGGTACGGGATTGTCCTCCGCCATGGTGGAACGGGGCCGCCTTCCCCTTTGCGGGAGCCCAAACCTTCCTCCCGGGGCACACCTGCACCCTCCTCTCGCACTCACAGCCCCAGAGGCGGGGCCGTGTGCCCGCAGACGCCCTAGACGGAAGGCCGGGTCCCGGTCAGGGGAGGGCACCCCCTGGAAGCCAGGGACAAGCGGCGACCGCGGCCTCTTCCAAAACTGCAGGCACACAGGCCGGAGAGGAAAAAAACCCCGGGCAAGCAGGCACCACTCAAAGGGGAAGAGTCCGCACCTGGCCCAGCAGCGCTGATGAGCCCCAGGCTCCGCCCCTAGATGGAGCCTGACCTCGCCCACCCGACACTCGCTGCGCACAGGTGCACTTCCTAGGGCCGCGGCTAGGGGGCGCGGGTGAGTGGGTTCGGGGACCCTCAGCCCCCACAAGGCTGGGACACACCTGCACCAATGGGGGTACCGGATTGTCCTCCCCCATGGGGGAAAGGGGCTCTCTTCCCCTTCGCGGAAGCCCAAACATTCCTCCCGGGGCAAGCCTGCACCCTCCTCTCGCACTCACAGCCCCAGCGGCAGGGCCGTGCGTCTGCTGTCGTCCTAGACGGAGGGCAGGGGTAAGGGTCAGGGGAGGGCACCCCCTGGATGCCAGGGACAAGCTGCGACCGCGGCCTCTTCCAAAACTGCAGGCACACAGGCCGGCGCTGAAAAGAGCCCAGGGCAAGCCAGCACCACTCAAAGGGGAAGAGTCCGCACCTGGCCCAGCAGCGCTGATGAGCCCAAGTCTCCGCTCCTGGTCGGAGCCTGACCCCGCCCACCCGACTCTGGCTGCGCACAGGAGCTCTTCCTAGGGCGGCCGGTAGGGGGCGCTGGTGAGGGGGTTCGGGGTCGCTCAGCAGCCACCAGGCTGGGGCCACTGCTGCTCCCATGTGGGTACAAGGTTGTCCTCCCCCAGGGGGAACGGGGCCCTCTTCCCCATCGCGGAAGCCCAAACCTTCCTCCCGGGGCACACCTGCACCCTCCTCTCGCACTCACAGCCCCAGCGGCAGGGCCGTGCGCCGCAGTCGCCCTAGACGGACGGCCGGATTCTCGGTCAGGGGAGGGCACCCCCTGGAAGCCAGGGATAAGCGGTGACCACGGCCTCTTCCAAAACTGCAGGCACACATGCCGGCGAGGAAAAAAGCCCCGGGTAAGCCAGCACCACTCAAAGGGGAAGAGTCTGCACCTGGCCCAGCAGCGCTAATGAGCCCCAGGCTACGCCCCTGTATGGAGCTTGACCCCGCCCTCTCGAATCTGGCTGCGCACAGGTGCACTTCCTAGGGCCGCCGCTAGGGTGCACTGGTGAGCGGGTTCGGGGACCCTCAGCCCCCACCGGGCTGGGGCTACACCTGCACCAATGGGGGTACGGGATTGTCCTCCCCCATGGGGGAAAGGGGCTCTCTTCCCCTTCGCGTAAACCCAAACCTTCGTCCCGGGGCACACCTGCACCCTCCTCTCGCACTCACAGACCCAGCGGCGGCCCGTGCGCCCGCAGATTACCGAGACGGAGGGCCGGGGTCCCGGACAGGGGAGGGCACCCCCTGGAAGCCAGGTTCAAGCGACGACCGCGGCCTCTTCCAAAACTGCAGGCACACAGGCCGGCGCGGAAAGCCCCGTGCAAGCCAGCACCACTCAAAGGGGAAGAGTCCTTCCCTGGCTCAGAAGCGCTGATGAGCCCCAGGCTCCGCCCCTGGCTGGAGACTGACCCCGCCCACCCGACTCTGGCTGCGCACAGGTGCACTATCTCGTGCCGCCGCTATGGGGCACAGGAGAGGGAGTTCGGGGACCCTCAGCCCCCTCGGTGCTAGGGGGACCTCTGCACCCATGGGGGTACGGAACTTTCCTACCTGATGGGGGAACGGGGCCATCTTCCCCTTCGTGGAAGCCCAAATCTTCCTCCCGGGACACTCCTGCACCCTCCTCTCACACTCACAGCCCCAGCGGTGGGGCCGTGCGCCCGCGAAGCCCTAGACGGTGGGCCGCCATCCCTGTCAGGGTAGGGCACCCGCTGTAAGCCAAGGACAAGTGGCGACCGCGGCCTTTTTCAAAACTGCAGACACACAGGCCATCGCGGAAAGCCCCGGGCAAGCCAGCACCACTCAAAGGGGAAGAGTTCGCTCCAGGCCCAGCAGCGCTGATGAGCCCCAGGCTCCGCCCCTGGCCGTAATCTGACCCCGCCCACCGGACTCTGGCTGCGCACATGTGCACTTTTTAGTGCCGACGCTAGGGGGCGCTGTTGAGGGGGTTAGGGTTCCCTCAGCCCCCTCGGTGTAGGGGGACCTCTGCACCCATGGGGTATTTAACTTTCCTCCCCCATGGGGGAACGGGGCCCTCTTCCCTTCAGAGGAAGCCCAAATCATCCTCCCGAGGCACGCTTGCACCCTCCGCTCGCACTCACAGCACCAGCCACCCGGCCGTGCGCCCACATACGCCCTAGACGGAGTGCCGGTGTCCCTGTCAGGGGAGGGCAAACCCTGTAAGCCAGGGAGAACGGCGACCGCGGCCTCTTCCAAAACTGCAGTGACACAGGCCGGCGTGGAAAGACCTGTGCAGCCAGCACCACTCAAACGGGAAGAGTCCTCACCTGGCCCAGCAGCACTGTTGAGCCCCAGACTCCGCCCCTGGGCGGAGCCTGACCCCGCCCACCCGACACTGTCTGCGCACAGGTGCACATCCTAGGGCCGCCGCTATGTGGCGCTGGTTAGGGGGTTCGGGGACCCTCCAAACATCGGGGCTAGGGGGACTTCTGCAACCATGGGGGTAGGGAACTTTGCTCCGCATGGGGGAATGGGGCCCACTTCCTCTTCGCGGAAACCAAATCTTCCTCCCAGGACAAGCCTGTACCCTCCTCTCGCACTCACACCCCCAGCGGCGGGGCCGTGTGCCCGCAGACGCCCTAGACGGAGGGCCAGGGTCCCTGTTTGGGGAGGGCACCCGCTGTAAGCCAGGGACAAGTGGCGACCGCGGCCACTTCCAAAACTGTAGGCACACAGGCCGGCGTGGAAAGCCTCGGGCAAGCCAGCACCGCAAAGTGGAAGAGTCCGCACTTGGCCCAGCAGCGCTGATGAGCCCCAGGCTCCGCCCCTGGCCGTAGCCTGACCCCGCCGACCCGACTCTGGCAGCCCACAGGTGCCCTTCCTACGGACGCCGCTACGGGGCGCTGGAGATGGGGTTCAGGGACCCTCAGACCCCACCGTGCTGGAGCCACCCCTGCACCCATGGGGGAACGGGATTGTCCTCCCCCATGGGGGAACGGGGCCCTCTTCCCCTTCGCGGAAACCAAATCTTCCTCCCCAGACACGCCTGCAAACTCCTCTCGCACTAAAGCCCTAGCGGCGGGGCCGTGCGCCCGCAGACGCGCAAGACGGATGGCCGGGGTCCCTGTCAGGGGAGGGCACCCCCTGTAAGCCAGGGATAAGCGGCGACCGCGGCCTCTTCCAAAACTGCAGGGACACAGGCCGGCGCGGAATACGCCGGGCAAGCCAGAATCAGTCAAAGGGGCAGAGTCCGCACTTGGCCCAGCAGCGCTGATGAGCCCCACCCTCCGCCCCTGGCCAGAGTCTGATTCCTTCCACCCGACTCTGGCTGAGCACAGGTGCATTTCCTAGGGCCGGCGCTAGGGGGCGCTGGTGAGGAGTTTCGGGGACACTCAGACCTCCCTGGGCTGGATCCACCCCTTCACCCATGGGGGTATGGGATTGTCCTCGCCCATGGGGGAACGGGGCCCTCTTCCCCTTCGCGGAAGCCCAAATATTCCTCCCGGGACACGCCTGAACCCTCCTCTCGCACTCACAGCCCCAGCGGAAGCCCGTGCACCCGCAGACGCCCTAGACGGAGGGCCGGGGTTGCGGTCAGGGGATGGCACCCCCTGGAAGCCAGGGACAAGCGGCAAACGCGGCCTCTTCCAAACTGCAGGCACACCGGCCGGCGCAGGAAAAAGCCCCTTGGAAGCCAGCACCACTCAAAGGGGAACTGTCCGCACCTGGCCCATCAGCGCTGATGAGCCCCAGGCCCCGGCCCTGCCGGAGCCTGACCCCGCCCACCCGACTCTGGCTGCGCAAATTTGCACTTCCTAGGGCCGGAGGTAGGGGGCGCTGGTGAGGGTTTTCGGGGACCCTCACCCCCACCGGGCTGTGGCCACGGCTGCACGCATGGGGGTACGGGATTGTCCTCCCTCATGGGCGAACGGGGCACTCTTCCCCTTCGCAGGAGCACAAACATTCTCCCGGGGCACGCGTGACCCTCCTCTCGCACTCACAGCCTCAGCTGCGGGGCCGTGTGCCCGCAGACGCCCTGCACAGAGGTCCGGGGTCCCGGTCAGGGGAGGGCACCCCCTGGAAGCCAGGGACAAATGGCGAATGCGGCCTCTTCCAAAACTGCAGGCACACAGGCTGGCGCGGAATAAGCCCCGGGCAAGCCAGCACCACTCACAGGGGAAGAGTCCCCATGTGGCCCCTCAGCGCTGATGAGCCCCAGGCTCCGCCCCTGGCCGGAGGCTGACCCCGCCCACCCGACTCTGGCTGCGCACAGGTGCACTTCCTAGGGCCGTCGCTAGGGGGCGCTGGTGAGGGGGTTCGTTGTTACTCAGCCCCAACGGGCTTGGGCCACCCCTGCACCCATGGGGGTACGGGGTTGTCCTCACCCATGGGGGAACGGGGCCCTCTTCCCCTTTGCGGAAGCCCAAACCTTCCTTCCGGGTCACGCCTGCACCCTCCTCTCGCACTCACAGCCCCAGCGAAAGCCCGTGCACCCGCAGATGCCCTAGACGGAGGGCCAGGGTCCCGGTCAGGGGAGACCACTCCCTGGAAGCCAGGGACAAGCGATGACCGCGGGCTCTTCCAAAACTGCAGGCACACAGGCCGGCGCGGACAAAAGACCCGGGGAAGCCAGCACCACCTAAAGGGGAAGAGTACGCACCTTTAACCAGCAGCGCTTGATGAGACCCAGGCTACGCCCGTGGCTGGAGCCTGACCCCGCCCACCCGACTCTGGCTGCGCAAAGGTGCACTTCCTAGGGTCGCCTCTAGGGGCAGCTGGTGAGGGGGTTCGGGGACCCTCAGCCCCCACCGGGCTGAGGCCACCCCTGCACCCATGGAGGTACGGGATTGTCCTTCCCCATGGGGGAACGGGGCCCTCTTCCCCTTGGAGGAAGCCCAAACCTTCCTCCCGGGGCACGCCTGCAACCTCCTCTCTCACTGACAGCCCCAGTGGAGGGGCCGATCGCCCGCAGAAGCCCTAGACGGAGGGCCGGGTTCCCAGTAAGGGGAGGGCACCCCCTGTAAGCCAGGGACAAGGAGCGACAGCGGCCTCTTCCAAAACTGCAGGCACACAGGACGGCGCGGAAAAAAGCCCCGGGCAAGCCAGCACAACTCAAAGGGGAAGAGTCCGTACCTTGCCCACCAGCGCTGATGAGCCCCAGGATCCGCCCCTGGCCGGAGCCTGACCACTCCCATCCGACTCTTGCTGTGCACAAGTGCACTTCATGGGGCCGCTGCTAGGGGGCGCTGGTGAGGGGGTGGGTTTGGGGACCCACAGAACCCTCGGGGCTAGGGGTACCTCTGCACCCATGGGGGAACGGAACTTACTTCAGACATCGGGGAACGGGGCCCAATTCCCAATCGCGGAAGCCCAAATCTTTTCCGGGGTCACTCCTGCACGGTCCCCTCACACTCACAGTCCCAGCGGTGGGGCCGTGCGCCCGCAGACGCCCTAGACGGTTGGCCGGGGTCCCTGTCAGGGGATGGCACCCCTTGTAGGCCAGAGACAAGCGGCGACAGCGGCCTCTTCCAAAACTGCAGGCACACAGGCCGGCGAGGAAAGCCTCGGGCAAGCCAGCACCACTCAATGGGGAAGAGTCCGCACATGGCCCAGCAGCGCTGATGATCCCTAGGCTCCGCCCCTGGCTGGAGCCTGACCCCGCCCACCCGACTCTGGCTGCGCACAGGTGCACTTCCTAGGGCCGCCGCTAGGGGGCACTGGTGAGGGGGTTCGGGGAACCTCAGCCCCCACCTGGCTGGGGGAACCTCTGCACATATCGGGGAACGGATCTTTCTTCCCCCATGTGGTAACGGGGCCCACTTCCCCTCGGGGGAAGCCCAAACCTCCTCCCGAGGCAAGACAGCACCCTCCTCTCGCACTCACAGCCGCAGCGGCGGGGCCGTGCGCCCGCAGACGCCCTAGACGGAGGTTTGGGGTCCCTGTCAGGGGAGGGCAGCCCCTGTAAGCCAAGGACAAGCTGCGAACGCGGCTTCTTCCAAAACTGCAGGCACACAGGCCGGCGCGGAAAGCTCCAGGCAAGCCAGTACCACTCAAAGGGGAAGAGTCCTCACCTGGCCCATCAGCGCTTATGAGCCCCAGTCTCCGCCACTGGCCGGAGCCTGACCCCGCCCACCCGAATCTGGCTGCGCACAGGTGCACTTCCTAGGGCCGCCGCTAGAGGGCGATGGTGAGGGCGTTCGGGGACCATCAGCCCCCACCGGGCTGGGGGGACCTCAGCATCCCTAGGCGATCAGAACTTTCTTCCCCCATGGGGGAACGGGGCCATCTTCCCCTCGGGGGAAGCCCAAACCTTCCACCCGAGGCACGCCAGCACCCTCATTTCTCACTCCCAGTCCCAGCGGCGAGGCCGTGCGCCCACAGACGCCCTATATGGAGGGCCTGTGTCCCTGTCAGGGGAGGGCACCCCCTGTAAGCCAGTGACAAGCGGCGACCGCAGCCTCTTCCCAATCTTCAGGCACACTGGCCGGCGTGGAAAGCCCCGGTCAAGCCAGCACCACTCAAAGGGGAAGAGTCCGCACCTGGCCCAGCAGCGTTGATGATCCCCAGGCTCCGCCCATGGCCGGAGACTGACCCCGCCCACCCGAATCTGGCTGCGCACCTGTGCACTTCCTAGGGCCACCGTTCGGGAGCGCTGGTGAGGGGGTTTGGGGACCCTCAGCCCCACCGGGTTGGGGACACCCATGCACCCATGTGGATACGGGATTGTCCTCCCCCAATGGGGAACAGGGCCCAATTCCCCTTCACGGAAGTCCAAATCTTCCTCCCGGCACATGACTGCACACTCCTCTCGCACTCACAGCCCCAGCAGCGGGGCCGTGCGCCCGCAGAAGCCCTAGACATAGGCCGGGGTCCCTGTCAGGGGACGGAACCCTCTGTAAGCCAGGGACAAGCAGAGACCGCGGCCTCTTCCAAAACTGCAGGCAAACAGGCCGGCGCGGAAAGCAGCGGGCTAGCCAGAAACACTCAATGGGGAAGTGTCCTCACCTGGCCCAGCAGCGCTGATGAGCCCCAGGCTCTGCCCCTGGCCGGAACCTGATCCCGCCCACCCCACTCTGTCTGTGCACAGGTGCACTTCTTAGGGCCGCCGCTAGGGGGCGCTGGAGAGGGTATTCGGGGACCCTCAGCCCCCTCGGTGCTAGGGGGACCTCTGCACTCATGAGGGTACGGAACTTTCCTCCCCCATGGGGGAACTGGGCCCTCTTACCCTCAGGGGAAGCCCAAATGATCCTCCCGAGGCAGGCCTGCACCCTCCTCTCGCACTCACAGCCCCAGCTGTGGGGCCGTGCGACCGCAGACGCTCTAGACTGCGGGCCGGGGTCCCTGTCAGGGGAGGGTGCCGCGGACCAGCACAGCGATGGACGATGAGGCCGTCTCTGGGCTGAGAGATTGTGCAGGGTGGTCAGGGATTCGATGAATAAATGACACACAGACACACTTCAAGAGATTGAAAATCTGAGTGCGCTTTTATTAAGTTAGTGGTCAGTATATATGTTTTTTCTAAAGGCATAGGAACAGTGAACATCAAAGAGATCAGTTTGCTCATAGGCTTAGCTTAATTGACAGGGCAGTGATTTATGTCCGAAGATACACCTGGACCTAGCCTCATTCCTAATTGGACAGGTTATTAACTCTTTCTATATTCTTGTACTAACTACTACTACTATTACTTACTTATGTTTACTCATAATTAATTGTCATAGGTAAATTTTTATTATAATGCAGTTAATATCAAAGGTACTAAGGTTAAGCACATAATAGAAAGATTATTAAACCAACAATTCTATTATAACACAGTGTTTAGTAATGTTTCATTTGCATTAGCCTAATTATTAAATTACGTATGTTTTTTAATTAGCAATCAATGACCAGAAAAAGGAAACATTTTAGAAAGACAGTTGTAGCAGAATAAAGTTTGTGGGCCTTGAGAAAGCGAGATAAGGTTCCATGTGGTCAGCATTTCTTTTAATCATCTTTGTGGCAGCTTCTGGTGGTCATTATTTCTTGGCAGGCATTTGGCTTCTCTGCATCTTAGGGAGTTTGCTGTTCTCCCCTTGCGCGCATGGTTCCTTGCCACCGCCGGACCTCAGGGACAATGGCAACATCCATTAGCCCTGAAGGTCACTGCAGGGGGGGTGCAGCAGGTACCTTTGTTTTTAGAACGAAGTTGGTAAGCATACATGTCACACTGGATGCGGTAGATGGACCTGTGAATTGAGCGGACACAGAAGGGAACAAACAAACAGGGAAGCAGGACAAGTAGGGAAAGAACAAGGAAGGAGAGAACAAGATGATACCAGGGAGTAGGAGTTAAAGATTGGAGAGTGGAAGCCAGAGAATGGGCAAAGGAAGAGACTGAAGTATCTAGGTGAGATTTACTGACAGCAGAGATTTCTGACTGAAGACATGCAAGGTCATGAGAGAGGTCTTTGTCATGCCAGATGCCCAATAGGTGATGTTTAGTAAGATTCCAATGTAGAGAGGAATTATAACGCAAAGGTGTAACACAAATGAAACGAAACTGAACGTGGCAGCGAGTGGATAATTGCTGCTTAAGCAGCTGAACTTCATCTCCAATGGCAATAACAATTTCTTCCAGGGCATTTATCTTTCTTTCTAACTTGTAGTCAATGTCCCGCTGCACAGAGAGTGCCATGGTCACATTTTTGGTAAGGTCATTTACAAAAGAAGCTGTCTTAGCTTCCTGAATTAAAGCAACAGAGGAAGTAGCTAAGGAGGTAACCAGGGAAATTAGAGCAGCAATTCCTAGAATAAGGGTGGCAATAAAACGTTTAGGACGAAGAAGGGTATGTACTTCATCTAAAATTTGCATGGCAGTATTATCATACCAAGGCATATCATGTAAATCAACAGGTAACATAACATAGGGGGGTCTTTTAAGTAAGACCACCACAAGATATATACGAGCAAGAATGGGGTAATACAATTAGTAACAACACAGCCAGAACAATGTACAGAGTAAGAAGTCCCACGCAATTGAATGCGTGTAGCTGAGGCATTTCCCAGAAGTAGAGCGAAGGGATATCCAACTCAGGGACGCATTGGGATCTTAGCGGTGTCCTGTCCAGGTTGTTTGAAGTGTACATCATCAAAGGCAGCGAAAAGACGAAAGAGTACAGGCTGAAAATAAGTCTTATTGTGATGATTAAAAGCATACATGGGTGGCACCCATCCACCAGAAAACTTTCTATAGGGAAGGGTTGGAACAGCAAATGAAAAATCATATACAGTAAACTGAGACATAAGAGGGGATATAGGCATTGCTTGAGAAAAACCACAGTGCAGCCAAACTGGGTAGGAAATAAGGGAATCCCAGAATTGGTCAACATCCTGGTATTTTTGAACACAGTTGGGAAAAGGGGGAGTAAAGGGCGGTGAGGAGAAGGTGCGGATTCCATTGTCCGCCATTAATTGGTCCAAGGCCATGAACGTTAAATCCCAGATGACACGGTCTTTGTTGTTTGTTCGATGGCTTTTAGGGGGAGTGCGAGGTGGTGCATCAGTGAGCATGAAAACATAATGTAGCATCATACAACCAGGAAGGGATAGAGAGTTAGCATAGACACAAAGTGGAGGGTCATCAGATAGGCCCTCATAATCAATAGGGGAAGAAACCGTGTGTTCAGAGTGAAAATCAGCCAAGCCACCAAGAAGGTTGGTGTCATTAACATATACCTTTATGACAGAGTTTTCTGTCCAGGGAACCGGGTGCAGAAAAGTTGGTTCGGGAACGGAAGCCCAAAATCGGGCCGATTGTACAGGTGCGGACTGAGTTGTCAAAACGGCAATAATTGCCATGAAAATTGATAAGGCAGTGTGTGGAACATTATTTTGTTGCACCAGGTGTTCAGCCATCATCGCGAGGGCCTTTATATGACCACAGGTTGGAAGGCGGTTGGGATGCTCCCACAGGAGTTGAAGGCGACGCATCCTCCTCGTCAAACGCGCCATCTGCCGTCGGTGGCGGAGAGCCTGAGCTCGCGCTCGGGACCGGGACCGACGGGCAGTGGCGGATGAGTCAGTCTGGAATCCAGACAGGGGAGTCGGCATCCTGAGGAAAAATATAAGCATAACCTCGCCCTGAGACAAGCAGTAAATCTGGGCCTTTCCAGGCTCCAGTGAGGAGGTCTTTCCATTTGACCTGAGGCAGATGGTAAATGTCAGTGTATCCCCAATGCCGCACCATAGGGGTGACACCTTTGTCATCCGAATTAAGATGATTAATTACAAACAAAGCATGTTGCAAAAGATGTTGAGGGGAATAAACGAGCTACATTTTGTAGATGGTCAAGTTGAGTTTTTAATATTTGGTGAGTTCTTTCTATAATACCTTGACCTTGTGGATTGTAAGGGATGCCAGTAACATGAGCAATATGCCATTGGGCACAAAATGACTTAAATGATTTGGAAGTATATGCAGGAGCATTGTCAGTTTTTAATTTTAATGGCTTACCCAACACCGCAAAACATGCAGTAAGGTGTTGAATAATCCTTCACTGCCTCACCAGTACGGGCAGTGGCATGAACAGCATGTGAGAAAGTATCAACAGTTACATGAACAAAACAGAGTCTCCCAAAAGAGGGGACATGAGTTACATCCATTTGCCAGAGAACTTGAGGCTTTAAGCCTCGAGGATTAACTCCTAGTTTGGGAGGATGATGAACATCCGGACAAGAAGGACATTCACGAACAATTTGTCTGGCTTGTTCTCTAGTAATTTGAAAACGGTGACGTAGAGCATTAGCATTTTGGTGATGAAGACCATGGCTCTCTTGAGCCCGAGCCACCGTCATGACAGCTGGAGATTTTGTAAGTAAATCAGCCATCTGATTACCTAAGGACAGGGGTCCAGGCAGATTAGAAT
This sequence comes from Talpa europaea, assembly GCF_964194135.1. Taxonomy (NCBI): domain Eukaryota; kingdom Metazoa; phylum Chordata; class Mammalia; order Eulipotyphla; family Talpidae; genus Talpa; species Talpa europaea. Next base: position 70,082,087 of record NC_140082.1, on the reverse strand, counting down.
GACTTCTAATGTGGCCAATAAATAATTTTGTGTTCTGGCTCATAGCAGTGTTTGTAAGTGAGCCAGTAAGGAAGAAATATGGGATGACCCAGATATCAAGGCAGTTTCAATTGCCGGAAACAAAGAGACCACATATTTAGAATCAGAATATAAATTCAAAGGACATGTGTAATGCTCTAAAGCAAGTGTTACAGCAATGATTTCAGCCTGCTGAGCAGAAATTCCTTTAGAGAAACGCTGTATAGGAGGCTGATCAGGATGATATACTGCCGAAATTCCAGAGGAGGAACCGTCAGTAAAAACAACGGCAGCTCCATGCAGAGGCTGTGAGGAAATAATTCTTGGAAAAGTAAAAGCAGTTTCCGTCGCAAATTTTAAAATGGGGTGCTGTGGCAGGTGGAATTTGACCTGACCAGGAAAATTGAGTAAGGCTATGCCCCAGTCATCGTCATTTTGAAGCAGAAATTCAAACTGTGTTCTAGTATATGGAACAACAATAACGGAGGGAAGTTTGGCAAACAGTTCTTTAGAACGTGTTAACCCTTTCATTATCAGAAATGCACACATAGAGGTGTAAGATGTGACCATTTTTGTTTGATTGTGTGCCAAATAAAGCCATTCAAGAATACCAGATTGCCACAGGCAGGCAGTAGGTGTAAATTCAGTTTTAAGAACAAGTAATTCCCATGGTGATGAATAATCAATTTGAGAAACTCTAGCTTCAGAAAGTTTTTGTTCAACCAGATGCAGTTTTGAGAGAGCCTCGGGTGTCAAGGACCGAGGTGATTTAGGGTTAGGATCTCCCTGTAATATCTGGAAAAGAGGGTGTAAATCACCTGTAGTAATTTTAAGATAAGGACGAATCCAATTAATGTTTCCAAGTAACTTTTGAAAAACATTTAATGTGGAAAGTTTATCAAGGCGGATTTGAAGATTTTGAGTCATGATGAAATCATCATGAATGTTTTTTCCCAAATAGTTAAGTGGTCGATCACGCTGAATTTTGTCAGGAGCAATGACAAGACCAAAGGAGGTCAGGTCAGTAATTACACATTTTAAAAGCGTTTCCACACCTTCCTTAGAGGAGTGGCTCAGCAGAATGTCATCCATGTAATGAATGATATATGCATCAGGAAATTTATGTCTGGTAGCTTGTAAAGCCTGATCAACAAATTTTTGACATAAGGTAGGAGAATTTTTCATGTCTTGAGGCAGGACTTTCCATTGAAAGCGTTGCCAGGGTTGGCTAAAATTAGCGGATGGAACACTAAAGGCAAACCGAGGAGAATCATCAGGGTGTAGTTTAATAGTGAAAAAGCAGTCTTGCAAATCAATAATTATGATATGATTTTGTTTTGGAACAGCTACAGGGGAGGGGAGGCCTGGTAGAAGGGCTCCCAAGTCATGCATAGTGTCATTAATTGAGCGGAGGTCCTGAAGAAGCCTCCATTTTCCTGACTTCTTTTTAATTACAAAGACAGGAGTATTCCCCGGACTGTTAGAGGGCTCTAAATGCCCTTTTTGTAATTGGTCAGAGACAATGTCATGTATAGCCTGGATTTTGTCAGATGTAAGGGGCCATTGAGGTATCCAGACAGGATCATTGTTTTTCCAAGCAATTTTATCAGCAAATAAATTTTCCACAATGGCCCCTATGAAAAAGCCTGTTCATCAATTAAATCAGGAGCAGTGAGAGTTAACCCCATAGATTCCATCACATCACGGCCCCATAACGAAAAGGGCAAGGAAGGAATCACATATGGCTGAAAGAAACCAGAATGCTCATTCATTTGCCAATGTAAAAGCTGAGAGCTTTGAGCTACATTGTCTGCCATGCCTAAACCAATTAAAGTAGATGAGGAATTAGTAATGGGCCATGACGAGGGCCAGTCTTTGCCAGCTATGCATGACCTGTCAGCACCAGTGTCCAATAATCCCGTGAAGGGGTGTCCATTATCATATATTGTCTGTAAAGGTCTCTGTTTTGTAATGGGCTGTGTCCAAGCCACGACCTCGGTGGAGCCGAAACCACCGTCTCCCCGTTTGTCTTTTAAAACTGGGTTTGGAAGTTTGACATAACTTAAAATTAGAATTTGAGCTATTCTTTGATCTTTGTGAATTTGAATAGTTTCCTTTAACGGACGGATCATAACTTTGACTCGGCCTGTAAAATCCGCATCAACAATACCTGGCAACACCTCAAAATTCTTTTTGTAATTTGAACTCCGACCAATTATTAGTCCGACCGAGCCAGCAGGCAGCGGTCCCTTTAAATAAGTTTCAACTAATTGCACATCTTCTGTGGAAGACAATAAAACATCCTTGATGGCAGCTAGATCCAAACCAGCACTGCCCGGGGTGCCCCGGGGGAGGTCATGAACTGACACTTGGGGAGGGGAATCGGGCTTACGGGGTTGTCGATGAGACCCTCTTTCTTTTACGGGGCTGAGGGCTTGCCCCTCTGGAAGTTTTTTGAGTCAATTGAATGTTTAGAATTAGGGGTTAATTTGTGGCCATCCTTATGCCATTTAGAACGACATTTGTTGGCCCAATGATTACCTTTTTTGCAACGAGGGCATGGGCCTGGTGGGATAGGGCGTTTAAGTTCAGCAATTACTTGGGCTTTGTTTGGGCAATTTTTGGAGCTGTGGTTTGGCTGGCCGCAGCTAAAGCATGAAACCTGATTGTTACGCCGCCCATGAGGCATTGACTGAATAAAAGCGGTAAAAGGTTGTCCTTTCATTGCTGCAGCATATGCAATGCCTTGAACAACCGCTGGGGAAGCATCTAAGCAAACTTTAATGTAATCTTGAAGTGTACCAGTTTTTCTAATGGGTCTAATTAATTCTTTACAAAGGGAATTAGCATTTTCCCATGCAAGTTGTTTAAACAACAAATCCCGTGCTTCAGAGAATGGAAGAACCTTATCCAGAGCAGTTTCTAATCTAGCCACAAAATCCTGGTACATTTCATCCTGGCGTTGGTGTATATCGGTGAGATTAGTGGGTTTGTGCTCAGGTGAAGGTAAATTTTTCCATGAGGCAACTGCTAGTTTATTAATTTCAACTAGGACATGTTTTGGAAGGGCAGCCTGTCTGCGTACATCAGTATATTTGTCTGTTCCCATGAACATAGAAAGGGAAATTTTTTCAGCCTTGACCATATTATCATGTTCCTTAAGGAAGGCATGTACTTGGTCCTCATATTCCATGCGAAATAATACATACATTCCTGAAGGAAGAACAGCCTTGGCAAGATTAAGCCAATCATAAGGGGTCATCCAAGTGGCCGATAACATGTCAATAATTTGATAAGTATAAGGGGAGTTATGTCCCGTTGTCTGAATAGCTGACTGTAATTCTTTAAGAGTTTTTATAGGAATAGCCTCCCAGGTAGGGCCATCGTCATGGCAAGTCAAGACCGGAGGTCCAGTCACGGGAAAGGCAAATGAAAAATCTCCCGTTTTACTGGCCTGTCTTGCTGATCCCAGAATGCCACCTAGGGGTCCTTGAAGGACACAATCATGAGGAAGATTTTTAAGTAATGCAGTTTTGGGCTTAGTAACGATTGGAAAAAGAGTGGCAACTGGGCGGGAGGGTTTGTCATTTTTGAAAGTTAATTTATCTAGCATTTCAGCATATTCATGATCATTAGGCTCATCCTCTGCATGGGAAAGGGATTCTTTTAATATAGGAGCAGAGGCTTGAGCGAGTAATGGTGTTATTTCTGGGCTTTTGTTGTCTTTAGTATTATCCTGAACCTCTCCCTGTTGACTGTCCCACAATTCTGCCTCGGTGTCATCAATCAACAAATCTCAAATTTGTACCCACAAGGACAAAGTCTGTGTGGGGACTTGAGATGGCCCATGGAGGTCAAAAATTCATATTTTTCAGTATAGAAAGAAAAAGATCTCTGTTTTTGGTCTGTACTTGACCCATGACCTCGTGGTGCTTTTATTCACTCACCCAAGATCTTTATTTCAACTGTGCTGTCCAGCCCGTGTCCCTCGCAGGAACTTGCGGAGGCGTCTTAGCTAAGGTCTGTCCGTATAAACCCCGGACCAGGCTGCTCCAAGGAGCAGATGACCGTTACACCTTATGACGTCCTCCACGGGAACCGCGGGTGCAGTCTACTCAGACTCCGTAGCCCTAAGGCTGTGGAACCGTATTCATACACTCACACACACACTCAGCACTACGAGAATATTTACACTTAGAAGAACTTCTCACTGTCTCAAACTGATCACCCTTTATCAGAGAGCTCCGGACGCCCCAGTGAGGATTCGATCCCTGGATGTCTAAAAAAGAAGGGTATTTTAGGAGAAATTCACTCACACACTCACACAAGAAGGAGATAGCTTACCCAACGCAACCTCTTCGTTATTTACCTCTCCTTTGGGTGAAAACAATGAAATGCAAGGTCGGGCCCCACGTTGGGTGCCACCTGCCACGGACCAGCACAGCGATGGAGGATGAGGCCGTCTCAGGGTTGAGAGATTGAGCAGGGTGGTCAGGGATTCGATGAATAAATGACACACAGACACACTTCAAGAGAGTGAAAATCTGAGTGCGTTTTTATTAAGTTAGTGGTCAGTATATATATGTTTTTTCTAAAGGCATAGGAACAGTGAACATCAAAGAGATCAGTTTGCTCATAGGCTTAGCTTAATTGACAGGGCAGTGATTTATGTCCGAAGATACACCTGGACCTAGCCTCATTCCTAATTGGACAGGATATTAACTCTTTCTATATTCTTGTACTAACTACTACTACTATTACTTACTTATGTTTACTCATAATTAATTGTCATAGGTAAATTTTTATTATAATGCAGTTAATATCAAAGGTACTAAGGTTAAGCACATAATAGAAAGATTATTAAACCGGGCCTCCCCGGTGGCGCAGCGGTTGAGGGCTGGGTTGCGAAGCTGCCCGCGGCCTCTGCAGCGCCGGTTCAATCCCCAGCTGCTCCCTGGCCACCACAGGAGGGTCCCACATGGCGCGCAGACCTCTCCTGCCGCCCGCTGCTCCTCTCAGCAGTGTACTTCGGTCCTTCTGCCTGCTCTGCTCCCCGCTCTGGCTCTGGTGAATTGTCTCACCCTCCCGCGCTTCTGACTGTACCCAGTGCATGTATAAACAAAACAAATAAATAAATAAATAAATAAAGCATGCCTCTATAAAAAAAATTTAAAAAAAAAAAGAAAGATTATTAAACCAACAATTCTATTATAACACAGTGTTTAGTAATGTTTCATTTGCATTAGCCTAATTATTAAATTACGTATGTTTTTTTATTAGCAATCAATGACCAGAAAAAGGAAACATTTTAGAAAGACAGTTGTAGCAGAATAAAGTTTGTGGGCCTTGAGAAAGCGAGATAAGGTTCAGGGTGGTCATCATTTTTTTTAATCATCTTGTGGCAGCTTCCGGTGGTATATTATTTCTTGGCAGACATTCGGCTTCTCTGCATCTTAGGGAGTTTGCTGTTCTCCCCCTGCGCGAATGGTTCCTTGCCCACGCCGGACCTCAGGGACTATGGCAACAGCCATTAGCCCTGAAGGTCACTGCAGGGGGGGTGCAGCAGAGGGCACCCCCTGTAAGCCAGGGACAAGCGGCAACCGCGGCCTCTTCCGAAAGTGCAGGCACACAGGCCAGCGCGGAAAGCCACGGGAAAGCCAGCACCACTCAAAGGGGAAGAGTCCCCAACTGGCCCATCAGCGATGATAAGACCCAGGCTCCGCCCCTGGCGGGAGCCTGACCCCGCACACCTGAATCTGGCTGCGCACAGGTGCACTTCTTAGGGCCGCCGCTAGGGGGCGCTGGTGAGGGGTTCGGGGACCCTCAGCCCCTTCCGGGCTAGGGGGACAACTGCACCCATGGGGGTACGGAACTTTCCTCCGCATGTGGGAACGGGGCTGTCTTCCACTCGGGGGAAAGCTAAATCATCCTCCCTGGGCACGCATGCACCCTCCACTCGCACTCACAGCCCCAGAAGCGGGGCCTTGCCCCAGCAGACGCCCTAGACGGAGGGCCGGGGTCCCTGTCAGGGGAGGGCAACCCTGTAAGCCAGGGACAACCGGTGACCGCGGCCTCTTCCAAAATTCCAGGTACAAAGGCCGGCGCGGAAAGCCCCGGACAAGCCAGCACCACTCAAAAGGGAAGAGTCCGCACCTGGCCCAGCAGCGCTGATGAGCTCCAAGCTACGCCCGTGGCCAGAGCCTGACCCCGCCCACCCGAATCTGTCTGCGCAAAGGTGTGCTTCCTAGGGCCGCCACTAGAGGGCGCTGGTGAGGGGGTTCGGGGACCCTCAACCACACCTTGCTGGGGACACCCCGCAACCATGGGGGTACGAGATTGTCCTCCCCCATGGGGAAACGGTGCCCTCTTGCCCTTCGCGGAAGCCCAAATCTTCCTCCCGTGACATGCGTGCACCCTCCTCTCACACTCACAGCCCCAGCAGCGGGGCCAGGCGCTCGCAAACGCCCTTGATAGAGGGCCGGGTTCCCTGTCAGGGGAGGGCAACCCTGTAAGCCAGGGACAAACGGCGACCAAGGTCTCTTCCAAAACTGCAGGCACACAGGCCAGCGAGGAAAGCCCCGACAAGCCAGCACCACTCAAAGGGGAAGAGTCCGCACCTGGCCCAACAGCGCTGCTGAGCCCCAGACTCCGACCCCGGCCGGAGCCTGACCCCGCCCACATGACTCTGGCTGAGCACAGGTGCACTTCCTAGGGCCGCCGCTAGATGGAGCTAGTGAGGGGGTTCGGGGACCCTCTGCCCCCACCGGGCTGAATGCACCCCTGCACCCATGGGGGTATGGGATTGTCCTCCCCCATGCGGGAACGGGGCCCTCTTCCCCTTCGCGGAAGCCCAAACATTCATCCCGGGGCACGCCTGCACACTCCTCTCACACTCACAGCCCCAGCGTCGGGGCCGTGCGCCTGCAGACTCCCTAGAGGTTGGCCGGGGTCCCGGTCAGGGGAGGGCACCGCCTGGAAGCCAGGGACAAGCTGCAAAGGCAGCCTCTTCCAAAACTGCAGGCACACAGGCCGGCGCGGAAAAAAGCCCCGGAGAAGCCAGCACCACTCAAAGGGGAAGAGTCCGCACCTGGCCCAGAGGCACTGATGAGCCCCAGGCACCGCCCCTGGCCGCAGACTGACCCCGCCCACCCGACCCGGGCTGCGCCCAGGTGCACTTCCTAAGGCCGCCGCTAGGGGGCGCTAGTGATGGGGTTCGGGGACCCTCAGCGCCACCGGGCTGGGGACACCCCTACACCCATGGGGGTACGGTATTGTCCTCCCCCATGGGGGAATGGGGCACCCTTCCCCTACGTGGAAGCCCAAACCTTCCTACCAGGGCACGCCTGCACCCTCCTCTCGCACTCGCAGCCCTAGCGGCGGGGCCGTGCGCCCGAAGACGCCCTAGACGGACGGTCGGGGTCCCGGTCAGGGGAGGGCACCCGCTGGAAGCCAGGGACAAGCTGCGAACTTGTACTCTTCCAAAACTGCAGGCACACAGCCCGGAGCGAAAAAAAGCCACGGGCATGCCAGCACCACTCAAAGGTGAAGTGTCCGCACCTGGCCCAGCTCCGCCCCTGGCCGGAGCCTGACACCGCCCACCCGAATCTGACTGCGCACAGGTGCACTTCCTAGGGCCACCGCTAGGGGGCGAGGTGAGGGTGTTCGGGGACCCTCAGCCCCGACCGGGCTGGGGCCACCCCTGCACCCATGGGGTTACGGGATTGTCCTCCCCCATGTGGGAACGGGGCCCACGTCCCCTTCAGGAAACCCAAACCTTCCTTCGGGCGCACGCCTGCACCCTCCTCTCGCACTGATAGCCCCAGCGGTGGGGCTGTGCGCAGGCAGACGCCCTAGACAGAGGGCCGGGGTCCCGGTCAGGGGAGGGCACCCCCTGGAATCCAGGGACAAGCTGCGACAGCGGCCTCTTAAAAAACTGCAGTCACACAGGCCGGCGCGGAAAAAAGCCCCGGGCAAGCCAGCACCACTCAAAGGGGAAGAGTCCGCACCTGACCCAGCAGCGCTGATGAGGGCCAGGCTCCGCCACTGGCTGTGGCCTGACCCCACAAACCTGACTCTGGCTGCGCACAGGTGCACTTCCTAGGGCCGCCGCTAGGGGGCGCTGGTGTGTGGTTTCGGGGCCCCTAAACTCCTACCGGGCTGGGGCCAAACCTGCACCCTGGGGTACGGGATTATCCTCCCCCATGGGGGAACGGGGCCCTCTTCCCCTTCGAGGAGCCCAAACCTTCCTCCCGGGGCACGCCGGCACCCTCCTCTCGCAATCACAGCCCCAGAGGCGGGGCCGGGCGCCCACAGACGCCCTAGACGTAGGGAAGTGTCCCTGTCAGGGGAGGGCACCCCCTGGAAGCCAGGGACAAGCTGCGACCGCGGTCTCTTCCAAAACTGCAGGCACACAGGCCGGCGCGGAAAAAAGCCCCGGGCAAGCCAGCACCACTCAAAGGGGAAGAGTCCGCCCCTGGCCCATCAGTGCTGATAGACCCAGGCTCCGCCGCTGGCCACACCGACCCCGCCCACCCGAATCTGGCTGCCCAAATGTGCACTTCCTAGGGCCGCCTTTAGGGGGCGCTGGTAGGAGTTTCTGGGACCCTCAGCCCCCACTGGCCGGGGCCACCACTGCACCTATTGGGGTACGGGACTGTCCTCCTACATGGGGGAACGGGGCCCACTTCCCCTTCGCAGAAGCCCAAAACATCCTCCCGGGGCATGCCTGCACCCTCCTCTCGCACTCACAGCCCCAGCGGCGGGGCCTTACGCCCGCAGAAGCCCTAGACGGAGGGCTGGGGTCCCTGGAAGGGGAGGGCACCGCCTGGAAGCCAGGGACAAGCGGCGACCGCGGCCTCTTTCAAAACTGCAGGCACACAGGCCAGCGCAGATAAAAGCCACGGGAAAGCCAGCACCACTCAAAGGGGAAGAGTCCTCACCAGGCCCAGCAGCGCTGATGAGGCCCAGGCTCCGCCTCTGGCTGTGGCCTGACCCCACCCACCCGACTCTGGCTGCTCACAGGTGCTCTTCCTAGGGCAGCCGATAGGGGGCGCTGGTGAAGGGTTTCTGGGACTCTCAACCCCTATCGGGCTGGGGCCAACCCTGCACCCATGGGGGTACGGGATTGTCCTCCCCATGGGGTAAAGGGGCCCTCTTCCCCTACACGGAAGCCCAAACCATAGTCCCGGGGCACGCCTGCACCCTGCTCTCGCAATCACAGACCCACAGGCGGGGCCGTGCGCCCGCAGACGCCCTAGACTGACAGCCGGGGTCCCGGTCAGGGCAGCGCACCCCCTGGAAGCCAGGGACAAGCGGCGACCGCGGCCTCTTCCAAAATTGCAGGCACCGGCCGGCACGGAAAAAACCCCCGGGCAAGCCAGCACCACTCAAAGAGGAAGAGTCCGCACCTGTACCAGCAGCGCTGATGAGCCCGAGGCTCCGCCCCTGGCCGGAGCCTGACTCCGCCCACCCGATTCTGGCTGCCACAGGTGCACTTCCTAGGGCCACCACAAGGGGGCGCTGGTGAAGGGGTTCGGGGACCCTCAGCCCCCAGCGGGCTGGTGCCACTGCGGCACACATGGGGGTTGTGGGATTGTCCTACCCCATGGGGGAACGGGGCCCTCTTCCCCTCGCGGAAGCCCAAACCTTCCTCCCGGGGCACGCCTGCACACTCCTCTCTCACTCAGAGCCCCAGCGTCGGGGCCGTTTTCCCGCAGACTCCCTAGACGAAGGGCCGGTGTTCCAGTAAGGGGAGGGCACCCCCTGGAAGACAGGGACAAGCCGTGACCGGGGTCTCTTCTAAAACTGCAGGCACACAGGCCGGCACGGAAAAAAGCCCCGGGCAAGCCAGCACCACTCAAAGGGGAAGAGTTCGCACCTGCCCCAGCAGCGCTGATGAGACCCAGGCTCCGCCCCTGGCCGGAGCCTGACCCCGCCCACCCGACTCTGGCTGCGCAGAGGTGGACTTCCTAGGGGCGCCGCTAGGGGGCGCAGGTGAGGGGGTTCGGGAACCCTCAGCCCCCATCGGGCTGGGCCATCCCCTGCATCCATGGGGGTAGGGGATTGTCCTTCCCCATGGGGGAACGGGTCCCTCTTTCCCTTCGTGGAAGCCCAAACCTTCCTCCCAGGGCAGGCCTGCACACTCTCGCACTCACAGCCCCAGCAGCGGCCCTTGCACCCGCAGACGACCTAGACGGAGGGCCAGGGTCCCGGTCAGGGGAGTGCACCCCCAGGAAGCCAGGAACAAGCGACGTCCGCGGCCTCTTCCAAAACTGCAGGCACACAGGCCGGTGCGGAAAAAACCCGGGCAAGCCAGCACCACTCAAAGCGGAAGAGACCGCACCTGGCCCAGAATCACTGATGAGACCCAGGCTCCGCCCCTGGCCGGAGCCTGACCCTGCCACCCCACTCTGGCTTCGCACAGGTGCACTTCCTAGGGCCGCCGCTAGGGGGCGCTGGTGAGGGGGTTCGGGGACCCTCAGTACCCACCGGGCTGGGGCCACCCCTGCACCCATGGCGGTATGGGATTGTCCTCCCCCATGGGGGAATGGGGCCCTCTTCCCCTCGTGGAAGCCCAAACCTTCCTCCCGGGGCACGCCTGCACCCACCTCTCTCACTCACAACCCCAGCAGCGGGGCCCTGTGCACGCAGACGCCCTAGACGGAAGCCCGGGGTCTCGGTCAGAGGAGGGCACCCCCTGGAAGCCAGGGATATGCTGCATCCGCGGCCTCTTCCAAAACTGCAGGCACACAGGCTGGCGGGGAAAAAAACCCCGAGGAAGCCAGCACCACTAAAAGGGGAAGAGTCCGCACCTGGGCCAGCAGCGCTGATTATCCCCTTGCTCATCCCCTGGCCGGAGCCTGACCCCACCCACCCAACCCTGGCTGCGCAGAGGTGCACTTCATAGGGCGGCCGCTACGTGGCGCTGGTGAGGGGATTCGGGGACCCTCAGCCTACACTGGGCTGGGGCCACCAATGCACCCATGGGGGTTCGGGATTGTCCTTCCCCATGGGGAACGGGGCCCTCTTCCCCTTCGTGGATGCCCAAACATTCCTCCCGGGGCTCGCCTGAACCCGCCTCTCGCACTCACATTGCCAGTGGCGGGGCCGTGCGCCGCAGACGCCCTAGACGGAGGGCCGGGGTCCCGGTCAGAGGACTTGCACCCTCAGGAAGCCAGGTACAAGCGGCGTCCGCGGCCTCATCCAAAACTGCAGGCACACAGGCCGGCGCGGAAAAATGCCGGAAAGGCACCACCACTCAAAGGGGAAGAGTCCGCACCTGGCCCAGCAGCGCTGATGAGCCCCAGGCTACGCCCCTGGCCAGAGACTGACCCCGCCCACCCGCCTCTGGCTGCGCACAGGTGCACTAACTAGGGACGTCGCTAGTGGGCGCAGGTGAGGGGGTTCGGGGATCCTCAGCCCGCTCCGGGCTGGATCCACATCTGCACCCATGGGGGTAAGGGATTTTCCTCCCCCATGGGGGAACGAAGCCCTCTTCCACTTCGCGGAAGCACAAACCTTCCTCCCGGGGCATGCCTGCACTCTCCTCTCGCACTCACAGCCCCTGCGGCGGGGCCGTGCGCCCGCAGTCGCCCTAGACGGAGGTTCAGGGTCCCGGTCAGGGGAGGGCACCCCCTGGAAACCAGGGACAAGCGGCGACCGCGGCCTCTTCCAAAACTGCAGGCACACAGGCCGGCGCGGAAAAAAGCCCTGGGCAAGCCAGCACCACTCAAAGGGGAAGAGTCCGCACCTTTACCCAGCAGCTCTTGATGAGACCCAGGCTCCGCCCCTGGCCAGAATCTGACCCCGCCCACCCGACTCTGGCTGCGCACAGTTGCACGTCCTAGGGCCGACGCTAGGGGCCGCTGGTGAGGGGGTTTGGGCACCGTTAGCCCCCACCGGGCTGGGGACACACCTGCACCATGGGGGTACGGGATTGTCCTCCCCCATGGGGGAACGGGGTCCTCTTCACCTTCGCGGAAGCCCAAACCTTCCTATCGGGGCACGCCTGCACACTCCTCTCGCACTCACAGCCCCAGCGGCCGAGCCGTGCGCCCGCAGTTGCCCTAGATGGAGGGCCAGGGTCCCGGACAGGGGAGGGCACCCCATGGAAGCCAGGGACAAGCGGCGACGGCAGCCTCTTCCAAAACTGCATGAACACAGGCAGGCGAGGAATAAAGGCCGGTCAAGCCAGCACCACTCAAAGGGGAAGAGTCCGCACCTGGCCCAACAGCGCTGATGAGCCCCAGGCTCAGACGCTGGTCGGAGCCTGACCCCGCCCACCCGACTCTGGCTGTGCAAAGGTGAACTTCCTAGGTCCGCCTCTAGGGGGCGCTGGTGAGGGGGTTCCTGGTCCTTCAGCCCCCACCGGGCTGGGGCCACCCCTGCACCCATGGCGGTACGGGATTGTCCTCCCCCATGGGGGAACGGGGCCCTCTTCCCCTCGTGGAAGCCCAAACCTTCCTCCCGGGGCACGTCTGCACCCACCTCTCTCACTCACAACCCCAGCAGCGGGGCCGTGTGCACGCAGACGCCCTAGATGGAAGCCCGGGGTCTCGGTCAGAGGAGGGCACCCCCTGGAAGCCAGGGACAAGCGGCGACCGCGGCCTCTTCCAAAACAGCAGGCAAACAGGCCGGCGCGGAAAAAAGCCCCGGGCAAGCCAGCACCACTCAAAGCGAAGAGTCCGCACTTGGCCCAGCAGCGCTGAGGAGCCCCAGTTCCGCCCCTGGCCGGAGCCTGACCCAGCCCACCCGACGCTGGCTGCGCACAGGTGCAATTCCTAGGGCCACCGCTAGGGGGCGCTGGTGAGGGGGTTCGGGGACCCTCAGCCCCCACCGGGCTGGGGACACACCTGCGCCCATGGGGGTACGGGATTGTCCTCCTCCATGGGGGTACGGGGCCCTCTTCCCATTCGCGGAACCCCAAACCTTCCTCCCGGGGTATGCCTGCACCCTCCTCTCGCACTCACAGCCCCAGCAACGGCCCGTGCGACCGCAGAAGCCGTAGACGGAGGGCCGGTGTCCCGGTCAGGGGAGGGCACTCCCTGGAAGCCATGGACAAGCGACGACCTCGGCCTCTTCCAAAACTGCAGGCACACAGGCCGGCGCGGAAAAAAGCCCTGGGCAAGCCAGCACCACTCAAAGGGGAAGAGTCCGCACCTGGCCAAGCAGCTCTTGATGAGCCCCAGTTCCGCCCCTGGCTGGAGCCTGACCCCGCCCACCGAGTCTGGCTGCGCACAGGTGCACTTCCTAGGGCCGCCGATAGGTGGCGCTGGTGAGGGGGTATCGGGAACCCTCAGCCCCCACCGGGCTGGGGAGACACCTGCACCCATGGGGGTACGGGATTATCCTCGCCCATGGGGGAACGGGGCCCTCTTACCCTTCGCGGAAAACCAAACTTCCTCCCGGTGCACGCCTGCACCCTCCTCTCGCACTCACAGCACCAGCGGCGGGGCGGTACGCCCGCAGACGCCCTAGATGGAGGGCCAGGGTCCCGGTCAGGGGAGGGCACCCCATGGAAGCCAGGGACAAGTGGCGACGGCGGCCTCTTCCCAAACTGCAGGCACACAGGCAGGCGAGGAATAAAGGCCGGGCAAGCCAGCACCACTCAAAGGGGAAGAGTTCGCACCTGGCTCAGCAGCGCTGATGAGCCCCTGGCTCTGCACCTGGACGCAGCCTGACCATGCCCACTGGAATATGGCTGCGCACAGGTGCACGTGCCTCGGCCGCCGCTAGGGGGCGCTGGTGAGAGGGTTCGGGGACCTTCAGCCCCCACCGTGCTGGGGCCACACCTGCACCCATGGGTGTACGGGATTGTCCTCCCCCATGGGGGAAATGGGCTCTCTTCCCCTTCGCGGAAGCCCAAACCATCCTCCCGTGGCACGCCTCCATCCTCCTCTCGCACTCACAGCCCCAGCGGCCGGGCCGTGCGCCCGCAGCCGCCGTAGACGGAGGGCCGGGGTCCCGATCAGGGGAGGGCACCCCCTGGAAGCCAGGGTCAAGCAGGGACCGCGGCCTCTACCAAAACTGCAGGCACACTGGCCGGCGCGGAAAAAAGCCCCGGACAAGCCAGCACCACTCAAAGGGGAAGAGTCCACACCTGGCCCAACAGCGCTGATGAGCTCCAGGCTCCAACGCTGGTCGGAGCCTGACCCCGCCCACCGGACTCTGGCTGTGCAAAGGTGCAATTCCTATGGCCGCCGCTAGGGGGCGCTGTTGAGGGGGTTCGGAGACCCTCAGCACCCACCGGGCTGGGGCCACCCCTGCACCTATGGGGGTACGCGATTATCCTCGCCAATGGGGGAACGGGGCCCTATTCCCCTTCGCGGAAGCCCAAACCTTCCTCCCGGGGCACGCCTGCACCCTCCTCTCCCACTCACAGCCCAGGCGGCGGGGCCGTGCGCCCGCAGAAGCCCTAGACAAAGGGCCGGGGTCCCGGTCAGGGGAGGGCACCCCCTGGAGGCCAGGGACATGCGGTGACCGCGGCCTCTTCCAAAACTACAGGCACACAGGCCGGCGCAGAAAAAAGCCCCGGGCAAGCCAGCACCACTCAAAGGGGAGAGTCGCACCTGGCCCAGCAGCGCTGATGAGACCCAGGCTCCCCCCCTGGCCCGAGCCTGACCAAACCCACCGAGTCTGGCTGCGCACAGGTGCACTTCCTAGGGCCGCCGATAGGTGGCGCTGGTGAGGGGGTATCGGGAACCCTCAGCCCCCACCGGGCTGGGGAGACACCTGCACCCATGGGGGTACGGGATTATCCTCGCCCATGGGGGAACGGGGCCCTCTTACCCTTCGCGGAAAACCAAACTTCCTCCCGGTGCACGCCTGCACCCTCCTCTCGCACTCACAGCCCCAGTGGCGGGGCCGTGCGCCCGCAGACGCCCTAGACGGATGGCCGGGTTCCCGGTCAGGGGAGGGCACCCCCTGGAAGCCAGGGACAAGCGGCGACCGCGGCCTCTTCCAAAACTGCAGGCAAACATGCCGGCGCAGAAAAAAGCCCCGGGCAAGCCAGCACCACTCAAAGCGAAGAGTCTGCACTTGGCCAAAGCCCTGATGAGCCCCAGGCTCCGCCCCTGGCCAGAGCCTGACCCAGCCCACCTGAATTTGGCTGCGCACAGGTGCAATTCCCAGGGCCGCCGCTAGGCGGCGCTGGCGAGGGGTTTCGGGGACCCACAGCGCCCACCGGTCTGGGGCCACCCCTGTACCCATGGGGCTACGGGATTGTCCCCGCACATTAGGGAACGGGCCCTCTTCCCCATCGCGGAAGCCCAAACCTTCCTCCCGAGGCATGCCTGCACCCTCCTCTCGCACTCACAGCCCCAGCCGCTGGACCGGGCGCCTGCAGACGCCCTAGACATAGGGCCGGATCCCGGTCAGGGGAGGGCACCCCCTGGAAGCCAGGGACAAGCTGCGTCCGCGGCCTCTTCCAAAACTGCTGGCACACAGGCCGGCGCGGAAAAAAGCCCCGGGGAAGCCAGCACCATTCAAAGGGGCGAGTCCGCACCTGGCCCAGCAGCGCTGATGAGCCCTAGTCTCCACCCCAGGTCAGAGCCTGACCCCGCCCACCCGACTCTGGTTGCGCACAGGAGCACTTCCTCAGCCGCCGCTACGGGGCGCTGGTGAGGGGGTTCGGGGTCCCTCAGCCCCCACCGGGCTGGGGCCACTGCTGCTCCCATGTGGGTACAAGATTGTCCTCCCCCATGGGGGAACGGGGCCCTCTTCCCCATCGCGGAAACCCAAACCTCCCTCCCGGGGTACGCCCGCACCCTTCTCTCGCACTCACAGCCACAGCGTCGGGGCCGTGCGCCCACAGACGCCCTAGACGGAGGGCCAGGGTCCCTGTCAGGGGAGAGCACCCACTAGAAACCAGGGACAAGGGGCGACTGCGGCCTATTCCAAAACTGCAGGCACACAGGCCGGCGCCGAAAAAAGCCCCAGGCAAGCCAGCACCACTCAAAGGGGAAGAGTCCGCACCTGGCCCAGCAGCGCTGATGAGCCCCAGGCTCCGCCCCTGGCCGGAGCCTGACCCTGCCCACCCGACTCTGGCTGCGCACAGGTGCACTACCTAGGGACGCCACTAGGGGGCGCTGGTGAGGGCGTTCGGGAACCTCAGCCCCCACCGGGCTGAGGCCACACCTGAAACCCTGGGGGTACGGGATTTTCCTCCCCCATGGGGAAACGGGGCCCACTTCCCCTTCGCGGAAGCCCAAACGTTCCTTCCGGGGCACGATTGCACCCTCCTCTCGCACTCACAGCCCCCGCGGAGGGGCCGTGCGCCCGCAGATACCCTAGACGGAGGGCCAGGGTCCCGGTCAGGGGAGGGCACCCCCTGGAAGCCAGGGACAAGCAGCTACCGCGGCCTCTTCCAAAACGGCAAGCAGCCAGGCCGGCGCGCAAAGCCCTGGGCAACCCAGCACCACTCAAAGGGGAAGAGTCCTCACCTGGCCCAGCAGAGGCTGATGAGACCCATGCGCCACACCCGGCCAGAGCCAGACCCCGCCCACCGGACACTGCCTGCACAAAGGTGCACTTCTAAGGGCCGTCGCTAAGGGGCGCTGGAGAGGGGGCTCGGGAGCCCCTTAGCCCCCAGGGGGATAAGGGCCCTCTATCCCCGTGGGGGATGGGACCCTCTTTCCCCCTGGGGGTACTGGGACCCCTTCCCCTTCGGGGTAACGGTGAAGCTCACCGCGGGGCACACCCGCACCCTCCTCCCGCATTCACACACCCAGGGGCGCCTGGGGCACCCAAAGACGCCCTAGAGGGAGGGGCGGGGTCACTGTCAGGGAGGGCAACCCCTGTAAGCCATCGGAAATCGCGAGCGCGTCCTCTTCCAAAACGGCAGGCAGACAGGCCAGAGCGGAAAGCCCCGGGCACCCAGCACCACTAAAAGGGGAAGAGTCCTCACCTGGCCCAGCAGAGGCTGAGGAGCCCCAGGCGCGGCCCCAGACCGGAGCCTGACACAGCCCACTGGACTCTGCCTACACAAAGTTGCACTACTCAGGGCTGCCACTAGGGGGCGCTGGTGAGGGGGTCCGGATCCCATCAGCCCCCAGGGGGATACGTGCCCTCTAACCCCTTGGGAAGACGGGACCCTCATTCCCCCTGGGGTTACGGGGACCCCTTCCTGCCGCGGACCAGCCCAGCGGCGGCGGGAGATTGAGACAATCTCAGGGTTTGAGCGAGAATGAGCAAAGGGTGGTCGAAGGAATTCGGGCGAGGGACAAGAATGACACACAGACACAATCAACGGAGAGTGAAAATCTGAGTGCGATTTATTAGGATCAGCCATCTCTTTTTATACATTTTCACAGTGATTGCTTTATTATGTTTTTCACAGTATGTGGTTAATCATTTATCAGATGGTTCGTAAATGCAGTGAAACATGAATAACATAACATCTTGTTTATTATTTACCAAGAAATCAGGAACAAATCAAGAATATTTCATATTTTACCCCCCTCAGTGGAGGTCTGTTCTAGGTCTTGCGATTCACTGTTATGATTATACATACCTATCATAATCTAACTTTTATTGCTCCCATTTCTACTTATTATTCCTATAGTTCTACTTGGTTACACGTTTACTGAAAATAATAGAACCAGTTTCATTTGCCATAATTGCATTCCTTTATTGTGAGACTACTGCCTAGTAATGATTAACAACATGACTTGGTTGTGCCTCAACATCTTCCAGGCCTGTTTTCCTAGTTAATTTCCATAGGTGAAAGGTGGGAACCATTAAATCCCCTTGGGGACTGTGTCTGTCTTAGGTTGTCAGAAACACCTATCTGATCTGACCCGTCATTGACTGTCGAGTCCAGCACACTGGGGAAGACTTATGAACCACAACAGCTCAGCCACTCTGTTTTTATGAGAAATTGTGGCAATAATCACATTGCTCTCAGGAGCCGCCACACCTTCCCATTTTGGGGGAATGGTAAAGCACTCCGCGGGGCACACCCGCACCCCCCTGCCACACTCACACCCCCAGGGGCGCTTGGGGCGCCCAAAGACGCCCTAGAGGGAGGGGCGGTGTCACTGTCAGGGAGGGCACCCCCTGCAAGCCAACGGCAAGCGGCGAGCGCAGCCTCTTCCAAAACGGCAGGCAGACAGTCCGGCGCGGAAAGCCCCGGGCAACCCAGCACCACTCAAAGGGGAAGAGTGCTCACCTGGCCCAGCAGAGGCTGATGAGTCCCAGTCGCCGCCTGCCGGAGCCTGACCCCGCCCACTGGACTCTGCCTGCACAAAGGTGCACTTCTCAGGGCCGCCGCTAGGGGGCGCTGGTGAGCGGGGGAGTCAGGAGCCCCTCAGCCCCCAGGGGGATAAGAGCCCTCTAACCCGTTGGGAGACGGGACCCTCTTTCCCCTGGCGGTACGGGGACCACTTCCCCTTTGGGTGAACGGTAAAGATCTCTGCGGGGCACTACCGCACCCTCCTGCCGCACTCACAACCCCAGGGGCGCTTGGGGCGCCCAACGACGCCCTAGAGGGAGGGGCGGGGTAACTGTCAGGGAGGGCACCCCCAGTAAGCCACTGGCAATGGGCGAGCGCCACCTCTTCCAAAACGGCAGGCAGACAGGCCGGCGCGGAAATCCCTGGGCAACCCAGCACCACTCAAAGGGGAAGCGTCCTCACTTGGCCCAGCAGAGGCTGATGAGCCCCAGGCGCCGCCCCCGGCCAGAGCCTGACCCCGCCCACCAGACTCTGCCTGCACAAATGTGCACTTCACAGGGCCGCCGCTAGGGGGAGCTGGTGAGGGGTGGTCCGAAGCCCCTCAACCCCCAGGGGGAAAAGGGCCCTCTAACCCCGTAGGGAGACGGGTCCCTTTTCCCCATGGGGGTACGGGGACCCTTTCCCCTTTGGGGGAATGGTAAAGCTCTTCGCAGCGCACACCCGCACCCCGCTGCCGCACTCACAGCCCAGGGGCGCTTGGGGCGCCCAAAGACCATAGTGGGAGGAGCGGGTTCACTGTCAGGGAGGGCACCCCCTGTAAGCCACTGGCAAGCGGTGAGCGCGACCTCTTCCAAAACGGCAGGCAGACAGGCCGGCGCGGAAAGCCCCGGGCAACCCAGCACCACTCAAAGGGGAAGAGTCCTCACCTGGCCCAGCAAAGGCTGATGAGCCCCTGGCTCCGCCCCTGGCCGGAGCCTGACCCCGCCCACCGGAATCTTGCTGCACAAGGTGCACTTCTCAGTGCCGCCGCTAGGGATGCTGTTGAGTGGGGGTACGGAGCTCCTCAGCCCCCAGGGGGATAAGGGCCCTCTAACCCCGTGGGTAGACTGGACCCTATTTCCCCCTGGCGTACGGGGACCCCTTCCCCTTTGGGGGAACAGTAAAGCTCTCCGCGGGGCACACCCGCACAACCCTGCTGCACTCACACACCCAGGGGCGCTTAGGGCGACCAAAGACGCCCTAGAGGGAGGGGCGGGGTCACTGTCAGGGAGGGCACCCCTTGTAAGCCAGCGGCAAGCAGCGAGCGCGGCCTCTTCCAAAACCACAGGCAGACAGGCCGGCGCGGAAATTCCCAGTCAACCCAGCAGCACTCAAAGGGGAAGAGTCTGCACCTGGCCCAGCACAGGCTGAGGAGCCTTAGGCGACACCCCTGGCCGGATCCTGACCCCGCCCACCGGACTCTGCCTGCACAAAGGTGCACTTCTCAGGCCCACCGCTAGGGGGCGCTGGTGAGGGGGTCCGGAGCCCCTCAGCCCCCAGGGGGATAAGGGCCCTCTAACCCCGTGGGGAGACGGGACCCTCTTTCCCCCTGGGGGTACAGGGACCCCTTTCCCTTTGGGGTAACTGTAAAGCTCTCCGCGGGGCACACCCGCACTCTCCTCCCGCACTCACAACCGCAGGGGCGAGTGCGGCGCCCAAAGACGCCCTAGAGGGAAGAGCGGGGTCACTGTCAGGGAGTGCACCCCCTGTAAGCGAACGGCAATCGGCGAGCGTGGCCTATTTCAAAACGGCAGGCAGACAGGCCGACCCGGAAAGCCCCGGGCCAGCGAGCACCACTCAAAGGGGAAGAGTCCTCACCTGGCCCAGCAGAGGCTGAAGAGCCACAGGCGCCGGCCCCGCCCGGAGCCTGACCCCGCCCACTGGACTCTGCCTGCACAAAGGTGCAGTTCTCAGGGCCGCCGCTAGGGGGCGCTGGTGAGGGGACCGGAGACGCTCAGCCCCCACGGGGATAAGGGCCCTCTTACCCCGTTGGGAGACGGGACCCTCTTTCCTCATGGGGGTACAGGGCCCTCATCCAAGTTCGGGGAACGGTAAATCTTCCCCTCGGGGCACACCTGCACCCTCCTCCCGCACTCACACCCCCAGGGGCGCATGGGGCACCCAAAGACGCCCTAGAGGGAGGGGCGTGGTCACTGTCAGGTAGGGCACCCCCTATAAGCCACAGACAAGCAGCGAGCGGGGCCTCTTCTAAAACTGCAGGCAGACAGGCCGGCGCGGAAAGCCCCGGGCAACCCAGCACCACTCAAAGGGGAAGAGTCCTCACCTGGCCCAGCAGAGGCTGATGTGCCCCAGGCGCCGCCCCCGGCCAGAGCCTGACCCCGCCCACCGGATTCTGCCTGCAGAAAGGTTCACTTCTCAAGGCCGCCGCTAGGGGGCATGGTGAGGCGGGTCCGAAGCCCCGAAGCCCCCAGGTGGATAAGGGCCCTATAACCCGTGTGGAAACGGGACCCTCTTACCCCCTGGGGGTACGGGGACACCTTCCCCATTGGGGGAACGGTAAAGCTCTTCGCCTGGCAAACCCGCACCCTCCTCCTGTACTCACACCCGCAGGGGCGCTTGGGGCGCCCATAGACGCCCTAGAGGGAGGGACGGGGTCACTGTCAGGGAGGGCACCCCCTGTAATCCACCGGCAAGCGGCGAGCGCGGCCTCTTCCATAACGGCACTCAGACAAGCTGGCGCGGAAGGCCCCGGGCAACCCATCACCACTCAAAGGGGAAGAGTCCTCACCTGGCCCAGCAGAGGCTGAAGAGCACCCTGCGCCGCCCCCGGCCAGAGCCTGTCCCAGGTCACCGGACTCTGCCTGCACAAAGGTAAACTTCTCAGGGCCGCCGCTAGGGGGCGCTGGTGAGCGGGGGGTCCGGAGCCCCTCAGCCCCCAGGGGGATAAGATCCCTCTAACCCGGTGGGGAGACGGGACCCTCTTTCCCCCTGGTGGTACGGGGACACCTTCCCATTTCGGGGAACGGTAAAGCTCTCCGCTGGGCACACCCGCACCCTCCTTCCGCACTCACACCCCCAGGGGCGCTTGGGGCGCCCAAAGACGCCCTAGAGGGTGGAGCGGGTCACTGTCAGGGAGGGCACCCCCTGTAAGCCACCGGCAAGCGGCGAGCGCGGCCTCTTCCAAACGGCAGGCGGTCATGCAGGCGCAGAAAGCCCCTGGCAACCCAGCACCACTCAAAGGGGAAGAGACCTCACCTGGCCCAGCAGAGGCTGAGGAGCCCCAGGCGCCGACCCGGCAGGAGCCTGACCCCACAGTCCGGACTCTGCCTGCACAAAAGTGCGCTTCTCAGGGCCGCCGCTAGGGGGGCGCTGGTGAGGGGGTCTGGAGCCCCTCAGCCCCCAGATGGTTAAGGGCCCTCTACCCCGTGGGGAGACGAGACACTCTTTCCCCCTGGGGATACTGGGACCCCTTCCCCTTTGGGGAAACGGTAAAGCTCTCCGCGGGGCACACCCGCACCCTCCTCCAGCACTCACACCCCCGGGGGCGCTTGGAGCGCCCAAAGATGCCCTAGAGGGAGGGGCGGTGTCACTGTCAGGGAGGGCACCCCTTGTAAGCCACCGCCAAGCGGTGAGCTCGAGCTCTTCCAAAACGGCAGGCACACAGGCCGGCGCGGAAAGCCTCAGGCAACCCGGCACCACTCAAAGGGGAAGAGTCCTCACCTGGCCCAGCAGAGGCTGATGAGCCCCAGGCGCCGCCCCCGGCCTGAGCCTGACCACGCCCACTGGACTCTGCCTGCAGAAAGGTGCACTTCTCAGGGCCGCTGCTAGTGGGAGATGATGAGGAAGGGTCCGGAACCCCTCAGCCCACAGGGGGATTAGGGCCCTCTAACCCCGTGGGGAGACTGGACACTCTTTCCCCCTGGGGGTACGGGGACCCCGTCCCCTTCGGGGGAACGGTAAAGCTCTCTGCGGGGCACACCCGCACCCTCCTCCCGCACTCAAACCCCAAGGAGCGCTTGGGGCGCCCCAAGACGCCCTAGAGGGAGGGGCGGGATCACTGTCATGGAGGGCACACACTGTAAGCCACAGGCAAACAGCGAGCACGGCCTCTTCCAAAACGGCAGGCAGACAGGCCGGCGCTGAAAGCCCTGGGCAACCCAGCAGCACTCAAAGGGGAAGAGTCTGCACCTGGTCCAGCAGAGGCTTTTGAGGCCCGGGCGCCGCCCACAGCAGGAGCCTGACCTCGCCCACCGGACTCTGCCTTCAAAAAGGTGCAATACTCAGGGCCACCACTAGGGGGCCCTGGTGAGGGGGCGTCCGTAGCCCCTCAGCCCCCAGGAGGATAAGGGCCCTCTAACCCCGTGGGGAGACGGGACCCTCTTTCACCCTGGGTTTACGGGGACCCCTTCCACTTTGGGGAAACGGTAAAGCTCTCCGCAGGGCACACCCGCACCCTCATCCCGCACTCACAACCCCAGGCGCACTTTGGGCGCCCAAAGACGCCCTAGAGGAAGGGGCGGGGTCACTGTCAGGGAGGGCACCCCATGTAAGCCACCGGAAAGCAGAGAGCGGGGCCTCTTCCAAAACGGCAGGCAGACAGGCCGGCGCGGAAAGCCCCGGGCAACCCAGCACCACTCAAAGGGGATGAGTCCTCACCTGGCCCTGCAGAGGCTGATGAGCCACAGGCGCCGCCCCCAGCTGGAGCCTGACCCCGCCCACCGGACTCTGCCTGCACAAAGGTGCAATTCACAGGGCCGCCGCTAGGGTGCGCTGGTGGGGGGCCCGGAGCCCCTCAGCCACCAGGGGGATAAGGGCCCTCTAACCATGTGTGGAGACGGGACCCTCATTCCCCCTGGGAGTACGGGGACCCCTTCCCCTTTGGGGAAACGGTAAAGCTCTCCGCGGGGCACACCCGCACCCTCCTCCCGCACTCACACCCCCGGGGGCGCTTGGAGCGCCCAAAGATGCCCTAGAGGGAGGGGCGGTGTCACTGTCAGGGAGGGCACCCCATGTAAGCCACAGGCAAGCGGTGAGAGCGGCCTCTTCCAAAACGGCAGGCAGACAGGCCGGCGCGGAAAGCCCCGGGCAACCCGGCACTACTCAAAGAGGAAGAGTCCTCACCTGGCCCAGCAGAGGCTGATGAGCCCAGGCGCCGCCCACGGCAGTAGCCTGACCCCGCCCACCAGACACTGCCTGCACAAAGGTGAAATTCTCAGGGCCACCGCTAGGGGGCCCTATTGAGGGGGCGTCCGGAGCCCCTCGTCCCCATGGGGATAAGGGCCCTCTAACCCCGTGGGGAGACGGGACCCTATTTTCCCCTGTGGGTAAGGGGACACCTTCCCCTTTGGGGGAACTGTAAAGCTCTCCGCGGGGCACACCCGCACCCTCCTCTCGCACTCACACCCCCAGGCGCACTTCGGGCGCCCAAAGACGCCCTAGAGGGAGGGGCGGGGTCACTTTCAGCGATGGCACCCCCTGTAAGCCACAGACAAGCGGCGAGCGCGGCCTTTCCAAAACGGCAGGCAGACAATCCGGCGCGGAATGCCCCGGGCAACCCTTCACCACTCAAAGGGGAAGAGTCTTCACCTGGCCCTGCAGAGGCTGATGAGCCCCAGTCGCTGCCCCCGACCAGAGCCTGACCCCGCCCACCGGAATCTGCCTGCACAAAGGTGCACTTCTCAGGGCCGCCGCTAGGGGGCGCTGGTGAAGGGGGTCCGGATCCCCTCAGCCCCCAGGGGGATAAGGGCCCTCTAACCCTGTGGGGAGACGGGACCCTCTTTCCTCATGGGGGTACAGGGCCCTCATCCAAGTTCGGGGAATGGTAAATCTTACCCTCAGGGCACACCTGCACCCTCCTCCCGCACTCACACCCCCAGGGGCGCATGGGGCACCCAAAGACGCCCTAGAGGGAGGGGCGTGGTCACTGTCAGGTAGGGCACCCCCTATAAGCCACAGACAAGCAGCGAGCGGGGCCTCTTCTAAAACTGCAGGCAGACAGGCCGGCGCGGAAAGCCCCGGGCAACCCAGCACCACTCAAAGGGGAAGAGTCCTCACCTGGCCCAGCAGAGGCTGATGTGCCCCAGGCGCCGCCCCCGGCCAGAGCCTGACCCCGCCCACCGGATTCTGCCTGCAGAAAGGTTCACTTCTCAAGGCCGCCGCTAGGGGGCATGGTGAGGTTTCTGGATTCTCTCAGCCCCCAGGGGGAAAAGGGCCCTCTAACCCCGCGCGGTGATGGGACCCTCTTTCCTCATGGGAGTACAGGGACCTCATCCAAGTTCAGGGAACGGTAAATATTCCCCCCGGGTCACACCTGCACCCTCCTCCCGCATCCACACCCCCAGGGGCACTTGGGGCGCCCAAAGACAACCTGGAGGGAGGGGCGTGGTCACTGTCAGGTAGGGCACCCCCTGTAAGCCACAGACAAGCGGTGAGCGCAGCCTCTTCCAAAACTGCAGGCAGACAGGCAGGCGCGGAAAGCCCCGGGCAACCCAGCACCACTCAAAGGGGAAGAGTCCTCACCTGGCCCAGCAGCGCTGATGAGCCCCAGGCTCCGCCCCCGGCCAGAGCCTGACCCCGCCCACCGGACTCTGCATGCACAAAGGTGCACTTCTCAAGGGGGCTGCTTGGGGGCTCTGTTGAGGGTGTCCGGATCCCCTCAGCCCCCAGGGGGACAAGGGCCCTCTAACCCCGTGGGGAGATGGTACCCTCCTTTCTCATGGGGGTACGGGGACCTCATCCAAGTTCGGGGAACTCCAGCAAAATGTCGTGTCAGGGGTTCCTGAAAGGATGAGATGGCGTCGGCGAAAACGAAAAGGCTGAGGGGATGGGGATGAGATAGAATGAGGAGACACTGACACTTGGTGAGGTGCTAGTATCTTCTGCCGAGAGACTCAGCAGATCTTTATTTATTCATTTTTAGTAAGCAGAGAAAAAAAATACATTGTCATGTGTAAAGCAGAAAAACAATTAGTGTATTTTATTCCCATGGACTACTGGCTCCTACGGGTCCCAGCTAGACGGTAGCCTTCAAGGTTAATAGATAAAAAACCAGACCTAACACTAAAACTTATTTTTTCAGCTAGACAATTATCTAAGACAGTGGATAGCCGCCAGTGCATCCCTATCAGCTAAAGCCTAAGCATCAAAAGACTTTTATTCACATGGCCTTCAGTCAGAGACCAGCTGCTACTCAGCTATCAGAACTTTTTCTACCTACAAACTTCTTAACACAGTTAACTTTATTTAAAAACTTTCCTAAGAAACTTCTAAATAAAAAGGAAACTTCTAAAAAAACAAAAGAAGGATTTACTATAATTGTTATGCTGGATTGCTTGTTAGATATATACAATAAATTGTCTCCCATTGTTAATTGGGCCGAATTGTGTAGTAACTAATTTCTAAACAGGTAATTTTCTGTGCCAATTGCAGTGTGCTGATACATAAAATTTATAGCCTAATGTACTTTTTGGGAAATTTTTCTCCTTTTAAGACCAAGAACAAAAAGTGAAGGAATGTTAGATCTTCAGCCCCACGGTGTGAGGCACAAGGAATCTTCAGCCCCACGGTGTGAGGCTCTTTAGCTTCGGCCCCACGGTGTGAGGCCCTGTACCTTCGCTGCTTGCCAGTGTCTTATCTGGCTGGGGCATCAAGGCTTCCTGCAGCGGGCGGAGTCACTGTCAGGGAGGGCACCCCCCGTTAGCCACAGACAAGTGGCGAGCACGGCCTCTTCCAAAACTGCAGGCAGACAGGCGGGCGCGGAAAGCCCCGGGCAACCCAACACCACTCAAAGGGGAAGAGTCCTCACCTGGCCCAGCAGAGGCTGATCACCAGAGTCTGACCCCGAACACCGGACTATGCATGCACAAAGGTGCACTTCTCAGGGCCGCCGCTAGGGGGCGCTGGTGATGGGGTCCGGATCCCCTCAGCCCCCAGGGGGATAAGGGCCCTCTAACCCTGTGGGGAGACGGGACCCTCTTTCCTCATGGGGGTACGGGGACCTAATCCAAGTTTGGGAAATGGTAAATATTCCCCCCGGGGCACACCTACACCCTCCTCCCGCACTCACAACCCCAGAGGCACATGGGGCGCCCAAAGACGCCTTAGAGGGAGGGACGGGGTCACTGTCAGGGAGGGCACCACCTGTAAGCCACAGACAAGCTGCGAGCGCGGCCTCTTCCAAAAATGCAGGCAGACAGGCGGGCGCGGAAAGCCCTGGGCAACCCAGCACCACTCAAAGGGGAAGAGTCCTCACCTGGCCCAGCAAAGGCTGATGAGCCCCTGGCTCCGCCCCTGGCCGGAGCCTGACCCCTCCCACCGGACTCTGCATTCACAAAGGTGCACATCTCATGGCAGCCGCTAGGGGGCGCTGGTGGGGGGGTCCGGAGCCCCTCAGCCCCCAGGGGGATAAGGGCCCTCTAACCCCCTGGGGAGAAGTAACCCTCTTTCCTCATGGGGGTATGGGGACCTCATCCAAGTTCGGGGAACGGTAAATCTTCCCCCCGCAGCACACCTGCACCCTCCTCCCGCACTCACAACACCAGGGGCAGTTGGGGCGCCCAAAGAAGCTCTAGAGTGAGGGGCGGGGTCACTGTCAGGGAAGGCACCCCCTGTAAGCCACAGAGAAGAGGTGAGCGCGGCCGCATCCAAAACTGCAGGCAGACAGGCTGGCGCGGAAAGCCCCGGGCAACCCAGCACCACTCAAAGGGGAAGAGTCCTCACCTGGCCCAACAGCGCTGATGAGCCCCAGGCTCCGCCCCCGGCCGGAGCCTGACCCCGCTCACCGGACTCTGCCTGCACAAAGGTGCACATCTCAGGGCCGCCACCAGGGGACGCTGGTGAGGGGTGTCCAGAGACCCAGACCCCACGGGGGTAGGAGGACCTCTACCCCCATGGGGAAACAAGACCCTCTTCCCCCTTGGGGGAACGGGGACCTCTTCCCCTTTGGGGGAATGGTAAATCTTTCCGCGGGGCACACCTGCACCCTCCTCCCGCACTCACACACCCACGGGCACTTGGGGCACCCAAAGACGCCCTAGAGGAAGGGGCGGGGTCACTGTCAGGGAGGACACCCCCTGTAAGCCACAGACTAGCGGCGAGCGCGGCCTCTTCCAAAACGGCAGGCAGACAGGCCGGCGCGGAAAGCCCCGGGGAACCCAGCACCACTCAAAGGGGAAGAGTCCTCACATGGCCTAGCAGCGCTGATGAGCCTCAGGCTCCGCCCCCAGCCGGAGTCTGACCCCGCCCACCAGACTCTGCATGCTCAAAGGTGCACTTCTCAGGGCCGCCGCTAGGGGGCGCTGGTGAGGGGTTTCCGGAGCCCCTCAGCCCCCAGGGGGATAAGGGCCCTATAACCCAGTGGGGAGACGGGACCCTCCTTCCTCATGGGGGTAGAGGGACATCATCCAATTTCGGGGAACGGTAAATATTCCCCCCGGGTCACACCTGCACCCTCTTCCAGCAGTCACACCCCCATGGGCACTTGGGGCGCCCAAAGACGCCCTAGAGGGAGGAGCGGGGTCACTGTCAGGGAGGGCACCCCCTGTAAGCCACAGACTAGCAGCGAGCGCGGCCTCTTCCAAAACTGCAGGCAGACAGGCCGGCGTGGAAAGCCCAGGGCAACCCAGCAAGATCTTAAACTTTGATTTGGTTTGCAAAAGTGATAAATCTAGGGGCCTCCCAGGTGGCGCAGCGGTTGAGCGCTGGGTTGCGAAGCTGCCCGCGGCCTCTGCAGCGCATGTTTGATCCCTGGCTGCTCCCGGGCCGCTGGAGGAGGGTCCCACATGGCGCACAGACCTCTCCTGCCGCCCGCTGCTCCCCTCAGCAGTGTACTTCGGTCCTTCCTCCTGCTCTGTTCCCTGCTCTGGCTCTGGTGAATTCTCTCACCCTCCCGTGCTTCTGAGTGTACCCAGTGCATGTATAAACAAACCATCAAACAAATAAATAAATAAATAAATAAAACATGCCTCTATTAAAAAAAATTTAAAAAATAAAATTAAAATAAAAAGTGATAAATCTAGCAATAGCTGCCATTTTAAGAAACTGAGTCTTCTTGTTCAATAAACCAGAGCCATCTTCCCCCTTCAAAGTTTCCTTCTCAGGTTCCTCAGAAAAGAACATGTGTGAGGAGGTGGCAACTGATATAAAATGGGTGTTGGGGTATTTCTGAACAACTGTCAGCCTAGGAGTTGATTTACTAGGGAATCTGTCGTCTCCTGTACTTTTCTACAGTACATAACGTGAAGACACAAGAGCGTGTGCATGCGCAGGAAAATGCTCTACATACTCCATTCTGATTCTTTTCTCATTTCTGACCTCAGTTACATCATTTCCCGCTGATCAGTAAAGCCCTCCCCAGGTCTACTTTGGCGTGAGCTCCCAAGCGGCCACCGTCTGTTTCTGCTGTACACCAAGCTCGCTGAAAGCTTGACCCAGCACCCAGGGGCTGCGACCCCTTGCCAGGTAAGAGGGCTCAGTGCTCCCTCTCAGTGACAAGGGGCCAGGGCTCCACCAGGCTGAACCCAGAAAGGCTGCATTCTCCCAGGACCTCCCTCCTTCTCCCTGCTGGCCTCAAAGTGCCCGGTACCTGCGCTGCCAGATCACCTTATTCAAGCCACATTTATGCAGCAGTAGAAGTGCCTGCACTTCAGAGACATCGCCGACGAGAGCAGCTCTGTGGATCTTCTTGAGAAATTTTTCTTTGATGTGGCCGCACACAGGCCTGTTTGTGTCAGTATTTTGGTCGACAACAGGGTCGTTGACAGTTTTCTTCTGTGGGGTGCAAGAAGCCCAATGAAAAATCCTCCTCATGGCACAGCTCAGGACTTTGGAGAGGCCTCCCCTCCTCCCTGCACTCTTTGCTGCCTCTAGCACCCAACAATGACGCTAAAGGATGAATTGCCAACCAGCGAAGCACAGCTAGAGAAACCAGGTAGGTCACCACAACCCACCAGCAGCCAAGTTCCAGCAGAGCTGGGAAACATTCAGTTGGAAGAACCAACCATTGCCAAGCAACACCAGTAAAGAGCAGTTCATGCACATCAGTGGGAGGCAAGTGCCCAGTGTCATGGTGATGGAGTGTAGGTACATCGAAGCCTATGCTTTTCACACAACACAAGACACCCAAGCGCACACACACACACACCATTGCAGTGGGCTCATACTGCCGTAAAATCACCATGGGTGGTCTTCTCCACTGCTGCTCCAGTATGTGCCTTTAAATAAAGGACCAAGAAGGCATAGATCCCCTTTGGCATCCAGTGCTATCCATGGCAGGAAGGAGGCTATGGGTAGCTGGGGTGGGAAGCAGTGGGGCCCCAGAAGTCATGCACATAGGAGCAGGACCCAAGTTCCATATGGACAGGATGGAGGTAGCATTGCAGTGGGTGTACAGAAGAGTGGGTGTGGATCTTAGGCCAACCTAAGGTCAAAGCAAATCTGCAGCCACAAACACATGCTGGGAGAAACCTCCATGGTCTGTCAGCACCCTGGGTACACAAGAGCAGTCATAAAGCACCAAGAACAATGAGAGTGGACCTTAATGAAGCCCTGCTAAATACTATTGAGGGGGAGGGTGTCTCTCAACTGCTGGGATAGATATCTCTCTTGTCAAAGGAGCCCATGAAACCAACAAGGGATTCAAAATGAATCTGTTTTATTGGAGCTCCCTTGGTTACTAATCATATTTCAGCTTGGACTAGTGCGAAAGGTGACTGTTGCTCGCTTCAGAAGCCCAAGTTCATTATCAGTCAAGAAGGACACACTTGTACATTTTCAGTTTTGAAACAGCCAGTTTGAGAGGGAAAAGATCCAGAATCAGATTGAAAATGGACCAACTGACTAGAGCTCAACTAGTACCAAATATGTGGGATGAGTGTCTCCCTACCCTTGGTGCCTAGTGTTCCTTATGAAGCCCAACCTCAGTACAGGTCAGGCTGCTTCAAGACACCGGTCACATAACTGGGATGGTAAACTGCCTTATCTTATTGGAGCTCCCATGGTTTCCAATGAAAAAAAATGGTATAATCAGGTTTGAATGGCAGGCATCCTGAAGAGTATATAAGTCAGGTTCCAGCCAGTTTCCTGTCAGTCACACTCACCCAGACGCTCTCCCGTGGAGACCTTCGTAGAGCTGCAACTTTAGTCCCTGTCCTCCTGCTCTACTACCCACCGACCTGACTTCTGACTCTGCCTCTAATATCACATGCTGAAATGGGATGCAGCAAAAGCTGTATTAAGAGGAAAATATATAGCAATGCAGACTCACATCAAGAAACAAGAAAGAACTCAAAGAAATAACCTAATCTCACATCTCAAAGAGCAAGAGAAAGAACAAGGGGGAAAAACCCTAAAGCCAGTAGAAGAAAGGAAATAATAAAAATCAAAGCAGAAATAAATGAAATGGAAATTAAAAAAAAAAAAACAACAACCAAAAGATCAATGAAATCAATACTTGGTTCTTTGAAAAAATAAACAAAAAAGACAAACCTCTAGCCAGGCTCACAAAGAAAAAATGGATGAAAACACATACAAATAGGATTATAAATGAAAGAGGAGAAATCACAACAGACTCAGTAGAAATCAAAGGAATAATCAGAGATTCCTATGAACACTTATATGCAAACAAACTCAACAATCAGAAAATTACAGGCCAATCTCCCTAATGAACACTGATACAAAAATCTTCAACAGAATCCTTGGCAACAGAATCCAACAATGTATCAAAGGGAAAATATACTAGGATCAAGTGGGATTCATCCCAGGGGCACAAGGATGGTTCAACATAGGAAAATCAATGAGTATAATCCAACACATCAACAAAAAGAAAAACAAAAATCTTCTGATCATATTAATATATGCTCAGAAAGCATTCAACAAAGTCCAACATCCATTTATGATAAAGGCCCTTGAAATTCTCAGGATAAAAGGAACATACCTTAACATGATAAAAGCCATATGTGACAAACCCACTGCCAATATTTTTTTCAATGGCAAAAAGCTGAGGCCTTTCCATTAAGTCCTCTCTCACCACTGCACTTCAATATAATACTGGAGGTCCAACCCAGGGCAACAAGTAAAGAGAAAGACATATGAGGAATCCAGATAGGAAAAGAAGAAATAAAACTATCACTGTTTGTAGATGATATGATAATATACATAAAGAACCCTAAAAACTCCACAGAAAAACTACTCAAAATAATCAACCAGTTTATGGGGCCTCCCCAGTGGCGCAGCGGTTGAGCGCTGGATTGCCAAGCTGCCCGCAGCCTAGGCAGCACCGGTTTGATCCCTGGCTGCTCCCGAGCCACCTGAGGCAGGTCCCACATGGCGCGCTGACCTCTCCTGCAGCCCTCTGCTCCCCTCAGCAGTATACTTCGGTCCCTCTGCCTGCTCTGCTCCCCACTCTGGCTCTGGTGAATTCTCTTGCCCTCCCGCACTTCTGACTGTACCCAGTGCTTGTATAAATAAATAAATAAATCTTTAAATAATAATAATAATAATCAACCAGTTTAGTAAAGTAGCAGGATACAAAACCAACAGACAATACTCAGTAGCCTTCCTATACACAATCAATCAGAAGAAGAAGAAATCAAGGAAACCATTCCTTTTATGAGTAAAACAAAAAAAAAGTCAAATACTTGGGAATAAACCTAACAAAAGAGGTGCAGAACCTTTACAAAGAAAATTATAAAACTCCGTTAGAAGAAATAGAAGAAGACACAAAGAAATGGAAAGACATCCCCTGCTCATGGATTGGAACAATTAACATTATTAAAACGTCCATTCTGGGCCTTCCCTGGTGGCTCAGTGGTTGAGCGCCGGGCTGCGTTGAAGCTGCCCGCAGCCTCTGCAGCGCTGGTTTGATCCCCCGCCACCGGGGAGGGTTCCACATGGCACGCAGGCCTCTCCTGCCGCCCGCTGCTCCCCTCAGCAGTGTATTTTGTCGGTCTGCCTGTTCTGTTCCCTGCTCTGGCTCTGGTGAATTCTCTCACCCTCCCACACTTCTGACTGTACCCAGTGCTTGTATAAATAAATAAATAAATCTTAAAAAAAATAAAAAAATAAAACATCCATCCTACCATAAGCAATATACAGATTCAACGCTATTCCAATAAAAATCTCAATGACATTTCCAAAGCTTAGCTATTGTAAATAGTGCTGTTATAAACATAAACAGATGACTGGATCAAGAAGATGTGGTACATATACACCATGGAATATTACTCAGCATTCAAAAAAGATAAACACATGCAAATTGCAGCAACATGGATGGTGCTGGAAGGGATCATGCTCAGCGAAATAAGCCAGAAAGAAAAAGAAAAATACCGGATGGTCTCACTCATAGCAGGAATCTAGAAAACTTAAATAACTATAAGAATAACTATAAGAAAGTGAAAATCAAAATCAACAAAAAACTATGAACCAGAGACACTCTCTGGGGGGTAGGGGGCGGGAGGGGAGGGATTGGGGTCAAAATTAGGGGGTTACAATTGTATGGGGAATAAAAAATAAAATTTATTATAAAAAACCCTGAAAATAAAATAAAATACCTTTTCCCAATGAATAAAACAGTTCTGCAAACAACAAAAAAAAATCTCAATGACATTTTTCAAAGAAATAGAACAAATACTGATGAAATTCATATGGAACCACAAAAAACCACGAATAGCCAAAGCCCTACTGATGAAAACAAAGGAGAAAGGAGGTATCACACTTCCAAGCTATACTACAAAGCCATAATAATTAAAACAGTTTTGGTACTGGAACAAAAACAGACACACAGACCAATGGAACCAAGCAGAGAGTCCAGAAATAAAACCACACTTATATGAACAACTGATCTTTGACAAAGGAGCAAAAAAATATGCAATGGTACACGGACAGTTTGTTCAATAAATGGTGCTGGGAAAACTGGACCACCATATGCAAAAATATGCAACTAGACCACTACCTCTGACCATGCACAAAAATCAACTCAAAATGGATAAAAGAACTGGAGATAAGACCTGAAACCATAAAATAGAGAGAAGAAAATATAGGTAAAACACTGTAAGACATACATTGCAATAATATCTTTAAAGACTCATCACCCAAAGCAAAGAAATTCAAGGAAAAGATAAACACCTGGGATTACATCAAAATGAAAAGCTTCTGTACAGCAAAAGAGACATTAACCAAAACAGAGAGACACCCCACTGACTGGGAAAAAATCTTTGCACTCCATTCAACTGATTAGTGACTGATCACAAATATATACAAAGAACTCACATGACTCAACAAAGATAAAATAAACAATCCAGTCAAGAAATGGGCAGAAGAACTTAAAAGACATTTCTCCAAACAGGAAATGCAAACGGCCAATAGCATATGAAAAATTGTTCAACAACCCTTATAATCAGGGAAATGCAAATCAAAACCACATTAAGATACCACCTTACAGCAGTGAGAATGGCACATATCAAAAAACAAGCAATAACAAATGTTGGTGAGGATGTGGTGAAAAATGAACTCTCCTACATTGCTGGTGGGAGTGCAAACTGGTCCAACGACTATGGAAAGCTGTCTGGAGGCTCCTCAGTCTACTAAAAATGGAGCTACCATATGACCCGGCAATTCCACTCCTAGGGATCTACCCACAGAACAAAAACACTGATTCAGGCCTCCCCGGTGGCGCAGTGGGTTGAGTACAGTGCTGTGAAGCTGTCTGCAGCCTCTCAGCACAGCTTCAATCCCGTCCAGCTGAGGAGAATGCCACATGGCGCGGCAGACCTCTCCTGTCCCGCCCGTTGCTCCCCTTAGCAGTGTATGTCTGTCGTCTGCCTGTTCTGCTCCCTGCTCTGCCTCTGGTGAATTCTCTCACCCCACCACGCCTCTGGCCTGTACCCCAGCTCTTGTATAAAAATAAGTAAATCTTTAAAAAAAAAAAAACATTGATTCAAAAGAACACCAGTCAGTACACCTGTTTATTACAGCACTATTTACAATAGGTAAAACCTGGAAACAACCCAAACGCCCAAAAACAGATAACTGGATCAAGAAGATGTGCGATATATACACGATGGAATATTATTCAGCAATCAAAAAAGATAAACTCATGCCATTCACAGCAACATGGATGGAGCTAGAAGGAATTATGCTCAGTGAAATAAGCCAGGAGGAAAAAGAAAAATATCGGACGGTTTCATTTATATCAGGAATACGGGAGAACCAAATAAGACATCAGTGTAAAAAAATAACAACAGTACAAAACACAACAAAGCAAAAACAGACAATTATAAACCAGAGACATACTGCAGAGGACGAGGAAGTAGAGGGATCAGAGGGAGGGTGGGAGGAGCACAGGGGACTGTGGTGATGGTGCATGGGTGCACTGGTGAAGGAAACTCTATGAGGACTACACCTGAAGGGGTGAGAGGAAGCAAATATTATTTAAAAATGAACAATGATGTAAAAAGTAAAAGAAAAATAAAAAATCAGTAAAAAAAATTAAAAATTTCAAGAAATAAATGAGAGAGTGATACCCCCCAAAAAAAAGATATTTTCAAAGCTACAGAAGACAAAAGATTTTAAAGCTTCTATGAAACACAATTAATAATCCAATAAAATAATATAGATAAAAGATGGAAGAAAATATTTGCACATAACATATTTGACAAAGGACAGATATATCCAAGATATACAAAGAATACATGCAACTTAATCATAAGAAAACGGATAACCCACTCAAAAAATGGGTAGAAGAGCTAAATGAGCACTTTTTAATAGAAGACACACAGTTGGCTACCCAAATGTTAGTTGGGGGGGTGGGCTCCCTGGTGGCACAGGGGTTAAGTCTCAGCACTATCAAGATATTACCAACCCTTAGATGTGAGTACCCACCTCCACATGGCTTCAAGAATATTCAGGAGTGCCCACAAGCAAGCTGTGGCTGAGATAAGAACTTCATGGTCTCAAACATGCACTCTGGACAGCTTGAGCTGATATCCAAGATATACAAAGATATACATTTTCACACACTGCTATTTACTGGCATTGCTTGGCAACCCCTGGTTATCTCAAGTGAAACTTTCCAAACCCTCCTGGAGCTTGGCTGTTGGTGGGTTGTGGCAAGATTGCTTACTCTTGAATCAGTAGTTGATTCCTTTAGCAGAGCCAGTTTTGGGTGCTAGAGGCAGCGAACCACCCAGGAAGAGGGGAGGCCTCTCTACAGTCCTGAGCTGTGCATGAAGAGGTTCTCTTGGCTGGTCTTTCTGGGGCTCCTCCTCCAGTTCTCAAAGGAAAGCTTCAGTAATCCTATTGACTCAAGGCAGCTTAGGTATGGTAACATCCAAGACAAAGGTCTCAAGAAGATCCACAGAGCTCTGGTTGCCGGTGATGTAGCTGGAGTGCAGTGATTCTTCTGCTGTGGAAATGTGGCTTGAATGGTCTGGACCAGTAGCTCAAGAAATAGGTACCGCAAGGCTGGCAGAGAGGAGGCAGGAAGTCCTAGGAAAAAGGTAAACTTCTTGGGCTCAGCCCATTGGCACCCAGCTCTCCTTTTCACTGCAGGCCTCCAGCCACACCTGGCAAGTGAATGCCAACAATGCTCAGCCACCAGCACCTCAGGAGCAGACTCAAACCCCATAGAGCTCATAGGGCCTCATTCTATAGCAGAGCCTGAGAGGGCCTCCTATATCAGTGATCTTCAGCAACCCTCTGCCCTCCTGGCCACCAGAAACTGCCGGGGACCAGCCTCCAGCAAAATGTCGTGTCAGGGTTCCTGAAAGGATGAGACGGCATCGGCGAAAACGAAAGAACTGAAACTTAAGGGCTGAGGGGAAGGGGAATGAGGTAGAATAAGGAGACACTGACACTTGGTGAGGTGCTAGTATCTTTTGCTGAGAGACTCAGCAGGTCTTTTTTTATTTATTATTAGTAATAATAATAAGGAAATACATTATCAAGTGTAAAGCATAAACAATTAGTATATTATGTTTCCCATAGACTACTGGCCCCTACAGGTCTCAGCTAGACGGCAGCTTTCAAGGTTAACAGATAATAAACCAAACCTAACATTAAAGCTACTTATTTTTTCATTTAGACAATTATTTAAAACAGTGAATAACCGCCAGTGCATCCCTATCAGCTAAAGCCTAAGCATCAAAGGACTATTCTATTCACATGACCTTCAGCCGGAGACCAGCTGCAGTTCAGCTATCAGAACTTTTTCTACCTAGAAATTCCTTAACTCAAATAGCTTTATATTAAAAACTTTCCCAAGAAACTTCAAGAGAAAACAAAATAGAAGGACCTACTACAATTGTTGTGCTGAATTGCTTGTCAGGCATGCACAACAAACCATCTTCCATTGTCAAGTGGGCCAAACTGCCCAACAACTAATTTCTAAACAGACAATTTTCCATGCTATTTACTTACAGTATGCTGATACATATAATTTATTGTCTAATATACTTTCTGATAAATTTTTCTCTCTCTCTATGACCAAGAACAAAAAGCAAAGGGATGCCAGATCTTCAGCCCCACGGTGTGAGGCCCTTTCTCTTAGCTGCTTGTCAGTATCCTATCTGGCTGGAGCAACAAGGCTTCCTGCAGCAAGAAACAGGGCTGAGCCACTGTTGACCAGTCAGTTCTTCAGCTTTTACTTCCTTGTGATGAGGAAGCAAGGTTGGTTGTTTGCATTTTTTCTCGTGTCTTAATGTGGGTCTGTATCACTACATACTTCCTTCTTAGTACTGCTTTTTCTCTGTTCCATATGTTCTGAAAGGTTGTGTCCTCATTATCATTTATCTCAAGGTATATTCTGATTTCCTCATTAACCAAGTGATCATACAGTAGTCTATTGTTCAGTCTCCATGTAGCACAAACTTCCTTGTTTTCCTTTTGTAGTTGATTTGTAGTTCAGTGCCTTGGTTGTCAGACAAGATACTTGGTATGGTTTCTATCTTCATCAACTTCTTCATATTTAACTTGAGATCCAACACGTGGTCAATCCTAGAGAAGGATCCATGTGCACTTCACAGGGTGGGGAGGTAGGTGTGAGGTGCCCTGTAAATGTCTATTAGACCCATCTGGCCTATTTCTTTGTTTAGGGCAAATATGTCCTTATTTACTTTCTGCCACACTGATTCCCCCCCTTAGTGAGAGTGAGGTATTGAAATCTCCAAACATATATGTATTTTCTCTGATGTCTGTTTTTAGATTTGATAGTAGTTGTCTGATGTATTTTAGTGCTCCTTTGCTTGGTGAGTACATATCGATGAGTATTTGTCTTCCTCTGGTATTGTTTCTTGTATCATATATAATGTCCATCCCTGTCTCTTTTTATTTTTTTAAGCTAGAAGTCTATTGTGTCTTGGGCCTCCCCTAGTGGCCTGGGCTGTGAAGCTATTGAGCTATTGAGCTCTGGGCTGTGAAGCTCAGCTATTGAGCTCTGGGCTGTGAAGCTGCCCGCAGCCTCTACAGCGCTGGTCTGATCCCCAGCCACCGGCGAGGGTCCCACATGGCGCACAGACCTCTCCTGCCATGCCCACTGCTCCCCTCAGCAGTGTATTTCGTCAGTCTGCCTGCTCTGTTCACCGCTCTGACTATGGTGAATTCTCTCACCCTCCCGCGCTTCTGACCGTACCCAGTGCTTGCATAAATAGATAAATAAATCTTTTTTCTTTTTTTAAGAAATCTATTGTGTCTGGTATAAGTATGGCATTTCCTGCCTTCCTTTGGGTGCCATTTGTTGTCAGGATTGTTTTCCGTTCCTTCACTTTCAATCTATGCTTATGCTTGGTACTTATGTGTTTCCTGGAAGCAGCAGAAATTCAATTCTGTTTCCTGATCCAACTATGTGGATCAGGATCTGTGTCTTTTAATTGCTGAGTCCATTATTGTTTAACGTGATTATTGATATGTGAAAGTCCATCACTGCCATTTTGTCCTGAGGGTTCTTTTGATTTCTTCTTCAATTTTTTGTGTTTGTTCCTCTCTTCATTTTAGATCCTAAAGCTTCTTTTAATATTTTTTGGGGGAGGGGGTGTTTAGTGGATACAAACTCCCTAAGATTTTCTTTGTTTGAGATGGTCCTTACCACTCTCTCGCATACAAAAAGGAGAATCTTGCAGAATAGAGTACTCTTGTTGACTTTTTTTTATTGGAATAATTTGAATATATCATTCCATTCTCCTTGCCCTTAGTGTTTCTCCGAAAAATCCAATGTTAGTCTAATTGGTGTTCCTTTATAGGTTATCTGTTTCTTCCACATCATCAGCACATTACTTTTTCTTAGTCTTGGACTCTTGCGAGTTTTACTATTCTATGTCTTGCTATAATTTTCCTTTTAGCTAGGTGGCTTGTTGATCTTCGTGCTTCTTCTATTTTTATGTTCATTTTCTTCTTCAACTTTGGGAATTTCTTCTCTACTATTTCCCTAAATAGATCCTCAGTTTCCTTCTCTCTCTTTTCTCCTGTGATTCCTATGATTCCTACATTTACTTTCCTCATGGTGCCAGATAATTCTCGAAGTGTTTATTCAGTCTGTTGTCTTTGTTTCTCTTTTTCTATCTTGATTCTTACCCCTCTATCATCTTTGAGATCACTGATTCATTCTTCCATTTGATGTATTCTATTTCTATGGCTTTCTCCAGAATTTTTTGCTTCCTCCTACAACTCTATTATCTTCTTTTAAAGGTTCAGTTTCAATCTTGTTTGTTTATTGTGCTTCTCATATAGTTTTCATTTTTTTTTGAAGGGTTTTTTGTTTGTTTGTTTGTTTGTATTATCCCAATTCTTGAATTGTCTTAATCCTGGCCATCTTGAATTCTATGTCTGATAGGTAAAAAAGCTTTTCTATGTCTTTGTGGTTTGGCTCAAGTGTTTTGTTATCTCTCTGCAGTGTAATGTTCCCACAAGAGCTTGTGTGATCATTTGTCTTTCTCCCTGTTTCTTGCTTTGGTTTAGCACTGCTGTAATTCATGATTTTGTTCTGCATGAGTCCTTCTCTCCCACTGTTATAGGCATTTGCTTGATGGTGACTACAACTACTGGGGTCTTAGAGGGCGTTCCCCAAAAGCATTTCTGGGCCTTGTTTTGGTGTCTCTGGAAAGGGTGGTGGGGGGCACTGGGTTGTGGGGATGAATTTCTGTGACCTTACTTAACCCAGTCGCTGTGGTTCTGGGCCTGTTTCTGATGGTTAGGAGGCCTGGGCTTGCTGGAGATCCCTGTTATGAGTAAAGCATTACACAGCTCAGACTGGAGCATGCATCTGCTCCAGAGGCAAGGGTGGTAGAGTTCTTTGTGGACTGCACTATTCTGATGCAGTTAGGGATTCACACTGAAGTGCGCTGGTCCCTGCATGGACCAGGCTGGGTGTGCATCTTCTTCTGAGGCGCTGATGTCTGAGTTCTGAGTGGGTTGCTGGGTATGACTGGGAGCCTGCATTGAAGAGCTAGTCTCTGAAGGGCTTGGCCTAATGCTTATGTCTGCCCTGAGGAGTAAGTGACTGGATGTGGAATCAACACTGCTTATCAGATGGCTGCTAAAGATCCCTTATGTACAGCAATGCCCTGCAAAGCCCAGGCTGGGTTATGAGTCTGCTCCCGAAATGCAAGAGGCTTAGCACTGATTGGAATGTGCTGCAAAAAGGATGATCGAGAGGTGACCTGAAGACAGCAAGGGAACGGGCTGACATAAACACTGAGAAAACTTGCATGTGCCAGGGCGGAAAACCGCCTAGGAGGGACACACCAAACTTGCTTCATCCTTGGAAGTCTCCTCGGTTGTAACTTAGCAACAGAGGCTCACAAGGACAGGCATGTCCCATAAGCCCAAGGGCTCACATACGTGCTGTGTATGAGCTCACGGACATGGCATGTGAGGCAAGGTTGTTTTGGCCTCCTCTGATTTATGATAAAACACAGATGTTTTTGTTCACAATTCCTATATAATCATGCTAAGAAAAATAGAGAATGACTGCTTTTAGCTGACAGCAGCCCCCCAACAGGTGGGTCCTTTGCAATCAGCGTCCCAGGTCTCAGAGCCCATTAGAGGCTCACATAATGCACTTCCTGGGTGCAGCTAGGGGCCTGCATTGAAGATCTGGGCCCTACATGTCCCAGACTGGGGTGTGCATCTTCTCCTGAGGTACTGATTACGGAGTGCTGAGGCAAGAGTAAAGTTCTTGTTATACTATTGAAATTGTGTTCTTTCAATTCAAGCTAGATTATTGTAAATTTCATAGTTAATAGTAATCCCCAGGACAGCCTCCAATATCTAAATATGTACACAAAAGGAAATGAAAAGTGAATTAAATCAGTGCACAAACACATCAAATGAAAAGAAAAGAAAGCAGAAATGAAAAATTTTAGGGACAAAACTGGTATAATGCATACAGAAAAATAGCACAGTTGCAGAAGTCATCATTTATGAATAATTACTTTAAATGTAAATGGATCAAACTCACTGGAATCAAAACAAAAAGACTGTCAGACTGGATAATAACAAACAAAAATATGATCCAAGTATGTGCTGTCTACAAGAGAATATTTTTGGACTCAAAGTTATATAAAGTTTCATATAAAGTTATATGAAAAATGAAAGAATGAAAAAAAGTATCTATGCAAATAGTAACCAAAAGAGTACTGGACGGTTATACTAATGTCAGGAAAAAAGTACACTGTGAGTGAAAAACTATTCCATGAGCTAAAGAAAGACATTATACACTGGCAATTCATGAAGGAAATCGATCAATCATAAATATATAAGGACTTATATAAATATATAAGAGAGAACCAACGCATATACCACACTGATATATTTGAAAGGAGAAACCAAATTTTACAATAAACTGCAAACTTAATGCAAGAGACCGGGAAATCAAAAATAAAAGACAGAAATATATTTGCATATATTATCCAATGTACAGAGAAAATTCTAAAGAGTCACCAAAATAAAAAGGCTACAGATCTAATAAATTAATTCACCAAAGTCACAAAGAACCAAATCAACACACACAATCAGGTAGATTTTTATATCAACAATAAATAACTATTGAGGCTTAGGAGAAGAAAGAAAAAAGATTGAAGAAAAGTGAACAGGGCCTCCCAGGTGGCACAGGCGGTTGAGCACTGCACTGTGAAGCTGTCCGCAGCCTCTGCAGCATGTGTTCCATCCTGGCCTGCTGGGGAGATACCCACATGGCACAGCAGACCTCTCCTGCCTCCCCCACTGCTCCCCTCAGCAGTGTATTTCAGTCATTCCGCCTGTTCTGTTCCTCACTCTAACTCTGGTGACTCCTCTCATCCTCCAGCACATCTGGCCTGTACCCCGGTTCTTGTATGCATAAATAAATCTTTAAAAAAAAAACATGAACAGAGCCAAAGGAACCTGTGAGACACAAATGAACAAAGCAAAAGAACCACTAGAGGAGGAGAACAGAGGAGGAGAGAGAAGGGGGTAGAGAGAATATTTGAAGAAATTCAAAGTAACAAATAATATTCAAGGAAATAAAATTCAAGTGAATCCTTCAAACTTTTGATGAAATACATGAATGTGAGCATGCAGAAAGTCCAGCAAACTCCAAATAATGTGAACAGAGAAACCCACACCAACAGACATTATAATCACACTTTCAAAAGACAAAGAGCAAATTTTGAAAGCAGAAAGAAAGAAGCAAATCATCACATGTAAGAGGTCATCAATAAGATTATCTTCAGCTAAACAATCGCTATAGTTGCACAACACTCTGAATATTTTCAGTGTCACTGATTACCACACTTTAAAAAGGTTAAAATGTGCATTCGTGTTAATATGTATTTAACCACAATTTTTACAAAGTGGAATCTTTTGTCAGACTCCGCAAAGCTTCAGACTCTGCCCATTCCCCAGGGCTGTCGCAGAGCCTACCTCCCCCTACCAACCACTCTAGATCACCCATGTCTACACAGCCTCACCCCTTCTTTAAACAACCATGAGTCCTAATGCTGGCACAATCCATTTGAACCACGTCATCACATACTTTTGACATCTCTTTACTTCCAGCAAGGCCCTGGCTCTCTACTGAGGCTCAGGCAACTGACTGTCCTAGGAGGGATTCCTGCCCCTGGGCTCCCCCTTTGACCTCACAAGAGCTGCTCTGTTCCAAAAAAGCTGAACCATGTTTAAAACCCATCTTCCAAGGCACATAAATCCGGAGTATTTACCAACTGTTGCCACCATCCTACATTTGCTATTTTTCTCTCTAGTCCAATATTGCTTAATCATTGTGATGCAAATGCCTTTGACCCTGACTGACTACAGGACAGTTGTAGGTAAGAAGCATACGACTGGCGACATTCCTTTCAGATCTACAGCCTCAAACATGTTAAGCCTTTCCTGAATGGTTGTCAATTTGTCTAGCTGTTTTCCTCAACTAATTCCCTGAGACTTCTCTAAAGTGAGCCGCTAGGTGCGTATTAAGACTGCTCTCTTTAACAGTCTGCATGCAAAAGCATGCAGAACATTGACTAAACGTCTATGTTTAAAATTTTTTTAGCTAAAACCTTCAACAAAGATCTAAAGCTCTTGGATCGTCCTGTCACCTTGAACCATAATAAGCTGGACCTTCTGTAAATGCAAAGCATGCTTCTGAGGGCACAGCAGGGCAGGAGGGGCTCGTGGGGTGCAGTCCAGCCTGTTTATGCGCCATTCCCACAGGGTCTTTAGAAAGAAGATCCCCCAACCTAATGCCTCGTCCACTTCTGTTGCAGGCTCAGGCCAGGAGGCCGCCAAGGGCCGCGGCGGCTCAGGCCCACCTGCCCGCGGGCAGAGCGCGAGAAGGGCATCCGCCCTCGCTCCTGCCCCGCGGGGCCTGCACTTGGGGTGATCCTGGCGCCTCCCCAGGCTGTTTCCCGTGAAAATGGCCGCTGGCCGCTGGCCACAGATGGCGGCGGGATTCGGCGAAACCCGCAGCGGCAAACGACGTCCTCGGGGAGAGAGAAGCC
Organism: Talpa europaea; assembly: GCF_964194135.1. NCBI lineage: Eukaryota > Metazoa > Chordata > Mammalia > Eulipotyphla > Talpidae > Talpa > Talpa europaea. Next base: position 70,038,938 of record NC_140082.1, on the reverse strand, counting down.
CTCACCGGCCGGCGCCGGGTCAGTTTCGTCCGGCTTAGCCGGAGCCTGCACGACCCTCCCCCTCGGAGACCAGCAATGAGGCGTAGCTGGTCCCCGCGCCGGCCGCGCCGCCTCTCCCCCTGGTGAGACGGGGCAGGAGTCCCGGGGCCAGGAGCAAAGCCGCGTCCTCCTCCACCCGCCCTCCTGGCGGGGCTTCCCGGCCGCCAGCCCCAGCGCGCTCCTCGCCTGTGCCCTGGCCTGGGCCTCCAGCCACAGAAGGCTCCAGAACCTTCTCCGCAGGCCCCGCGGCCCCTGAGCCCAGGAACCACAGCGCACATGCGCAGAAGGCCCGGAACGGCTCCGGAGTCGGTCACCAAAAGGCTCCCTGAACGTTTCACTTAAACCCTCGCGCCTCTCCCGGAAAAGGGGCTTCAAGCCTTTTATTTTTTTTTAATTACCAAGGTTTTTTTAATATTTTATTTTATATAATTTGTACATCATTTTTCATTTTTGCACAATGTATGCTTTTTCATTTTGGTTATAGTCTCCATACAATTGCACCGCCCCTTTATTTTCACCCTTTTCCTTCTCTCCCTCCCCTCCCTCCCCCCCCCAGTGTGTGTCTGGTTCATTGTTGCTTGTTGGTTTTGATTATTACTTGGTATTGATTGGTCTTTTTCCTGGTCTCTTATTTAGGTTTTCTAAATTCCTGCTATGAGTGAGACCATCCGGTATTTTTCTTTTTCTTTCTGACTTTATTTCGCTGAGCATGATCCCTTTTAGCTCCATCCATGTTGCTGCAAACTGCATGTGTTTATCTTTTTTGATTGCTGAGTAATATTCCATTGTGTAAATGTACCACATCTTCTTGATCCAGTCATCTATTTTTGGGCATTGGGGTTGTTTCCATAGCTTAGCTATTGTAAAGAGTGCTGCTATAAACACAGTGGTGCAGGTGCCGTTTGGAATTACTGTTTCTGTGTCATTTGGGTAAATACCTAGGAGTAGAATTGCTGGATCAAATGGAAGCTCTATCTTTAGTAGGTCAAGAAATCTTCTCACAGCTCTCCATAGTGGTTGGACCAGTTTGCACTCCCACCAGCAGTCCAGGAGAGTTCCTTTTTCTCCAAAACGTGCCAACATTTGTCGTTGCTAGTATTTTTAATATGTGCCATTCTCACTGCCTGTAAGATGGTATCTCTTTGTAGCTCGGATTTTAATTTCCCTGATTACAAGTGATGTTCAAGTCTTTCAAACAGAACAAAGCACAATGCCTCAAACTCAAACAAAACTCTTCTTCCAAGACACCCTAGAGAAGGTTAAGCCTTTCCTTAATGGTTGTCAATTTGTCCAGCTGTTTTCCTCAACTAATTCCCTGAGACTTCTCCAAAGTGAGCCGCTGGGTGTGTATTAAGACTGCTCTCTTTACAAAGCATGCAAAACATTGACTGGAAGTCTATGTTTAAAACTGGTCTTCCCCACTGGACTAATGGGGAGATCAAAGAAGAAATTAAAAAATTCTTTGAATTGAATGACAAAGAGGAAACCAGTTTCCTAAATGTATGGGATACAGCAAAAGCAGTAATAAGAGGAAAATAATAGCAATAGAGGATCACATCAAGAAACAAGAAAGAACTCAAAGAAACAACCTAATTTCGAAGCTCAAAAATCTAGAAAAAGAACAACAACAAAAAAAAAAACCCAAAACCAGTAGAAGAAAAGAAATAATAAAAACCAAAGCAGAAATAAATGAAATTGAAACTAAAAAAAACAATCCAAAAGATCAACGAAACCAAGAGCTGGTTCTTCGAAAAACTCAATAAAATAGACAAACCCCTAGCCAGGCTCAAAAGGAAAAAAGGGAGAAAGCACAAATAAACAGGATCATAAATGAAAGAGGAGAAATCACAACAGACACAGCAGAAATCAAAAGAATAATCAGTAACTACTATGAACAGTTATATGGAAACAAGTTCAACAATCTAGAGGAGATGGACAAATTCCTACAACTCTACAATCACCCAAAGCTAGATAAAGAAGAAATAGAACACCTAAACAGACCAATTACAAGCAGCGAAATTGAAATGGTAATCAAAAACCTCCCCAAAAACAAAAGCCCAGGACCTGATGGATTTACAAATGAATTCTACCAAACATTCAGAGATGAATTAGTGCCTATCCTTCACAAACTCTTCCAAAAAATTCAGAAGGAAGGGACAATACCAAACACGTTCTATGAAGCCAACATTACGCTAATACCAAAACCGAACAAGGACAACACAAAAAAGGCAAACTACAGGCCAATCTCCCTAATGAACACTGATGCAAAAATCCTCAGTAAAATTTTAGCTATCAGAATCCAACAATGTATCCATAAGATAATTCATCACTACCAAGTAGGATTCATTCCAGGGACACAAGGATGGTTCAACATCCGAAAATCAATCAACGTTATCCAACACATCAACAAAAAGAAATATAAAAACCATATGATAATATCAATAGATGCTGAGAAAGCTTTCAACAAAGTGCAACACCCATTCATGATAAAAGCCCTTGAAATTCTTGGGATACAAGGAACATACCTCAACATCATAAAGGCCATATATGACAAGCCATAAGCCAGCATAATTCTCAATGGTGAAAATCTGAAAGCAATTCCATTAAGATCTGGAACAAGACAAGAATGTCCACTCTCACCACTGCTTTTCAATATAATACTGGAAGTCCTAGCCAGAGCAATAAGACAAGAGAGAGACATACAAGGAATGCAAATAGGAAAAGAAGAAGTCAAACTATCACTATTTGCAGATGATATGATAATATACTTAGAGAACCCCAAAAACTCCACAGAAAAGCTAATTCAACTCATCAATCAGTTCAGTAAAGTGGCAGGAGACAAAATCAACACGCAAAAGTCAGTAGCCTTCCTATACACAAACAATAAATCTGAAGAAGAAGAAATCAAAAAAACCATCCCTTTTATTATCGAAACAAAAAAAAATTAAATACTTGGGAATAAATCTAACAAAAGAGGTAAAGGACCTATACAAAGAAAACTATAAAACACTGTTAAAAGAAATAGAAGAAGACACAAAGAAATGGAAAGACCTCCCCTGCTCATGGATTGGAAGAATAAACATTATTAAAATGGCAATCCTACCAAAAGCAATATACAGATTCAATGCTATTCCAATCAAAATTTCAATGTCATTCTTCAAAGAAATAGAACAATTATTGCTGAAATTCATATGGAATCACCAAAAACCCCGAATAGCCAAAGCTCTCCTGAAAAAAAAAGAAGGGAATGGGGCCTCCCTGGTGGCGCAGCGGTTGAGCGCTGGGTTGCGAAGCTGCCAGCAGCCTCTGCAGCGCCGTTCGATCCCCAGCTGCTCCCCGGCCACTGGAGGAGGGTCCCACATTGTGTGCAGACCTCTCCTGCTGCCCGCTGATCCCCTCAGCAGTGTCCTTCTGCCTGTTCTGCTCCCTGCTCTGGCTCTGGTGAATTCTCTCACCCTCCCGTGCTTCTGACTGTACCCAGTGCATGTTTAAAAACAAAACAAACACACAAACAAATAAATAAATAAATAAATAAATAAATAAATAAATAAATAAATAAATAAAACATGCCTCTATAAAAAAAAAAAAAAGAAGGGAATGGAGGCATCACACTCCCAGACTTCAAAATTTACTACAAAGCCATAATCATCAAAACTGCATGGTCTTGGAACAAGAACAGACACACAGACCAATGGAATTGAATAGAAAATCCAGAAATAAACCCACAGATTTATGGTCAACTAATTATTGACAAAGGAGCAAAGACTATGCATTGGAGCAAAGAAAGTTTGTTCAATAAATGGTGCTGGGAAAACTGGGTCGCTACATGCAAAAGAATGAAGCTTGACCACTACCTCACACCATACACAAAAATCAACTCAAAATGGATTAAAGAACTAGACATAAGACCAGAAACCATAAAATACATAGAAGGAAATATAGGCGAAACACTACGTGATATGCACATCAAAGACATCTTTACAGACACATCACCCAAAGCAGTGATAGTGAAGGCAAAGATAAACAGCTGGGACAACATCAAATTAAAGAGCTTCTGCACAGCAAAAGAGACAATAACAAAAACAAAGAGAAGCCCCACTGACTGGGAGAACATTTTTGCACACAACACTAATGATACAGGACTGATCACAAAAATCTGCAAAGAGCTGATGAGACTCAACAACAACAAAGAAAATAATCCAGTCAAAAAATGGGCAGAAGAGCTAAAAAGAAACTTCTCTGAAGAGGAAATGCGAATGGCCAACAGGCATATGAAAAAATGTTCAACATCACTTGTCATCAGGGAAATGCAAATCAAAACTACCATGAGATACCATCTTACACCAGTGAGAATGGCACATATTAAGAAAACTAGCAACAACAAATGTTGGCAAGGGTGTGGAGAAAAAGGAATTCTCCTGCACTGCTGGTGGGAGTGCAAACTGGTCCAACCACTATGGAGAGCTGTGTGGAGATTTCTGGACCTACTAAACATAGAGCTTCCATATGATCCAGCAATTCCACTCCTAGGTATTTACCCAAAGGACACAGAAACATCAATTCCAAAGAGCATCTGCACCCCTATGTTTATAGCAGCACTGTTTACAATAGCTAAGCTTTGGAAACAACCCAAATGCCCAAAAATAGATGACTGGATCAAGAAGATGTGGTACATATACACCATGGAATATTACTCAGCATTCAAAAAAGATAAACATATGCAGTTTGCAGCAACATGGATGGCGCTGGAAGGGATCATGCTCAGTGAAATAAGCCAGAAAGAAAAAGAAAAATACCGGATGGTCTCACTCATAGCGGGAATCTAGAAAATTAAATAAGGGACCAGGGAAATGAATAACTATAATAATGTTTAAAATCAAAATCAACAAAAAACTATGAACCAGAGACACTTTTTGGGGGGTGGGGGGTGGAGGGGAGGGATTGGGTCTAAATGGGGGGTTGCAATTGTATGGGGAATATAAAAATAAAATTTATTATTTAAAAAAATAAAATTTCTCCCCAAATTATAAAATACAGTTCTTGAACCATCAATGATTTCTGAATATCATTTTGATTTCATGTAAAATGTCAAGAAATACTTCTATCATCTAAGTAAATTAACATCATATGTCCCACATAAAATGAATTCACCAAGAGCAATTTTAATTTGCTTACAAGAAAAACACGAGAACATTTTCTTACTGCCATAGCTATTAGTTTAAGAAATACAAGAACTCAAGTAACAACCTATGTCCTTGTGCTACTTAAACAAAAAAGTATTTGTGCAAGTATTTATGTAAGAAAAACCAAAGGCAAGCAAACAAAACCTGAGGCAAAAACATACAATTCCTGCTATGAATTTTAAATTGTTTTTATTATTTTGTAGTGGAAATAGTTTACTTAACACATTATAATGTCATAATAATGGACAGAGCTTACCAATGATATATTCTTAAAATTACCCATACAAAACTAGTTGCTTTAAAGACTGTTTTGAACTATTGATGATTTAAAAACAAGCACGAGAAGATAAAGATAAGGAACCTTCTTCTTTCAGAAGAAATGTTTTATGAGAAACCCTCTTCACACATCTTTGCTCTCAGTTCTGGGTGAACCAGGATGGCCGCTTCCTGTTTCGTTCAATGATTCTCTTGCCTTGATCTTGTTCAGTCGGTGTCTCTCCTGTATACAACACCATAGTCTCTACAGTAGGAGCCTTAAAAGGGCCTCCTTCTTGTTTCCCTATCTGTCTTCTGATGTCTGCAGTCTCCATGCGCACTTTTTCATAGCAGTAGCCACAAAGGACATGTTTCTGTTTCAGGTGGCCACATTCAGGACAAACATCTATATTGTTCTATAATAAACAAGAACATATTTTAACAAAAGGCAAATAATGTATAAATAATCACTGACAGGGGTGATGCAAAAAAAAAAAAAAGAAAATCCAGAAATAAACCCACAGATTTATGGTCAACCAATTTTTGACAAAGGAGCAAAGACTATGTATTGGAGCAAAGAAAGTTTGTTCAATAAATGGTGCTGGGAAAACTGGGTCACTACATGCAAAAGAATGAAGCTTGACCACTACCTCACACCATACACAAAAATCAACTCAAAATGGATTAAAGAACTAGACATAAGACCAGAAACCATAAAATACATAGAAGGAAATATAGGCGAAACACTACGTGATATGCACATCAAAGACATCTTTACAGACACATCACCCAAAGCAGTGATAGTGAAGGCAAAGATAAACAGCTGGGACAACATCAAATTAAAGAACTTCTGCACAGCAAAAGAGACAATAACAAAAACAAAGAGAAGCCCCACTGACTGGGAGAACATTTTTGCACACAACACTAATGATACAGGACTGATCACAAAAATCTGCAAAGAGCTGATGAGACTCAACAACAACAAAGAAAATAATCCAGTCAAAAAATGGGCAGAAGAGCTAAAAAGAAACTTCTCTGAAGAGGAAATGCGAATGGCCAACAGGCATTTGAAAAAATGTTCAACATCACTTGTAATCAGGGAAATGCAAATCAAAACTACAATGAGATACCATCTTACACCAGTGAGAATGGCACATATTAAAAAAACTAGCAACAACAAATGTTGGCGAGGATGTGGAGAAAAAGGAACTCTCCTGCACTGTTGATGGGAGTGCAAACTGGTCCAACCACTATGGAGAGCTGTGTGGAGATTTCTGGACCTACTAAACATAGAGCTTCCATATGATCCAGCAATTCCACTCCTAGGTATTTACCCAAAGGACACAGAAACATCAACTCCAAAGAGCACCTGCACCCCTATGTTTATAGCAGCACTGTTTACAATAGCTAAGCTTTGGAAACAACCCAAATGCCCAAAAATAGATGACTGGATCAAGAAGATGTGGTACATATACACCATGGAATATTACTCAGCATTCAAAAAAGATAAACACATGCAGTTTGCAGCAACATGGATGGCGCTGGAAGGGATCATGCTCAGTGAAATAAGCCAGAAAGAAAAAGAAAAATACCGGATGGTCTCACTCATAGCAGGAATCTATTAAGGGACCAGGAAAATGAATAACTATAAGAAAGTGAAAATCAAAATCAACAAAAAACTATGAACCAGAGACACTCTATGGGGGGTGGGGGTGGGGAGGGGAGGGGTTGGGGTCAAAATAAGGGGGTTGCAATTGTATGGGGAATATAAAAATAAAATTTATTTTTAAAAAATGGACACAATTAAAAAAAATAAATAAAAATAAATAAAACCTGTCTTCCAAGGCACGTAAATCTGGAGTATTTCCCAACTGTTGCCACCACCCTACATTTGCTATTTTTCTGTCTCATCCAATATTGTTTCATCATTGTGATGAAAATGTCTTTGACCCTAACTGACTACAGGATAGTTGTAGGTAAGAAGCACGAGACAGGCGACATTCCTTTCAGATCTAGAGCCAGTGTCTCAGTCACCAGGGATGTGCGTAGTGGACCTGTACCTGTGTAGTATTTTAATCATGAGGAATGTAGATGCTTTCCCTCTATCATTCCCTCTAACTATTGGAAGCAACACACAGACACTCCCCTGAAAGGTAATGATGACCAATTCCCTTGTCTCCCTCTTCCACCCTGTGTCACAATCACTTACTTCTCTGCATCCATTGCCACATTCATGCATCATTTCAAATTTTAACACAGTCCAATTTTGAAAATTGGAGTAGTTCATAAAGAGAGGGTCAAGGAAATGTTTCCAACTCATAAGCAAAATACCATGAAGGGCTTAGAGTAGTAGCCACCACACAAATAGTAGGAAGACTGAACCGGGCGTAAAATATGCAACCCCCTGGGTGAGACACCAAGAGATGTTAACATATGTTATTTTCTCTTTTTGTGCTTCGAAGTGACTAGACCATTGAAGATTGAAATTTGGGGGCACATTCCACAAATCTTGCATAACATTCTTTATGATCTGTCCATAATTTGTTATAATGCTTTTCATTTTATTTCCTCTTTGCACAATGAGTTGGACAATGTTGATATTTTCCTGTCATTTTTATGGCTACAATATATTTTCATTAATAAATGAGATTCATTTTCTTAAAAAAGCATCTTAATTTTGGGGCACAAAGGGTAGAATTGTCAGAAGTAGCAGACAAAATATAAGCATAGAGGCATAGCTACAATTTAAGTGTTGTTTGTTCAAAACAAATTATAAAACTCTAAATCACTTGCCCCTTTCATTAAGTATATTTCCCTGATAGTTTTGTTTCTCCTTAACAGTTTTTTCTTTTGCAAATTCGATTGTAGAATTTCTGCGAGAGACATTCTATGGTCCATTCACGTTGTTCTATTTCTTGTAGTCTCATCTCACTTTTTTCATTCTTTGTTCATTAAACATTCATCAATCAGAAAACACTGGACTTTAGCATTATGAGCTAACAATCCTGATACAAAATAAATAATTCTGGGTATTTTTCTTCAAATGTGGTTTGTTGAAACATATGGTACCATCTTTCATGGCATAATTTGCCTTTTCCACTTTTCAAAATTACAACATGTTGGATCATTTGAGAAATGACTTTTTAAAATGTTGTCCAGTGAATGTTCTCAATTTTTCCCTTCTTCTTTTATACTACATATAACAATTCCACTTGTTCCCATGCTAGAAGCACATTTTGTAACTTCCATGTAAAAGAATCAAATTTGTCAGACAAAATTAATTTCACAGGACAATCGTGGTAAATACAATATTGAGCATCTGCAACTCAGAATTTACTTTCTCATTCATAATTAATGCTCCCCTTATAAAAACAGCCTTGACACTAATGAGATTTCATCAATTCTTTCTAGAATGCATTCAACAAATTCCATTAAACAATGGAACATTTCAATAACTCCTCTTACTGTTCTCTCAATAACCACTGAATGGGCGAGAGGGGTATTCATTTCTACACATGGCTAGCGGTTGCCAGCCTGCAGTAGCTTCCCCTGTGTCTGTTTGGCATTCTGGACAGAATATGCTATATTCTCTGTTTCTAAGGCAAAACCTGATTGCATCCCTAGTGTCTGATTCCTGTCAAAAGCTACTTTTGGGAGAAGGCACATCCTTGGGACTGGGACCCTCTACCCACTCCTGACAGATGGGATTTGCTTTGTAGGACCTGCTTGCAAGATTGGCCCTTAACCAGCATCTGAGAAGTTCAGTTTCGGGAGTATTTCCCACCAATCCCTGATAAGAAAAGTTTTCTACACTTAAACCATTTGTATGGCAAATGTACTTTATGCTGAACACCTGCTTTCTTTCTGGGAATCTGGAGTCTTGGCATGTGTCAGGTACAGGGTTCCTATGCGTTCATCCTGCACTGGGAGAATTAACACGTCCCTTGCGACTCCATAGAGGGAAGACCCTCGTAATTCTGTACCTAGCCTCTGCTGAACGCTGTCCTGTGAACCTTCTCCCTTTGCTGAATTTGCTTTGCATCATTTGTTGTAACATATCACAGTCCTTGAGTAGATTATGTGTTCAGTCCTGTGAGACATCCTAGTGATTTACTAAACCTTAAGGTGGTCTTGGGGAACCCTGACACATAGACACATAATTGTTTTAGAAATAACCTCTCAGTATTCTAAATGTTTGTGGGCTCCTTTCTTTTGTGTATTTCTAAGTACCTAAAACATAACCAAATTTCACATGAATAGTAAAAAGTATTGTGCTAGGGAAATACTGAAAAGGGACAGAAAATTTGGCCATATAGTACTATTAATGAAATTGTCATAATATCTTTTGAGTAATATGGACCTCGTTTCCTGCCAATTCAGAAAGAAAAAAAAAAGTACTTAAGAATTTCTGGGTTGCAGTGCTAGTGCTCACCACCAGGGGGCGGGTATGCCTACTGTGCTCTCTTCCAAAAACTGGAGTCAGGGAAGAGACACCCACAGAGTAAAACCTAAGGAAGCACCCAAGCCAGCAGCACTAAGACTGACAGTTAGTAGAATGGCTTGTTAGGGCACTTAACAGCTTTGCTGTATTGTTTTGTTTTCGTTTATTTGTAAACTTAGGCTCCACTGGGTCTCAGGTGAGTGAGTAGCTGTCTGGTCCATGGGGCAAACTACTATCAATGGGTCCGAGAAGAATATATGCACTTGATCTGGCCTCCAGTTCTTACACCATGGGGGCAAAAGAGAAAATTTAAATAGATAGGGAAGACATTTTTAAAGGGCATCCTGTATAATGAATCCTTATTACATGGAATTAAGTCCTCCATTACTAGAAAATAGTCAAGTATTCCAAGTCCAATGGAAAAAAAACTCAAAAATATTTGGTAGAATCTACTGTTGAAACTGTTTTCTCTCTACCTCTATCCAAATTCTATCAATTAGTACAACAAAGTAAACTGAATCTAATTCCAGTCCAATTGATTTATTTTTACATGAGCTAATAGGACAGAATAACCAAACAATTTCTAATTGTTCTCTTGGAACTTTGCGTAACTTGCATTGAGTTCTCAACACTCAGCCTGTGCTGGCCTTGGGAGTCATGCCTCAGGGTGGTATCACCAGACCTTTAGGTAGATTTCCTCTTCTCCAGGATCCCAAGGCTTTTCTCACATATACACATGTTCCAAACCAAACTATTAAATTTCAAATTAGTTTTCCTTAATCACAGATTATCTACAACCACACTACCTGGAAGCACCTAAACCAGTTCTCACTGTATTTTTGAGCTCATAATTAGTATAGGTGCCGTCTTGATATCCTCTGGAGACCAGAACAATTAGACACAACTGGAAAGACATGCAGGCATGTACATATGGACACAGCTCCCTTAGTTTTTTGTGTAACCCAAATGAAATGTCTTGTGTAACCACATTTTTGTTCTTGTCAGCAAAGACACAGAGATTTCTCTCTGAATCCTTATGAGGACAAACCACAGTTTCCTGAGGTTAGATTCTTTTCACCACTGCCTGATGGAAAGGCATATTTCTTTTAAGATTTATTTATTTTTATATAAGAAACAGGGTACAGGCCAGATGCCTGGGAGGGTGAGAGGATTCACCGGAGATCAGGGAACAGAACAAGCAGACTGATGAAATACACTGCTGAGGGGAGCAGCAGGAGAGATAGGAGAGGTCTGCTGCACCATTAGGGATTCTCCCCGGCCATCCAGGATCTAACCCATGCTGCAAAGGCTGTGGACAGCTTCACAGTGCAGCACTCAACAGCCTGTGCCACCAGGAAGGCCCTGGAAAGGCATTTTTATTCTCACTGAAATAGTCTGTTCACCAAATCTACCTGCAAAAGCATAGAGACAAAAGATTCACTTAAAATCGAAGAGTAAAGCCAAAATCAAAAATGCCCTCCCTTCCCCATGGAATCAAAACCAAATTCCCAAACTGGGGAAAGTTGTGAGCAGAGGAAATGTGGTTTCAGATGTTATCCTGAATACCTTACCTAGACTTTGGAAGGAGAAAAAGAGTTTGGTTATAGCAATTACCAAGAAAAGTTCATAACTGTATGCATTATCTCAGGGTCCGGTGTTCACCACGAAGTTAATCTTGGGGTGTTGTGCAATAGAAGCTGAAATTTTAAAATACAATTTCTGTCTTTTTCTTAAATATCTAGATCTTCAGTGGGCTCAAAAGACTAGGGGTTTCTTCATCCTAGAGTGATGTTCCCAGGTTTTTATGACCACAAGTATTAAGGAAATGTGAGTAGTCAGCAAAACTTCATAAGGACCGTATTATTTATCTGAAACATCTCCATTCTACCAGGTCTTGAGTAAGTCCTGATCACCAGATCTGAAAGGATGCCATGGTTCATTGGGAGGCATAGATGCCATGGTTCACTGGGAGGCATAATGTGTACAGAGTGATGACTTACAGCTGAAATCTCAGGGTTATATGTTACATGCTGTTTGATGCTACATACTTGCTCTGTATCTGGCACAATGTTCAAAATTGAAGCTTGGAATGGTGATCCAAAGGACAATTGCAAAGGGGCTTAACCCAGCCCACTTCTGGGAGCCACTCTTAGCCAAAGAGGACTCTGCACAATACCTTACCCTGACACAAATGTGTTCCCGCATGGATTTTTCCAAAGGTCTTTTTCAAGGTTTGGTTCATGGTGGATTTTGCCATATTCTGCTCTCCACTGGGTCCCCGAACTTCCTAAATGTTTTCAATATGCACACAATTGGGTTCTGTTATTATAATTAAGTGTCCCATAAGCATTGGCAATGCTGTAGTGTGATATAGTCGCCACCATGTGGCAGGGTCTCAGGAGCCTCACAGGGCAGCAGCATTGGGAGCAGAACGAGATGGAGGAAAGACAACTCAAAGTCCAAGTAGAGAAAGAGAGACCTAGAGGGGCGCACACCCGGAGCAGAGCAGGCCTGGAGGGACTGCCACTCATGACGTGCGATACCTTGTCGAGGGCAGTCTCACTCTTATTGAGGAGCAGGATCAGAGAAGGTGGGTGAGTATGTGGTGGGGTGTCCTGGTGGACATGTGCATTGGGGATGCATCATTGTCTGGCACAAGCTAGGGGGTCGAGAATAGGAGATGTTGCCTGGGGGACTCCATTGCTTCCGATGATCAAAGCATCCGAACTCTAGTTTCTGTTCTCATTTAACTTCCTGCCAAGGTGGTCTAGTGGGTTCTGCTAATCTGGCCATGAAATCTGCCTGCTGTTTTCAGCAGATACTGGATTCCCAGGGAGAGAGTCATGGAAAGTCTGAGCGTTGCTGGTACTCTAACCATAACACCTGTTGCTGTTTCTGCACTTGCTGTTTTCGGCATGTATAGATCCTCACACCAGGACTTTTGCCCTGAGACGTTCCCTATCTCAAACGTTCCCTGTTTCTGCACACTGAGAGGCACAGACTAGTGAAAGCAAAGAAATATCTAGGCAAAGACACAGCATAGTCGAGGCACACAATTATCCATGCCCCCACGGTGCCTGAAGCTGGAGCAACATCAGCTGGACAGGGAACTGAGTTGCTGCCTGACCCATGTCCCTGCCCACACCCCGGTGTCATGGCACATGACCCAACCTGAACTAATGATAAGGCACTAACTAATCAACTAATGACGACTCACTATTCAGTGAAACATCCATCATTTTTATCTCCCATGAGACCCAGATTCTCTCAACCATGCGCTCACCCCCAGTTCCAAGGAGACTTGCCTTGTGTTACCCAAACCAGAGAGCCCCCTCCTGGCTTGCAGGACAGTGTCAGCAGAGATGAAGAGAGTGAGGGGTTCAGGCATCCTGAAAGCCTGGGTTGAGTAACAGAGACCCCTCACTATGGAGGGTTGCTGTGTGGGTGTGATTTCTGGGAGGCCAGACAAAATGGCCTCTGGGAAGTCAGCCTGGACACACCACTTTGCTTGTTTGTCCTGTATGTCCCCTCAGGCAGCGTCAGCCCCCTGAGCCTGGGCAAGGGCCCCTCTTGTCCACACTGTGTGTTGAGCCCCTACACACAAATCTGGCACATGCTGGGTGTTCAGTAAGTGTGTGGAGGCACCCCATCTGGGAGTCAGCTCCCCCCATGTCACAGGTGGACTCTGTCCCTCGTTCTGCCCGATGCCTTTGATATCAATGACTGTGTCCCCTCAGTGTTGTCTGTGGATCCCTGAACTCTAGTATCATTGCATTTGTGCCAAGGCATGGAAGAAGGTGATTCAGGTAAAGATGGTCATGAGGGTGATGCCCTCATCGAGAAAAGCAGGTGACTTTATAAGAAGAGGAAGAGAACCAGGGGTGAGCCCCACAAAAAAGCCCATGTGGGGGCACCATGAGACACAGCCATTGAAATCCAGAAGAGAGATTCCAGGGGAATCCAAACCTGCTGACCCCTGATTTGGGGCCTCCAGACTCCAGCAGCAGGAGCAAGTGAATTACTATTGGCTAAAACTTCCATTCTGTTGTTGTTAAGGGAGCTCCAGCCAACCAACTCACCCCTCATGGAACTGTCCCCAGGTCACCCATCCCCCATCAAGAATTTGTGCTCAAAACTGGCCCAACCACTATGGAAAGCTGTGTGGAGTTTCCTCAACCCGCTAAACATGGAGCCTCCATATGATCCAGCAATTCCACTCCCTGGTATTTACCCAGAGGACACAGAATCATTAATTCCAAAGGGCACCTGCACCCCTATGTTTATCTCAGCTCTGTTTACAATAGCTAAGCTATGGAAACAACCCCAATGCCCAAAAATAGACGACTGGATTTAGAACCTGTGGTATATATACTTGCCGGGGACCAGCCTCCGGCAAAACGTCTTGTCAGCGGTTCCTGAAAGGATGAGACGGCCTAGGCAAAAACGAAAGATCTGAAACTTAAGGGCTGAGGGGAAGGGAATGAATAGACACCGACACTTGGTGAGGTGTTAGTATCTTCTGCCGAGAGACTCAGCAGGTCTTTATTTATTCATTATTAGTAATAATAATAAGAAAATACATTATCAAGTGTAAAGCATAAACAATTAGTATATTATGTTTCCCATAGACTACTGGCCCCTACAGGTCTCAGCTAGACGGTAGCTCTCAAGGTTAACAGATAATAAACCAAACCTAACATTAAAGCTACTTATTTTTTCATTTAGACAATTATTGAAAATAGTGAATAACCGCCAGTGCATCCCTATCAGCTAAAGCCTAAGCATCAAAGGACTATTCTATTCACATGACCTTCAGCTGGAGACCAGCTGCAGTTCAGCTATCAGAACTTTTTCTACCTAGAAACTCCTTAACTCAAATAGCTTCATATTAAAAACTTTCCCAAGAAACTTCAAGAGAAAACAAAATAGAAGGACCTGCTATGATTATTGTATTGTAATGCTTGTCAGGCATATTCAATAAGTTGTCCTCCATTGTCAAGTAGGCCAAATTGTTTAATAATTAGTTTCTAATTTTCCATGCCGTTTATTTGCAATATACTGATGCATATAATATAGTGCCTAATGTACCTTTTTGGGAAATTTTTTCTTATTTATAACCAAGAACAAAAAGTGAAGGAATGTTAGATCTTCAACCTCACGGTGTGAGGCACAAGGAATCTTCGGCCCCACGGTGTGAGGCCCTTTGGCTTCGGCCCCACGGTGTGAGGCCCTTTGGCTTCGCTGCTTGCCAGTGTCTTATCTGGCTGGGGCATCAAGGCCTCCTGCAGCATATACTCAATGGAATATTACTCAGCCATCAAAAAAAATAAACTCATGCCATTTGTGTCAATATGGATGGAGCTGAAAGGGATCATGCTCAGCGAAATAAGCCAGAAAGAAAAAGAAAAACATGGATGGTCTCACTCATAGCAGAAATTTAGAAAACCTAAATAAGGGACCAGGAAAAAGACTAATTATATTAAAATCAAAATCATCGAGCAACTATAAACCAGAAACACATCATGGGGTGGGGAGAGGAGGAGGGATTATGGTCAAAATAAGGGGGGTGGGAATTGTATGGGGAATATAACCAAGATGAAAATGCATACATTGTGCAAAAATGGAAAATGATGTAAAAAAATTATAAAATTAAAATAAAAACATAATAACAGAAAAAGAATCTGTGCTCAATTTGAGCAATCAGACGACTTCTTATCACCAAAGACAAGCTGTCAGGTCAGATTTTGTGAGGAAGAGGACTAGATTTTACCAAATTCACTGGGTCTCACACTGCAATTTTTGACCAAACAAGCAGGGAGCAGCTGTGCTGTCAGAGGGTGTACAGAATAAATGCCCTCCGAGGGTTTCCTGTCTCACTTCCCCACAGGCCTGGAGCAGTGTGCCACCCCACCTGCTGCATTGTGACTGGAAGTGGTACTCAGCTTCGTCCTCAGGCTGGAGCCCAGTGATGGTCAGTGAGCATGAGGTGACAGACTCGGAGACTGAGAATTGATCAGGGACCCCTGAGGGTCTATTGCTGGTATCATGTATCAGGAGTTTGGGCGTTGTTCCTGAGAGATGTTGGTGCCATTTGCACATTATAACCCCCGATGTTGGAGCTGCGTCCAGCACAGGTGATGATGATGCTCTGGCCCAGTGTACCAGACACTGAAGATGGCTGAGTCAGCTCAGACTGGGCCCAGGATCCTGGAAGTGGGAGAGACGCCCAAAGGTTGATGCTGGGGTCTAGAGTCAGGAGGAAAAGTTGGGCCCTATGGATCCTCACCTGTGCAGTGAGAGAGGATCATGAGGAGGAGAGGTGTGCAGGCCATGGTTCTCACAGCCTCTGAGCCCCACATAGGGCTGGGCTGCCCCAGGCCTCCTTTCCTTCCCTACCCTCTGCCACAGGAGGGGCTGTGCATGCAAATGAAGTTCCATCCAGGGACTGCCAGGCCCTCCCTGAGCCCTGCTGCCACAGCCCAGCTCACAACCCACACTTGAGGAGTGGGGAGGTTTCTTTCACCCCTTGGGAGAGCCCTGGGAGGAAGCACCTGCTGCCACCACACATGGGTGGCTCAAGGACTGTGCCAGGCCACAGAGGACACAGCAGCTGATTGCCCATCAGGGAACATAAGCCCCAGCCCTAGGCCCAGGCTTCTCTGAGTGAATGATCATCACTCATCACTGAGCAGCTGTGTAGCTCAAACAGGCAGCCCCGCAGCGTCCCCTGTTGGTCACACAGCTCACACAAACCACGGCCCAGAGCCCTGGGAGCCCAGCTGTTAAATGTCTGCAGCCACCAGGTCACTGTCTCTGGTCACACACCCCGGTCTGATCCCAGGTGCTGTGGTTCCAGGACACAGCACTGGTTACTATAGGTTCTCTTTCAATGAGTTTCTTAGTCCATAGAGGTGCAAATATGTGCATTCAGAATATATTTGACTGCACTTGAGAAATAATGAAGTGATCCAAATGAGCATCAAATCAGATAACACAGAATAAGGGAGAGCAGCTGACTGGAAGAACTTTAGAGGAAGCGCAGATAAGTGGCACAGAATAGAAATTCCCAAGAATAAACAAATGGCATATTCAAAAGAGGACAATTCAGCAAATATTTCTAAAAATTATCTAATTTTGGGTACAGATTAGATTTTTTTCTTAGTGATTGGCTACAATAAAGGCTTTGGAAGACTTCACACATAACTGTGGATACATATCACTTTTTTAAACATTGTGAATTAACCTTTATATTTGTAATTCTCCAGTGTCTGTGTATCTGTGTCGTATATTCCTACCAGGATTTTGTTTAACTCACTTATAATTTGTATTTTAAACATTTTTCCTTCCTTTTATTTATTTTCTCACTATCTTAGCTTAACAGCAAATAAACAAGAGATTTTACGTTCCCACAGTTCTGGGGACTGTCTGAACAGTTGAATGCAGAACCCTGCAGTCCTCACCACACCCTGTTCCGCTCTGCTTTGGTCCCCAGACTTCTAGACTCAGGGGTCTTGGGAAAATACCTGTGATCTCACATTCTCTCCTCAGTCATTCAAAGGATCCTCCTCCTTCACCTCAGGCAGGTCAGTAAGTGCTCACACCCTTCAGGACCCTCACTGCTCTGGACATGATCCCCACCCCCGGCCTCCCCTCAGGAGCCTGCAGGGTC
This sequence comes from Talpa europaea, assembly GCF_964194135.1. NCBI lineage: Eukaryota > Metazoa > Chordata > Mammalia > Eulipotyphla > Talpidae > Talpa > Talpa europaea. The sequence goes on along the minus strand of NC_140082.1, from coordinate 70,021,351 downwards.
TGCCCTGTCCCTCACACACTTCACACCCATCCTTGTTCTCAGACCTCCAGCCTCCCTCACACTCATGGCTTTACCACCTGACTCTTTTCCCTTGTATGGTCCCCAAAGTGAAGCCTCCTCTGTGGGGGGGAGAGGACTTGGCATCACAGTGAAAACATACCTGGTGTCAAGTCTAAGGGACATGGTTCTTCACAGCAGGATGTACCCCCATCATCACAGACAGGAGTAGAGAAAACTAATTTATATTGTGGACAACTTTAAAGTTAACAAACTATAGAGAGTTGTCCCCTTATTCCACATCAACAAGGATCAATGAAACTCATCTTGTTTCATCTTCTTCCTTATCCTTCTTCTTCTGAATTGAAAACAATCCTAAATACCATATCGCTTCAGAGCCTCCCTGGTGGTGCAGGAGTTAAATACATAGCTATCAAGTTATATCACCAGCCACCGCAGCATGAGTTCTCTCCCTGGCCGGCCAGGGAGCTACCCTCATGGTGTAGTAGACCTCTCCAGACTTGCCCGGTGCTCCCCTCAGCAGTGTGTTTCAGTAGATCTGCCTGTTCTGCTTCCCACTCTCTCTGGTGAATTCTCTCACCCCTGCACCTCTGGCTTACACCCCAGTTCTTGTATGCATAAATAAAGAAATCTTTAAAAAAGTACCTTATCACTTCATTGGCCTACAATCTGGCATGTATTTACATTTTATTGACCCCAAACTACTGTGCATTAATGTAACATATTCCATCTGTTTTCTCATAACTTTGTTGAAATCTCCCAAGTGTGTGTCTAATTGGGTGGCGGGACTGATGGGAAAGTGAGGGGAGAGCAGGGCCCATGTCTGGGGCAGGAGGTCCATGGAGGACACACTGGGATAGAACAAGGGCCAGACCGGCACGTGCCCTCACACACCATGTGCTGGTTTCCTTCACCCACAGGCCCTGGGAGGGGTCACCTCTTCTGTGGACACAGATTTAAAACTTGTCAATATTCCTTCACAAGTTTTCTCACCATCTCCTTTGGTCAGATTGGGGTTGAAATGGTGATTATTAAAGTTCTTTGACCCTGTGGAGTATTTTGAGTTGCTTACTTTGTATGAGTGAAAATTATCTTACAGGCTCTTAGTGCAGTGGAAGGAGGGCAGAAGTTCTAGCAACAACCTCCTCATGGCAGCTGATGTGCTCATGGGTGCATCTCTGTCTCAGAATTTGCTCCCTCTCCTGTCTGTGGCTCCTGTCTCCTGTGGGCCAGCCACACTGGTGTGCAAATTCCCTGAAGCCTATGAGACTGCATGTGTTCTTATTCACTTGGTTTCACATGTGTGTAAAATACTTGCTAAGAGGACAATACAATGAGATCCATTATATTTTCCTGTGATTAATGTAAATATTGAAGCTCACTCATTAACCAAAACTTGCCTCCACACTGAGAGGCATATCCATGCAACAGGGTCACAGTGGCCTGACCTCACTGGAGTTCCATGTCACTGTCTATCTAGTAGAGGGGGACAGAGCACAGAGATGACACACACCCCTCTGAGCAGCTGAATGGCACAAACTGAAGGCAAAGTCAAAGGGGCCTAAAGGTGTTAAGTGTCCTATTGACCCAGTGGATCTCAAATGGAGTGATTCTCTGCCAGTCAGGGGATTCTGGAATGTCTTGAGCTGTTTTTATGGAGAAGGGGCTACCACCCTGAGAAGTGTGGAGTGCAGGATTGTTGAATTCTTCCTCCCTGCACAGAGCAGGGACCCACAGGAATGACTCCACACTGTCTTGAGGAGCACAGAACTTATTTCAGAATAAATCACCTTCATGAAGTGATCACAAAGGAAATACAGAATCATCCATCAAGAGGTGGTTGTCAGGGAAGAGGAAAGCTAGCAGAAGGATTCATACAGTCTCCACACAGACACTGGAGCAGGAGGCACAGGGAAGAACAACCTCCCTGGAGGGTCTGGTTGGGGGCAGACCCAGGCTGGGGAGGCTCTGGGAGTTTTGGTCTCACTTCCCCGTGAGTCTGGAGCACTGGGAGCTATGGCTACAATAAGAGAGACAGTAGTAGTCGGCCTCGTCCTCAGGCTGCAGCCCAGAGATGGTCAGGGAGGCGGCACTGGACTAACTGTTCGTGGAGCCAGTGAACCGATCAGGAACCCCTGAGGGTATTTGGTCATCACTTTATATTAGTGGGGGGCGGGGTGGGGATGGGGGGGTATTGCCTGGGTGCTGCTGGTACCAGAGAATTTAGTGGCTTCCAATGTTGCCACTGCAGACCCTGACACTGAGCCAGGTTGAGTTAGCTCAAACTGGGCCCAACAACCTGCAGGAGACCAGAACACAGAGGTCAGTGAGGACAGAAATGACCTCTATCCCAGGGAGGGAGGAGAGGAGGTCATTATCTGAGGTGACATCCAGGTGTCCTCCCAGAATTCCCTTCAGGCAGCACCTGTGCAGAGGCCATGGAGGGTGAGGATAAGCTGAGCCCAGCCCATGGTGTGATGCCTCTTGGCTCTACTTGCTGAGCCCCACTGCCCCTACTGAGGCCCCCAAACCTTATGTGTCACCCTATTCACAGGTGGGAGGTCTCCATGCAAATCTTCCCCTTTCAGGAGCCGGATCAAGCCTCTCCTTCAAGATAAACTTGGGCACCAGCTGAGTAAAAAAGATGGTAAGACTGGGGTGGGCTAACCTTCAGCAATACACAGGAAAACCTGCAAGAGGCCGCAGAGAGGGGAGCTCACAGCTCAGGAACTGGGGAGCACCTGCGCCCTCTGGAGGATGCAGGCGATATGGCGCCCCTCCAAGGAGACCAGCTCAGGGTCCAGTCCTCCGGCCGCCTCACTGCTCACAATCCACTTACCAGATTGGTTTCCTTACATGAAAAGTATAATGGAAGCCTCCTGTGTGTCTTTTTGTGGCTTGCTCGCTCAGTTTTAAAATCCCCTCATGTGGGTAAAGCAGGGACATTTATTCATCACCTATTGCAGGACATACTGGTCTCTTTCACATTTTCACAGACATAAAGAAAGCAGCATTAAACAATTACGTGCTTATTATGTGACACAAATACTGATTTCAGAAATATCTAAGAGTGGGATTTCAAAATTGTATCATATTAGTGTGACTCATTCTTTGTAAGAAAATGCCATAGTGTTGTCTCCATTTGTTGTGACTTTTTGCATTCCCAACAACGAGTGAAGGTTCCTGTTCCCTCCCTGCAGGGCAGGATCTAAACACGTCATTCCATTCTTTTTAAACCATTCTGACAAGTGACATTTCATCATGTACACGTGCATTTCCTCAGGAACTTACAATGTGGAGTCATTCTATATTCATTCACCATTCACTCTTCTTCCTATACGAGGGACCTGCTCATCTGTTCAACTGTGGGAGGGTGTTTCCCTCTACAGGGGATGCAGGTATCTAACCTCGTATATCTAATCTCTGGTGAAAGAGAGAAACTGAGCTGCTGTGCAATGCCGGGGACCAGCCTCCAGCAAAATGTCGTGTCAGGAGTTCCTGAAAGGATGAGACGGCCTAGGCGACCTGTAAGGGGCTGAAACTTAAGGGCTGAGGGGAAGGGGATGAGGTAGTGAGGAGACACTGACACTGGATGAGGTGCAAGTATCTTCTCCCGAGAGACTCAGCAGGTCTTTATTTATTCATTTTTAGTAAGCAGAAAAAAAAATACATAGTCATGTGTAAAGCAGAAACAATTAGTGTATTTTATTCCCATGGACTACTGGCTCCTACGGGTCCCAGCTAGACGGTAGTCTTCAAGGTTAATAGATAAAAAGCCAGACCTAACACTAAAACTTATTATTTCAGCTAGACAATTACCTAAGACAGTGGATAGCCACCAGTACACCCCTATCAGCTAAAGCCTCAGCATCAAAAGACTCTTCTATTCATTATGGCCTTCAGCCAGAAACCAGTTGCTTCTCAGCTATCAGAACTTTTTCTACCTACAAACTTCTTAACACAGTTAACTTCATTTAAAAACTTTCCTAAGAAACTTCTAAATAAAAAGGACTTGTAAAAAAGCAAAAGAAGGACCTACTATAATAGTTGAGCTGGATTGCTTGTCAGATATATACAATAATAAATCGTCTCCCATTGTCAAGTGGGCAAATTTGTTTAATAACTAATTTCTAAAGAGATAATTTTGCATGCCATTTATTTGCAGTATACCGATGCATATAATTTATTGCCTAATGTACTTTTTGAGAAATTTTGTCTCTCTTTATGACCAAGAACAAAAAATGAAGGGATGTTAAATCTTCAGCCCCACGGTGTGAGGCACAAGGAATCTTCAGCCCCACGGTGTGAGGCTCTTTAGCTTTGGCCCCACGGTGTGAGGCCTTTTACATTTGGCCCCACGGTGTGAGGCCCTTTAGCTTCGCTGCTTGCCAGTGTCTTATCTGGCTTGGGCAACAAGGCCTCCTGCAGCAGTGCAGGGAGGCTGTGCTTCCTTTGGGCGATATTTCAACTATATGAAAAATAATAAGAGAGAACCAGTACTGTATTTTCTACAAAGACAAAGTTAGCTCTAGTGGAAATAAAGTGAGTAAATAGATTAAAAGTTAAGAGAACAAATAAAAACTTCAATTGTAGAACTAACCCAGAGAATTGCTTGCAATACAATTTCAGAGGGAATTCCAGACAAAATTAAGAGAAAAAAGGATTCCAATTTATTTACATACTATTATTAGTATATCAGTACTTATTATTACTATTCTTATTACTATTTATTACTATAATGCCATAACATATGAAAGAGTGGAAATTTTCCTCATTCTTTTAGCAAGAACTTATGGCATGATGCATATGCAGTCAAATTACACAAGAAAATGCAGACCGATAACATTAAATATTAATATAGATGTTTTAAATAAAGTATTAACAAAAAGATCCCATTACCAGATTAATAAATTGATGCATTCTTGCCAAGTGTGATTTCATCCAATGATATGAGTTGTGTTCCATATTATAAAATTTATTATTTTAATTTTTTTAAGATTTATTTATTTATTTATTTATTTATTTATTTATTTATTTATTTATTTATTTATACCAGCACTGGGTACAGTCAGAAGCACGGGAGGGTGAGAGAATTCACCAGAGCCAGAGTGGAGAGCAGAACAGGCAGACTGACGAAGTACACTGCTGAGGGGAGCAGTGGGCGGCAGGAGAGGTCTGCGTGCCATGTGGGACCCTCACCTGGCGGCCGGGGATCGAACTGGCGCTACAGAACTGCGGGCAGCTTCGCAACCCAGTGCTCAACCGCCATGCCACCGGGGAGGCCCTATAAAATATTTTAATAGGATATTGTATTAACACATTGTTGTAGGGCAGCCCCGATACAAAACGGGGTGCCTGACTATGGGTCCTTACCCACGCACTTAAAAGGACTTATCAATACTCTACTGCAGGCACACGTGGAATGTTAATAAAAGGTTTATTTACAAGGGAAGGGCAAATGAGGAAATGTACAACTCAGGGAGAAAAGTGGGAGACAAAGTTTTAAATGTGTCCTACCCGATCCGCCGATCAGGAATCCCAAATGGCACTCTGAGAGCTGGCCGCAAGCCAGGAGCCATGAAGCCAGGAGGCTTTCCTCTTCTCGAGGGTACCAGGGACTTTTCGTTGGCTGGGCTGTCCAGTCCTGCCAATGGAAGCAAGCTTCCTCACCTTCTTTGGAGGTCTCTGGAACCTTACAAACAAAGCAAGCAGGTTCTCCTCTTCTTGGTTCAGCTCTGTTTCAACTTTCTGGAAGAACTTCACTCAAAACCACACAATGAAACTCATGTCCAATTTTTTAGTTTAAGCAAATAAAATCCCTATGGAAGTGATGAAAAAACAGACTCTGAGATAAGTAGTAAAAGATTACTACCACTATTTTTATGCTGTGTTGGTATCAAGGGGAGAGAAAATGCAAACACAAGTTAGCTTTGCTGGAAAAAAAATTGCAACCTTGATGCAGATCCTGGTCACCAAAACAAGAAAACTTTGTGGATTCAGAACAAAATGCAAAAAAAATTACCAGTATTATGTCAAAGAAAACTTAGTAAATATCAGGTGTATTTCCAAGTCTATTCAGTCCTTTGTAGGAAAGTTTTACTCTCAGCAGTTCCATCAATAGGAATCTGTTGAGACCTTTTCTCCCCATATTTCCAGAAACAATTTCTGTAGATATTAAACAATTGAAGTATACAATATTACAAGGTGACAATCACCATTGATAATTTACATTCATATAAGGTCAAGGTGTTACCCGTTTTGCCAAGTGACAATGCTTCCCTTCTAGTTTTACTCTACTAGGTAAGCCAAATAGAACAAATTTATCTAATGCCTTTCCCAGGAGGAAAGGTAGAATCTTTGTGGAGTGTCTCAGGAGCTTTACTGAGGTTCCACAAAATTTCCTTGCATCAGCCAAATGACAGTCTACCAAATTTGTACTTGAATTTAGATTTCTGGGAAGCTTTGCCATAACTATCAGAAAAATAACAGGAACAATGTTCAATCTCTATGAAGGCACCGGCTTAGTTCAGTAGTACAATGTTGACAATGAAACCATGACCTTTGTGTTTCCTCATAAGTGGAGACTCTTTTTTTTTCCCCATGTCTGTGGGCACCATGTATACCAATTTGTCAACCCCTGGAGGCCAAAGCAAGGACACAAGGAAAAGACATACAGACATACAATATATAGACACAAAGAGCTCTTTAGTTACCATTTATCATGCGTGGGATATCTCATACAACTGCAGTTTCACTCATAGGCCAAAGTAACAAAAACAAGCAGAGAAAAGTAAAAAAAATCTCAAAGTTAAAAACAAAAGTTAAAATACCAAAATCAAGATTGAAAGCCTTCCTGTGTAAAAAAAAAAAAAAAACAAAAAAAAAAACATACTGACAGCATATGTGTGCTCCTGGATGTTTTTTCACGTCTCCTAAACTTTGAAAGGAAGAAGATTGGTTAGAGCATGTTAGTTTTCTCAGGGTTTCTTCAGAAAAAGTGAGTCATTGGGTATCCTGCAACAATAACTGGAAAAGAAGTCAGTAACATTTAAGTTTTTGTCTGTTTCTTAAACAAATATCTCAAGTCCTCAATGGGTTCACAAGACCAATGGGACTTCATCTCTGGGTCAGTTCCTCCTGGGGCTTTCTTAACTCTGGAATGATGTACCCAGGGTTTTATGCCTGCAAGTTTCAGAGAAGTATGTGTGCTCAACAAAATATCATAAGGACCAGTCCATTTTTCTGACAGCTGGTTTTGAGCATCCCCACTCTGCCAAGTCTTCAGTAAGACCTGATCTCCAGGTGTGAAGGGATACAATGGTTGATTAGGAGGCATAGAGATCCTCGAGGTTGCAAAGTTATGAATTACTGCCAGAACCTCCAGGATGTGTTTCACATATTGTGTGATATGGCAATCTTGTGCTATTTCCAGACTGGCTTTCAGAACTGAGGCCTGGAAAGGTCTTCCAAACACAATCTCAAAGGGGCTTAATTGTAGTCCACTTCTAGGTGCCACTCTTATGCAGAGGATGGCAAGGGATAGTACCTGGTCCCAACGAAGTTGTGTTTCTTGGCACAGTTTTGCCAAGGTTTTCTTCAAGATGTGGTTCATATTTTCTGTTTGCCCAGAAGACTGCGGTCTCCATGCAGCATGCAATTTCCAGTTTATCTATAACACACTGCTTACTGCATGAGTAACGTCAGAGATGAAGGCCGGCCCATTATCACTCTGGATGGAGTAGGGCAATCCAAAGCGAGGAATTAACTCCTTCAACATCTGTTTTGCAACCTCGGAAGCTTTTTCTGTCTTTGTGGGAAATGCTTCCACCCATCCTGAGAACATGTCCACAAAAACCAAGAGGTATTTGAAATTGCCTGTTGTTCTAGGCATTTGTATAAAGTCTACCTGCCAGTCCTCAAAAGGACACTTGCCCCGATATTGAACCCCAATGGCTTTAGGGTGGCAGTCACTCTTGGGATTATTCCTAGCACATAATTCACAACCTTGGGTCATCCGTTGGGCTATTTTGTGTAAATACGGGCCCTTCAAATATGGGCGCACTGTTTCTAATAAGGCATCTCTCCCATAGTGAGATCCTTCATTAAGATGTTTTAGCACCGGATATACCAGGGCCTCCAGGAGGAGTATCATCCCATGGGAGTTTACTCTCCAAGTGGAGATGGGGTCAAACTCAGTAAATCCCCATGCACAAGCTCTCTTCTCATCCTGCTCGGTGTATTCAGGAGCATACTGAGTCAGGTCCACAAGAGGGATGAGTGCACCCTGGAGAGCAGAACCAGCAGCGGCCTTAGCCACCCGATCAGCTGCCCTGTTGCCCTTTGCCATGTCAGACCCACCCTTTTGGTGGCCAGGACAATGCATCATGGCAACAGCTGATGGTAAAGCTACTGCCTTTAACAGGGCCAGGATTTCTAATGGGTGTTTGATGTCCTTGTTACTGGCGGTAAGGAGTCCCCGCTCCTTCCAAATGGCCCCGTGCATGTGGAGAATCAAAAAAGAGTACTTGGAGTCAGTAAATATATTGACTCTTTCACCTTTTGAAAGTTCCAATGCATGGGTCAGGGCTATTAATTCAGCTTTTTGCACTGATGTACCTGCCGGAAGAGCCTTGGCCTCCACGGTGTTCTGGAGCGTCACCACTGCATATCCCACATATCGACAGTCTTGGTCCATGAAGCTGCTGCCATCTGTAAATAGCTCCCACTCTGGATCTGGCAGAGGCTGGTCAGTCAGATCTGGTCGGCTGGCATACACTGTGTCTATGGTTTCTAAACAGCTATGGATTAAAGTGTCATCCTCAGGTCCATCTGAATTGCTTGGAAGCAGTGTGGCAGGATTCAGGGAATTAGGAACCTGCAGCTTCACATTAGGATTGTCCAACAGAGCTGCTTGATATTTTCCCATTCACCCGGCAGTCAACCAAAGTCTACCCTTCTGCTCCAGCAATGTCAAGACCTGATGTGGCACACACAGAGTGATGGGCTGACCCAATGTAAACTTCTCCGCCCCATGTAGGAGGTCACAAGTGGCAGCCACAGCACGCAAACATGGAGGCCATCCCTTAGTGGTGTGGTCCAATTGTTTGGACAGATATGCAATGGACTGCATTTCTGGCCCCAACAATTGGATTAGCACTCCTAGGCCAACCTACTGTCTCTCATGTACATAAAGTTTGAATGGCTTCCTAAGATCTGGAAGCCCTAATGCTGGTTTCTGAGATCAACTTTACTTTTATTTCATCAAAGGCCTTTTGACATTCTGGGGTCCAAGACAAAGGTTCAGAGTCCAGGTCTTTGAGAGCATCATATAAGGGTTTTGCTATTAATCCAAAGTTGGAATCCAAATCCTGCAAAACCCAGCCATACCCAAAAATCCGCGCAATTGTCGCCGGTTGCTGGGGACTTTACGGGCTGAAATTACCTGTTTCCTTTCCGTCATCAAGTTCCGTCTGCCTTTCTTAATTTCAAACCCCAAATACGTCATCATTTGTTTACAGATCTGTGCCTTTTGAGGTGACACCTTATAGCCACATTCTGCCAGGTGGTTCAGTACCACTATGGTATTTTCCAGACAAGATTTGTAGTCTGGACTTGCAATCAATAAATCATCTATGTATTGCAACAAGATGCCCTGGTTTAATTGAACCTTCTTGAGATCCCTGGCCAGTATTTCCCCAAAAACAGTTGGGGAGTTCTTAAACCCCTTTGGAAGCACAGTCCAGCAATACTGGAGAGTGCTCTTGGACTTAGGGTCTTGCCACTCAAAGGCAAAAAGCAGTTGATCCTGGACATCTATTGGGATACAGAAAAAGGCATCCTTCAGGTCTAATATCAAAAACCACCCAAAGTCACCAGGTATGGCAGTTAATTAGGTATAGGGATTAGGCATGGTGGGATGTAAATCCCGAGCAATGTCATTAATGGCCCTTAAATTTTGGACAAAACGGTACTTGCCTGTATGGTGTTTCTTCACTGGCAGAATCGGAGTATTGTATGGTGAGCGGCAGGGCCGAATGAGTCCAGATTGAAGGAACCTTTTCAACACCGGCTCAATTCCCCTCAAGGCCTCCTCCTTTAAGGGGTATTGCTTCCTCCTCGGGGTTCTGCTCCCCTCTATCACTTCTATCTTTACAGGCTCTGCATTTTTCGCACGTCCTGGGGTACAATCATCCCATACCCATTTACTTACTCTTTCAACAATTTCTAGAGGTAAAATTTCACCTTTCGGTGGAACATCTTGAGTAAGTAACATCTGGAACCACAGAGCATGCTCTGGAGGTACCTGTAGGTGAAGCCTCTGATGTTTTGGTGAGAATATAATTCATGCATTGAGCTTACTTAAAAGGTCACGAGCAAGTAGAGGGATTGGACACTCTTCCATGTATAGGAAGCTATGCTGGAGCTGTGCGGTGCTCAGCCGGCACTCCAAATGTTGTAAGAAGGCTTTCTGTTGTGGCCTTCCCATAATCCCAGTGACTGCTACAGTCTCTTTGCTCATTTTAGTTAATTTTGAGTTCAAAACTGAGTATGTTGTTCCAGTGTTCACCAAGAAATCAATGAGATGATCCCCCACAGCAAGTGTTACCCGGGGCTCCGAGGGGGTTATTCTAAGGGGCTTCTCTAGATCTAGTGAAGCCCCCGGGCACCCCTATTCTGCATCTGAACTTTCTCCATGAACAATCATTTGTCTCCTTTCCTCTGCACTTGGCTCTAGATTCCTTCTACTCTGTCTATATTCCCTCCTATCTTCACCTGAGGCTCTACCCTGTGCTGTCACTTGTCTCCTTTCCTCTGTACTGGGCTCTCGATTCCTTCTCTGTCTGTATTCCCTATCATCATCTGAGCCTCTACTCTGTGCTAACATTTGTCTTCTTCCCTCTCTCCTTGGTTCCTGGTTCAGTGTACTCCTTCTATCTTCCCTCCTGTAATCCCTGCGTGAATCATCATATCATGGTATTCTCAGCCTTCTATCCTGCCTTCTGTAATTATTGAATCTGCCACTTCCCTGTAATCTGGGACAACTGTACTTCCAATGTCCCTCTTCCCTAAAGAAAGCACACTTATTTCTTCCTAGGGGTTCACGTCTCTGTCCATTACTGTTTCCCTGAACCCCTGTTCTGTGCTCTCTTTGTAAGAAACAGTCACAGGTTTCAGTCTCCTGTCCTCTCTATTATTATAAACCCCAAATGCCAAGTCCACTACCTGGGACGGACTCATTTCTGTGACGCCGTTCACCTTAGCTAACTTTTTCTTTATGTCTGGGGCACTATGGGTAATGAATGCCATAGTGATCAGACAAGCACTTTCTGGGGCATCTGGGTTTATATCCGTGTGGTTAGTGTACATTTGAATAATTCTCTCAAGGAACTCTGACAGATCCTCATTAGCTCCTTGTTTGAGTTGTAATATTTTGTTAATTTTTTTTTTTGTTTGGGGATTCCCTGCTGCAGTCATACTATTATAGGGCAGCCCCGATACAAAACGGGGTGCCTGACTATGGGTCCTCACCCACGTGCTTAAAAGGACTTATCAATGCTCTACTGCAGGCACACGCGAAAGGTTAATAAAAGGTTTATTTACAAGGGAAGGGCAAATGAGGAAATGTACAGCTCAGGGAGAAAAGTGGGAGACAAAGTTTTAAATGAGTCCTACCCGATCCGCCGATCTGGAATCCCAAATGGCACTCTGAGAGCTGGCTGCAAGCCAGGAGCCGTGAAGCCAGGAGGCGAGCAACAGCAAGCCCGCCCAAGGCCCACGTGTTTGGTTTTTATATCCAACCTGGCTGCTTAACTCCACCCTCAGGTCCCAGCCACCTTCCCTTTGGTGGTGACAGGATTTGTCTTTCCCAATGTCTTGATGGTTTTAGTCTGGAGTGGGAGTGGAGTCCACAAAGCCTGTATGGGATTAGCTCAGGACATCCTTCCCCCCTAACAATATTAATAAACATTTTTTATACAGATCCAACATCACCGTTCCTCCATTGTTAGGGTCCCATCCAGGATCTTCCTCTGGGACAACAACCTCTGGCTCTGGGGACTGCCTATCCTGTTGGTGGAGATGGTCAGCCTCCTCCCTGGCTTTTCTGAATACCATTCTCTGCTCATCCAGAGTTAATAAAGTATGCAGCATGGACTGTATATCTGCCCAGTTAGGGCGGTGGGAGACGAAGATAGAGGCAAACAAGTTTGCCATCCTCTTAGGAGCCTGCTGGTACGAGGGAACAGAGCTCCTCCAATTTAGGAGGTCCGCAGTACTAAAAGGATGGCGCGACCAAAAGTACCCAGCAGGTCGCCCACGTTCATTCAAGCCACCCATTGGCATCTGGCGAAGGGGAAACTGTCCTGCCTCAGGGTGATCTTTCCTGCCAAAATGGGTGCCGCGTCTAGTGTGGGGAGGAGATGCCATTTTTGTTTCCTCCCCCGAGGGCTGTGGAGGCTGTGAAGCCTCAGGAGTCTGCACGGGAGGGGCCTTGTCACATGGAGAAGGATTTTGTCCTGATGTGTAAAGTATTTAAAATATGAAGCTCCTCCTCTTCTAACTCTTCCCTCTGGCAGTCCTCATGGGAAGGGGAAGGTTTATCCTTTCTCTGTGCCATCAGCCGAGCCTCAGCCATATCCACTATCCAGTCCTGCATAGTTTTAAAAGCTTGATCTTGTATGCTTTTAAAAGCTGACTCAAAAATGTTACGGTTCTCATCCCTCATACACTTCATAGTTAAATCAAAGGCCTGATTTTGTTGCTGTATGGCCAGGTTAAAAGCCTGAATTTGTTGTTGCATGGCTAAGTTAAGAGCCTGAATGTGTTGTTGCACATTCTCAGTATGTGAAGTAGAACATCTACCTCTCACATATTACCAAAAAAACACCCAGGAACACAGACTGTAAAGGGATGGCTTGTAAACCACCCATGTATGTACACAATAGTAAAATCATGTGTCATATACCAGGCTTCATCAAATTATTTACATTAATGAAACTGGCAGTGATATTTAATGGAAGAAGGCTACTTAAATTCAAGGCTGGAAGGAAACTGAAAGAACTCAAGCTAGGGATGAAACTGTATAAGCTCATGGTTGAGGCAATATTTGAGTCAAAAATGCACCCACAGAGCTGTATGCACAGGAGAAAAAAACAGACTTCAGGACTTGAGACAAATATTACACTGCGAGTCCTGCAGAACTAGTGTGCTTATGGTGACCAATGCAAGGAACGTTACTTTGGGCTGGTCAACCATGGGTGTAACTTGGAAACCACGCTGGGAAGCCCTGATAAAAAACGGGGTGCCTGACTGTGGGTCCTTACCCACGTGCTTAAAAGGACTTATCAATACTCTACTGCAGGCACACGTGAAAGGTTAATAAAAGGTTTATTTACAAGGGAAGGGCAAATGAGGAAATGTACAACTCAGGGAGAAAAGTGGGAGACAAAGTTTTAAATGCGTCCTACCTGATCCGGTGATCAGGAATCCCAAATGGCACTCTGAGAGCTGGCCACGAGCCAGGAGCCATGAAGCCAGGAGCGACCCCCAAGGCCCACGGGTTTGGTTTTTATACCACACCTGGCTGCTTAACTCCACCCTCAGGTCCCAGCCACTTTTCCTTTGGTGGTGACAGGATTTGTCTTTCCCAATGTCCTGATGGCTTTGGTCTGGAGTGGGGGTGGAGTCCACAAAGCCTGCATGGAATTAGCTCAGAACATCCTTTCCCCTTAACAACATCACTAAATTTGATCATTGTCCCAAGTGAACCTGAAAGAGCCTTTTACCCAATATAATATGAATTTGCTAATAGAAGCCACATAAATTACAAGCCAGCAGATACATCTCTGATGTGGTAACATGCACTCTCATGCATGCCACGTGTCACAGTCCTGCCGCATCTCAGTTAGTGGGGAGGTGAAGGGGGCATTTCCACAAAGAACAGAAACAGGCCAAGGTGCCCTTTCCTCCATCACCACTGAACATTGCCCTGCAGGTGACGGGAAATGCAGTAAAGAAGTGAAATCAGTGTATTCACTTGGCACTGTTGGAAAGGTCAGAAGGCGGCTGGAGATGCAAATGCCGTCGTCACCTGGGAAGGTTGGTGCTGGGTCACAGGCAACAGCAGGGATTTCCGGGGTGAGGAGTGACTGACAGTGACTAGTTCTGCCAACAGTGAGGGACAGAGGCCTGCTAGTGGGACAAGGGGAGTAGAGAAGACGTCTTGGCCCTGCTGTGCAGGGGGAAAGTTCCTGTCCCTTCTGAGCAGTTACCTCTGGGCTGAGTGCTAATCAGCCTCCCACTTGGGCTGCACCCCAAGTGGCAAGTCCTCATGTGGCTGGGGCTTCTGTCTGGGAAGCAGAATAACCCACATGCTGAAGTTTCCAGCAGCAACTATGACCTTCTGCCAAGTGCCCGGAGACTCAGGGTTGTGAGGCTGGTGTCACTGCACCTGCTTGCTCCTGGTGGGCCCGAGGGGAAGAAAGGTCCTCGGTGACCTGGGAGTCCTTCCCACAAATTCTTAAAGGATCCCTGGATGAGAGGGTGAAAACAAAGCCTCCAGGGTGTGGTAGGGATACCCCAGAACTCTGTCCCTTGAGGCTCCATGGTGGACATTCAGCTCACCAGCAGGGTCTCATGCTCTGCACAGATCTTCCTAGGAGCTCACTTCCTTCTCGGAAAGACATTCCAGACCCTCCTTGTCTACTAGATCCAAACACTACCTGACTCGGCCATAGACTTCAGCGACAAAAAGACTGAATTTGAGACAATGTGGTGAGGGGGTCAGACCTGGGAGCTCATGGGGTGATGGTGGCCTCACGGGAGGGGAAGGTCACGCATCAGTGACGACACAGTGTGCCATCTCCCTGAGCCAGCTGAAGGGTTACGTGCTATCTGTTCCAACACCACACAAAGAAGACACCGCGTGGACCCTGCAGCCACAGGCCACGCCCTCAGCCACTGTGAGGCCTCAGCACATGCGGGAGGCTCTTATCTGTGGTGTTAGAGCCCAGGGAGTGGGGTGAGGGTTGCCTTTCCAGGACACCATGGGGACAATGAGGCCTCACATTGGGACTTTCATCTCCAGGGAAAACTCTCATTTATCGGAATGTCAATCTCTGTCCTCTCTGTGCCCAGGGCTCCCACCTTAAGTGTGTGTAAATAGCGTTGCAGTTTCCTACAAATACATCATTTCTTCTCTGCTTCTGTGGAAGGATCAAATGAAGATCCATTTCTAAACCCCAAGTGCCCCACCCTCAGACATGCGGCCTGAGCCTCAGGCCCCTGGGTGAGGAAGGAGCTGACTAAGGCAGCAGCTGCCTCTGTGGCCAGGGAGCCTGATGTCGGGTATCCCAGAGCACACGGGGAGACACACACACTCACACATCACTGTGGAGACACCCTGTTGCTCAGCACCCCTGACACCACACAGACTGAGCCCCCCATGGGCAAGGCAGCACCTGGGACAGGCCGGAGGCCTCTGATATGGACAGAGGCTCCTGTCTCTTGCAGCTGAGCCCTGGTGACAACTTGGGGCAGCTGCACCCCATGACAGGCCAACAGCTCTCAGGACACCCGCACCTCTGAGCCAGGCCTAGGCCTGGGTGGGCTCCACGTCCTGCTTCCTCCTCCTTTACCTCCCTGGTGGGAAACACAGCCCAAGTCTGACTTGTATCTGATAGACACGGCCAATGCGAGAAGAAATGAGCTTTTTAGCTAAGGGTAACGAGGTGAGACACATCCCTGTGTCCAAGGAAAATAAACCAGAGTGACAACAGATGACACCAGACTGAGGCCTGGTACTGAGAGCAGGGGTGACTGCTCCAGGCCGCGGCAGCAATGGGAGGATTTTGTCTCACATCCCTGTGGGTCTGGAGCGATGTGAGGAATTTGAGTCTCCATGATCTGCACTACAGTAGTAGTCAGCCTCATCCTCAGGCTGCGCCCTGAGATGAGCAGGAGTCCCGCATTTGGCCGAGGCATCTTTGGCTCCAGAGAAGTGGCTGGGGACCCCAGGACCCTGGTGATGATCCAAGTCTGATTTTAGTTCAAAGGATACCTGGGAGGCCTCCCTGGCTTCTGCTGGTG
Organism: Talpa europaea; assembly: GCF_964194135.1. Taxonomy (NCBI): domain Eukaryota; kingdom Metazoa; phylum Chordata; class Mammalia; order Eulipotyphla; family Talpidae; genus Talpa; species Talpa europaea. The sequence continues at coordinate 70,005,247 of NC_140082.1, read as the reverse complement.
CCAGCATATCTTGAAATCACCGACACTGATGTCACTGCTCAGGGTGCAGGTGAGTCTGGCTGTTGCTCCAGGAGAAGCGGAGAGGGAGGGCGGCTGAGTCAGACAGGCTGGGAGAGGGAATCTGTTGACAGAAACATGCCTAGTCACAGTGGCAGGACTCAGGGTAGATTTCCCCGGGATCTTAAATAGAAGTCAGAGAACAAGTAGGAGAAATATTCTTGTTTGAGGCCTGTCTTTTCCTATGCGGTGAGAGGAGCAGGAGGAGCAGACGAGTCCAGGCCATGGTGCTCACGGATCCCTGAAGTTCACATGGGCTGGGCTGCCCCAGGCCTCCTTTCCTTCCCCACCATCTGCCATAGCAGGGGCTGTGCATGCAAATGGGGTTCCACCCAGGGGCTGCCCAGCCCTCCCTGAGCCCTGGGGCTGGGGCTCATCTCACACCCCACACTGAGGATGTGGGGAGGCTTGCTTCACTCCTTGGGAGAATCCTGGGACGAAACACCGGCTGGCCCCCACACAGGACTCTGCTCAGGGACCATGCCAGGCCAGAGAGGACATAGCTGCTGCATACTCATCAAGGGGCCACACCCAGCTCCAGAGACAGGTTCCCCTGAGTGAATATTCCTCACTGAGCAGCTGGGCAGGGAACACAGGCTCCTACCACACCACCCCCTACCGGGACTAGGCCACACAGCACCCTGGTATAAGGCCTGCGAGCCCAGCTGTGTCTGCTGCTACAAGTCACTGTCTCTAGTCACACACCCAGGTCTGATTCCCAGGCGCTGTGGTTCTAGGAACACAGTGCTAGTAACTGTAGGGTCATTCTTCAGGAGGGCAAACATACACATACAGAAGTATTTTGAGGGCATTTTAGGAAAAACAAAATGATGCAGGTGTGAATTAGTCAGGAGCCACAGATGATGGGACAGTTGAGCTGGTGTGAAGGGGTTTGGAGTTTCCTCTGGTAAAAGGCACTGAATAGAAATTTTCAGGAATAAAATAATGGCAAATACCTATAAATCTTTAATTTATAAAAAGATTAGATTTGATTTAGTGATTTGATACAATAAATGCTTTGGAAGACTTCACAGGTGGCAGTGAATACAGCAGCGTATTTCTCTAATTGTAAATGGACCTTTATAGGTTTACGTTTGCAATGTCCGTGTATAGGGTAAAGAAAATGTCAGGCTTTTCTGCCCTTCCGCCATCAGGATAGATGATGGATCCTTGCGGTCCTGAATGTATGCCTGATGGCGGGTACCTGGAATAGGGTGTGGGCAAAGGTAGATGGGATTCAGCTGAGCTAAGACTGTGCTTTTAAGGGCGGCATCTCGGGGACGCCAGCAGCAGTAGCAGTAGCAGTAGAAGCAGCAGTAGCAGCAGTAGAAGCAGCAGTAGAAGCCGAAGCTGAAGCCGAAAGAAAAGCCAAGAAGCAGCAGAACCGACGCCAGAGAGCCCAAATAGAGTGAAGACTTGCTGGGGGGCTGGGAGGCCTGCCAGCCTCCCAGCCCCCCAGCCAGCACCCCTGCCTGCCATATGCCTGGTGAACCCCAAATAAAAAACCTGCAAAACTACTGAGGACTCAGACTCCTCCTTTATCCAGTCTGCATGGGATCAGAAAACCTGCACTGTGGTCAGTCCTGTGCCTTACAATTGGCGTAAGTCGGCAAGATCCATGCAGACGGGTATTGGAGCCCTCCGAAGACCTGGAGGGACTAAGGAGTAAAAGACTGCCTGTGACGACGCTGGAGGCGCCATGGCGGTACAGAAGATGGATACGTCCACGAGCTACAGGATGAGACCTGGCATGAAGGAGACGCCCACGAGGACCAGACAACGACACCAGAAAGGACCAGCCAATGACCCCTGAGGCAGCAGACTGTTGCTGAAGCAGGGAGAGGCCAATGGACTTGAACTGATGGACTGATAAACTTGGACTGACAATACCGCCAGAAGGCGGAGGACCTTGCAGGTTGATATGTTTTGGGACCCTGGGGGTGGAACAGTTTTGTTTGTAAACCCCAGGAGATGGGAATCTGGGGGTGGCCAGTGGGCCTAGATGGCCAAAAGCAGCCTGTTATGCCCAGCAGCCAGGTGGAGGAGAAAAGCCAACTGAGAAGGCAAAAGCTGGTACTGATGCTAAGTTGAGAAGTCCTGAGTGGCTGTTAAGCAGCCTGGGTATGCTGAAGAACTGTGAGTCTCGTAAAATCACCTGTGGGTGATGCCCTGCTCATTCTTGAGTGAGGGTGAGGAGCTGAGGAACCTGTCCTTGGGGGATGGGTGGGGAACGTGGCTTGGGGTGGAGCCCAAGCCAAATGCAGAGTTTTGATCCCCGACCCATGTGCTTGTGCAGTGGGTTGGCTTGAGTGCAGGGGTCTGCAAGTCGCATTAGTGGCTGTGAAGGCCGAGTGTTGGAGCGACTGCAGACAGAAACTCTGAGGATTGGTGATTACCCCCAACAGAATAAAATTGCCAGTCCCAGAGCTAGTGCATCCTGGGGGTGGATGCTGTGTGTGCCTTGTAGCTGAGACTACAGCCAGAGAAGGCCAGGAAGGCTGACGGCTCCTGGTGTGATATAGTAGATGCCGTGAGTGATTCCCCTCCCTCGTATGAGCAGTGCCTTCGGCAGCAGATTTGGTGGCTCATCTGCTGGTAGCAATAATTGTCTTTTGCACTAGGTTGGTGCCCTGCCTGGACTTATTTGTGTTCTGTTGTATTTTGTTATATTGTATTTTGTTATATTTGATGTATATGCTTTTGTGGGCCATGGCTGCATTGTTTGTTTGCTTAGAAAATTGTATATATATGTATAGACTGTATGGCAGAAAAACCTGAGGGGGTGGACTGTAGGGTAAAGAAAATGTCAGGCTTTTCTGCCCTTCCGCCATCAGGATAGATGATGGATCCTTGCGGTCCTGAATGTATGCCTGATGGCGGGCACCTGGAATAGGGTGTGGGCATAGGTAGATGGGATTCAGCTGAGCTAAGACTGTGCTTTTAAGGGCGGTTTCTCGGGGACGCCAGCAGCAGTAGCAGTAGCAGTGGAAGCAGCAGTGGAAGCAGCAGTAGAAGCAGCAGTAGAAGCAGCAGTAGAAGCCGAAGCTGAAGCCGAAAGAAAAGCCAAGAAGCAGCAGAACCGACGCCAGAGAGCCCAAATAGAGTGAAGACTTGCTGGGGGCTGGGAGGCTGGCAGCCCCCCAGCCAGCACCCCTGCCTGCCATATGCCTGGTGAACCCCAAATAAAAAACCTGCAAAACTACTGAGGACTCAGACTCCTCCTTTACCCGGTCTGCATGGGATCAGAAAACCTGCACCTGTGCCCAGTCCGGCCCCTTACACCGTGTATCTGTGTCATATATTTCTGTCAGTATTTCGCGTCATATTCATATATTTTCCTTGTACAAAAAATACATGCAGGTGCCCTCCCCGATTTCCCTGCTGGCACCACCTGTGTCAAGAGGGAGGCGGGTGAGCATAAGCTGAGCCCAAGCCATGGTGGAGACGTCCCAGGCGCTGCTTCCTGAACCCGACTGCATGACGGAGCGCACCTCCCTTAGGACTCGCCCTTATCCACAGGGTGGGGGGTCTCCATTCCAGTCTTCCCCTTCAGGAGGCTGAGCAAGCCCCTCCTTCACCTAAGTGTGGGCACTAGCAGAGGAAAAGAAAGTAGGGCTGCGGAGGGTTACACAGAACACCTGGAAGAGGCAGGGCAGACAGGGCTCCTGGCTCAGGAACTGGGGAGACCTGCGCTCTCTGGTGGATGCAGGCGACATGGCTCTCCCCCACCACCACCACCACCCCTTCACCCCTTCCACCTCCCCATGCTGAGCTGTGATTGGTGCTCATGGCCTCACCCTCCACATCACTTGCTGCTCACAACCAGATTGGCTTACTGGTGCTTTCATGTTTTCACAATTACGAATAAAAGAGCAGTAAACAATGTTGTGAGAATTGTGTACGCCACACGTCGCCGATTTAGGAAATAACCAGGACTGTGATATCTGCATGGTGTTCTCTAAGTGTGTGTTTAGCCGTGTAAGAAAATGCCAGAGTCTTCAACGTGGCTGTAATGTCTTACCTTCCCACCAGGGATGAGGGAGAGTCCCCACCCACTGCCGGGGGCACAAGATCTAATCATGTCATCGCATTTGGTCTTAGTCATTCTGACAGGAGACAAGTGGCATTTCTTTATTGACATTTGCATCTTCAGAGTGACGTATACGTTGGACATCTTTGTATATTTATTCACTTTTTGCACATCTTTCTATGTACGGGGTCACTTCATCAGCTCAATGGGGGATGGTGTTGCCTACACCTGATATAGGAGCTCCGCAAATACCTAATCTCAGGTGGAAGAAAGAACCCCATTCCCTTTAAGGTTTCAGAGCTCAGGGAGTTCTCAGTAAAGTCCAGGCTGGTTCTAGGTGACATAATCAAGACTGGGAAGGGGTCACTGGCTCCCCGGGGCACACATGTCACATCTTCATCCTTACCGTCACTCCTGCACGACAACTGAAGGAATTATGTGATTATGGTAGGGAAATATTTCAGTTTGCACTGAGAGACAAATATATACAAAAGGAGATGTTTTCTTCTACACCATAAAGACAGAACATCGAGGACACGGAGCTTACAGGACAGTAGGACAAGTGACAGCAGAGAAACCACGAGTTGTGTTGCTCAGAGGCAGGGACAGGGTAACGGGCACCAGGAGTGGAGCAATTCCGTCCCCTGCATCCAGGCAATATGAGTCTCCCCCATCCCCACAGCACAGGAGCGCTTTGGAGGGCGCTGGGCTTGTGTTCACAACTGTAACCTGGAGGGTCAGCCTCATCTACTGACTTGAGTACAGGAAAGGACAGAAGCCCTTTGGCAGAGGCATCTTTGGGTCCATAGATCAGCTGGGTACCCCAAATCACAACTTAGTGTTTGAGTCTGAGTAGTGCAGGAGGAAGCAGGGAGGGTCCCCTCACTTCTGCCAGTACCAATATATACTGTTTGTCTCATCACTGGAGACACTACCAGGGTGCAGGAGAGTCTGCTGTTGTTCCCAGATGTGCAGAGAACAAGGGCAACTAAGTCGGCACTGACTGGGAGAGGAAACCTACAAGTATAGATATTATGGATAATGGGGGGGGCCAAGATAAAAATTGTCATTGCTCTGATTCAGAGGGCTGATTAGGCTAGAGTGGTCTGTGATGTCCCCCAGGCCTGCACCTACCTGTGCAGTGAGAGAGAAGCAGGAGGAGGAGAGGTGTCCAGGCCATGGTGCTTACAGTCCCCGAGCCCCACATGGGGCTGGGCTGCCTCAAGCCTCCTTTTCTTCTTCACCCTCTATGCATGGGAATGGGGTTCCACCCAGAGACTGCCAACCCCGCCCTCAGCCCTGGTGCTGGAGTTCAGCTCACATACCACACTGAGGAGGAGGAAGTTTACTTCTCCCTTTGGAGAGCCCTGGTAGAAATCACCCGCTGCCACCACACATGTCCCTGCTCACGAGACTGTGCCAGCCCAAAGGGGCACAGCTGCTGAGTCCCAGTCAGAGAGCCCCAGGTCCCTGGCCCTGGCCCAGGCTCTTCTCAGTGAATAGCCCTCACTGAGCTGCTGTGTTGGCAACACAGGGCAGTTCCACAGCGACCCCTGCTGTTCTCAAGGCACACTCACCATGACCCTCATCTAGCCCAATCAGCTTCATTTCCGCTTCATGCAAATCTGCCTCCTCCAAGGCTGATCTATAGCAGGTGAAGTGTCTCGGGTGCTCTACAGAGTTTCTACAAAATTTCCTTTGATCAACCAAAGAACAGGCTACCAAAAATTTACTTCCGTTTAGATTTTTGTGAAGCTTTGTCATAAAAATCAGAAGACAGTTATTTAATCTCTCTGAAAGCTCCTCCCCTAAGTGTAATGTTGACAGTCAAACCATAACCTTTAATTTATTTTCAAAAACCTTAATAATTTTTGACACTTGAAAGATATTGTGTACCCAACATCATTAACCCAGAGAAGAGATACAATTCTACCCAGTATTACCTTATAAGCACATGTTTTAAAACAACCCATTATATTACAAATTAGTTACTACTAACCAAAAATTATTTCAGATCATATATTCCCAGAACACTAAGGTAACTATTTTTTTTATAACAAATCTTTTGAGTATACAAAATTTCTTTTTTCTAAATTCCTTTTTCAGACCTTTACCACTTATTTTTTGCTTTCTTAAAATTCCTCGTTCTGACCTTCAACATTTGCTTTAGCACTTCTTACTTTACTTTTAGGACCTTTAAAATAGTTATTTTTAATACATGTTTTTCTTGGCAAACACATATCTCACTTTGCATTTATTTAGGATTATTACATTTTTTTGTTTGCAATAAGACATTATAATACTGTTATACTATCATTTCTTTGGGCTAGATTACTGCACCGTAAACACGTTCGGTAACATGACATTAAGATTTTAACTTTCTTACAATAAGGAGCAAAAAGTAAACCTGAAAATTTAGTGGTAGCTTTAGTTTCTGTTAGGACTGGAATTCCACTTTGCAGGGTTGTTAATGAAACAATGGCACAAACCAAGGTTTTTCTAGGCTGGCTAATGATCAGATAAGCATTAGGCAGATTCATAAAATCAAGAAAAATCAGAGAGACATATTAATACTATGTACATTTTCCATACACATGTGACTCAGTAGGAAAGACAAAAGTCATTTTATACCAGTAGTTGCTTTTGAAGTAAACACACTAGACAAAGTATTGATACCCAACATGGTAAAACAGACACAGAGATCTCTTGATATACATTTAAAAATTTGACCATGTGTACCAATTTTAAGAGATAGTCATTTTATCAATATTTGTGAAGACACTGAGAAACCTGTTATTGATTTAATTTCAGTCCGTTAGCAACTCCTTTCGATCAACCATCTCCTAAATTTGTATTTTAAGAGTGACTCTTTGGCTTTAAAGAAGTTGTGCACAGAGAATTCACATTATATTTTTAAGACCAGAAAAAAAATTTCTTTTAAATTGTAAAAGAGGTTTCATAAAGCACCTTAACCTAGTTTTTGAAATACCTTAGATTTTATTTTAAGTTTGATACTCTAATTTACCAAGATTTTTTATACATTTTGTATAAAATGTATACATATGAAGAAGGTTTTCATACATATGAAGAAAGGTTTTTAATGAGATAGAAGCTAAACTCTTTACCTGGAATAAGTATCTAATCTTAATGGTTACTAAGGACCTACCGCTCAAGACCACAACAATTTTAAAGTCAAGCAGTTTTTACTAACTTTTTTACATAAAGAGTTTATATTTTTAAGAAAGGATCCTTTGGCTTCAAGTTGTTACTCTTTTATCTCACTGAGAACAAGCCTATTTTTAAGGCAAAAAAGAACACTTTACTGAGGACAAGAGAAGAGGTACATTTTTACAGTTTTCCCATTTTTAGAAGTTTATCAAGTCTGGGGTTCAGATTTAACTCAAAAATGTTGTATTTTCACTTTGTATTTTACCAGATTCATTAATTTTAACCAAAAAACTGAGACTTTTACAGGCCCACTAAGCAAATAAAAAAGGTTTTATTCAACCAATAAGCATGTTGAAGGACAAAGAGGGAAATGTAATTTTTTTTTTATCTTTTGAACAGACCAGGATAGTATCTTAAGGTGGACAAAAGGAGAGTCCAGTCCCCCACAGCAGGAAGGCAGTAGAGACGTGCCAATGATCTCCACACTCCCCACCCCCCAGAAGTTTTCTTCAAGGTTTCAGACACACATGTCGGCCACCCCTCCCTGCTCCCTGCTCCCTGCTACCCACAACCTGCTCCTCATCATTCACCATAGTGGAATCTCTACTACCATCATCATGATCTGAGTTCTAAGAGGAGACAGAAAAGGACAGTGGGCCGTCTGCCAGGACCCAGGGGATGACTACTAATGTGGGCGAGTTGATCTGAAACACTGCAGCCGGCTGCAGTGGGTTGACACTGTTTTAATAAAAGCCTTTTAGTCTGATATAGTCATGTTATATCCATTTCCTAGAATCTTAACAATTGTGAATGAACTTTAAATACCATTTTTAGAAATATAATTTTTATTTTTCTTCAAAAGAACAAATGGCTAAACCCTAGTATGGAGGACCCTGGCCTCCTCCTCAAACAATTAACAGGAAAAGCTTGAAGCAATTCTCCCTCCAATTGTTTTTCATGAAACATTTTTCAATGAGTGCCTCAAGATCTCCTGGAGATAGTGTTCTTGCTTTTGGGTCTGGGCCGCACCCACACTGCCCCAGCAGCGCAGGATGACAAGCACTGGCTGTGTTCTGGCCTGGCTCTCTGCACTCACGAAAACATGTTCGCCCTCAATAGATTCCAAGGAGGACTCCCCCTCTCCCGGCAAAGATTTTAAGGCCTGGGAGATCAGATTCCATAATGACCAAACTGATAGCAGAATAGCCTCCTCTTGATGGTGAGCAACTCTCAAACATATACCCATTTCCTTCCATGGTTTCACTTCTACTGTCCCCTCCACGGGAGGAAGAACAAGGAGCTACTGCAAAGCAAAAGAGTTCTTGAAAGGACGACGCATGCCCTCTCCACCCGAACCTGTCAGCAAAGTTTGAAGAAGTTTCACGGACTCAGACTTTTTACTTCTATTTTGTTCCATGGTTCCCCTGTGAATTCTGAAGCTTATTTTACTCCCAGGGTAAGGCTTACCTTCGGGTGGTCAATCCGCTGCGTTTCTTTTTCGTTTCCCCATGCGTTTCCCCCACTCAAGTGGGCAGATCTTTTCTTCCTTCAGGTCCCAGTTCGGGCTTCCCTTGCTGGAGTCCAGCTCCGGTGAACAGGGTTGAGAGAGGAATCTGAAAGAAGCGAGGAATAAAGAAATGACAGATAGAAAATCGAGTTTAAGGGGGGGAACCAGGGGATGCCAGGCCCCTCATTCCATGCACCAGCGTCCGAGTGCCTGGAGTAACACATAGTTATTGGGATAGACTGCCCCCTACGTTCCTACAAGACAATGGATTATTCTTTTATTTCTTAGTATCCAGCATTATTCTGGCACACATGCACCACCAAGGTTCTGCGTGACCAGGTTATTCTGTTCTCTCTCCTAATCTAGATTGTCTTCCAGGCAGTTCTTCTGACACAAGAAAGAGCATCCTGATTGTCCTCAGGGCAGTCTTCCCACCTGGGGTTATGAGTCTTCTAGCCACAGCCATGACCTTGTTAGTTTCCTTGTCTCAGCACTTTGTGCCTTCCGGGTCTCCAACATATCATGACTTCATGTTTCAAGTAGATCACACACACTCACATACATATGTACACGCACACGCACATGCACACACACACACAGAGTGTCTTCCTGGGCTGGATCTTTGGTGAGGATAGACCCATTTCCTGGGATCCTCCCAGAGATTGTCATCGATGATTCATCCCTCTTCAGGCCTAGGTAGCCTTTGGACTCATTGATTCTTAGGTGTGTCGTAAGCACTTCCGGAATTGCTGTTTCCAAAGGAGAAGGATTCTTTCCATTGACAAGGAAAGCTCCGAATTCCCAATTCCCTGGTCCCTGCAGAAGGGCGGTAGGAGTTGGTGCATTGACATGGTGCTGGAAGAGCAAGGGCCCAGGGTTCTACTTGGCCTCCATTTCCCCTTTCACTCCCCCCACCAGCAGTTTTCTTCAAGGTTTCAGACACACAAGTCGGCCGCCCCTCTCTGCTCCCTGCTCCCTGCTCCCCACAACCTGCTTCTCATTATTCGCCATAGTGGAATCTCTGCTACCATCATCATGATCTGAGTTCTAGGAGGAGACAGAAAAGGACAGTGGGCCCTCTGCCAGGACCCAGGAGATGACTATCAATGTGGGCGAGTTGATCTGGAACACAAGAATTTTCATTTTATTCTGTCCATTCTTTTTTTTTTTTTTTGGAACGGTTTATTTTGATTTATGCATACAAGAGCTGGGGTACAAGCCAACGGTGTGGGGCATGAGAGGATTCACCAGAGACAGAATGGGGACTAGAACAGGTGGGCTGAAATACACTGCTGAGGGAAGCAGCCCACCAGTCAGGGGAGGTGTGCTGCGCCATGTGGGTCAGCTCCCTCCCAGTGGATCCAAAGCATGTAATTAATGGATAGCTTCCTAGAGCTGCCTCTTAACCCCTTCCCCACCAGGGAAGCCCTATTCTGTCCTACTCCTTTTTGTGGTTTGTTTTTTTGGGAAAGGCAATGAACCAGGCAGAGGGAGGATCTCTCAGCTATTTCCAATCTTGTTTTATGAAAAGTCATGGCTCTATTCATCATTTGGCCTTTTTCATTCCATAGATATGTACAGCTTTCAGAACTCTTGTATTAGAAAGTTGGAAGGGTCTGGAATTTGAATGTGTGTCTTAGTTTCCCTTTTTATTTTTCTAAATCAAAGCATATAAAGCTGTGGGGTAAAGAGACTACATTGATAGTTTAAAAAAATTAAAAAGGCAAAATGTGCTTCTTTGGATTTACAAGTGAGCAGGAGCCTAAGTTCGGGGCAGAAACCCAGACCCCCTCACTACCACCGTTAATGAGGTGACCTTGACATTCACTAAAGTGAAACTGCTCTGTTCACGACTGCCTGACTGGCAGGAGGCTATAGATTCACCCTTAAAAGTAGTTTTGTTGTGACCACAATGGAATGATTCACTTCGCAAATAATTTTCCCATCTCCTTTTCACCTGCCCAAGATCGGGGATGGAAGTGCACCGGTGAGCTTTTCATTAGCTTGGGTCAAGAGACCTGTGTAAATTCTAGGAAATTTCCACTGTAGAATAAAATAAAATGACCAATGGTCAATGATGATTTTTCATCCAAAGAGAAACACTTTTATGAGTTAGCTGACTTTCTTCCCCGGTGATTTCCATTATTTCGAAATGTGAATTAGAACACCCATGTGTAAGGGCAGTTCATATCCATGTAGAATTTCAGAATCACAATATTTTACAATGAGAAAAAATGAAGGCAATTAAAAAAAGTTTTGATTAGGAGAGGGTGCTAGAAGAAATGAATAAATATCCCCCCAAATTTGAAAGATTGTGTACTTGATCCTTGATTTACATACATAGGTCAAATAATGTATCAATTTTGAGAATAAAGAAATTTGTCAGCAAGTCTCCAAAAGTTCTGCCCCAGTGATCTCTTTCGTCAGATGGGGAAGTCTACAAATCTCAGTATCTAGACTTTGGAAAAGGCAAATATGGGATCCTGAATACAGAACATTTGACAAAGGACAATGTTAAAGAGCATTCAGAGAATGAGATGACAAGAAAAAGCAGAAATAGGGGCATCTTTGGATACATAGTGATTCCTATTTAAGAAAGAAAACAAGAAGCAATGAAGGGGGATTGAATATAGTGAACATATTAATGGGCAGCAATTTTCGTTTATAAAACTGCATTGAGAAGCCGTGTGAGTCCATTGGACAGTGTGAAGAGTAGCAATAGGTCCATAGGGAAATAAACATAATAAGAGAAACTGATTAAAGGGAAAATGAAAAAGCTTTGGATCTAAGAAGTAGATGTAAACATAGTGAATTATTTGACTGAAAGTAAAGGATACTTGTGTGGTCATGATTTTGTAAGTATTGATTTACCCAAACAATGGGGCACAAGTGTATTGGTTAGAAACAGGAAGAGAAAAAGAGAGACCTGATAGTTTACATGAACTGCCTAAGCCATCACAGCAAGTCAAGAGATTATGCTGAGCGATGGTAAATAAAATAGCAAGATAAGCATTGCAATAAAAAGTAGAATTATGCCAGATGAAAGAGAGAGCATAATAAAAGGGAAAATAATGTAATCGTCAGGATTTGAGTAGGGGAGGATAATTCAGTCATTAGGATTTTTTTTTAATTTTTTACATTATTGTTCATTTTTAAACAATATTTGCTTCCCCCCACCACCTCATGTGTAGTCCCTATAGAATATCCTTCACCAATGCACCCATGCACCATCACCTCAGTCCCCTGTGATCCTCGCTCCCTCACTCTGATCCTTCTCCAAACTCTTTCATGCAGGATATCTCTGATTTATAATTGTCTGGTTTTGCCTTTTGTGTTTTGTATTGTTATTATTTTTTTACACTGAAGTTTTATTTGGTTCCCCTATATTCCTGCTATAATAAAAATGATCCAATATTTTTCTTATTCCTTCTGGCTAATTTCACTGAGAATAATTTCTCCTAGTTCCATCCACATTTCTGCAAATGGCATGATTTTATCTTTTTCATTGCTCAATAATATTCCACTGTGTATATAGGCCACATCTTCTCGTTGCGGACACAAGTTTTGGGGCATTTGGGCTGTTTCCAGGTTTTACCTATTGCAAATAGTGCTGCAAAGAACATAGGGGTTCGTTAGGATTTTTTACTTTTAGAATTTGGTCTTGCTTTAGTTCAAAAAATTAAACTTAAACTTAATTTTACTTTCTCCTTAATAGCTGACTTAAATAAAAGTAGCCCTTCCATTGCTCAGTAGTCCCAAGCAGGGGACTGTCAAACTTGCTTTCTACTCTGGGTCTTAGTTACTGATCCTCTCTTGTGGGATATGGAATAAGTGAATACCAGCAGATTCTCCAAATGAGGCCAAGAAACCATGCAGGGAGCCATTGCCTTGACAGGAGAGATAAAGAACGGAGGCAAATCATTTCCAAGTTGTTAGGGACTTGAAAGAGAAAGGAAAGCATTTTTAAATATGAGCCAAGGAAATTTGTGAATTTTCAGCCTGGGGTTGAGAGATCAGAGTGACCGGTTCCCACTTGTTTCTGTCAGTGTTTTTGTGCTTATGGCCAGAGACGAGGAGAAAGATTGAACATTTGATGATGAGTATATTCTGAAATATGTTTTCTAGTTTATATCCTATAGGAGAGGTCAGGAAACAAGCTTGTCAGCCAGATCCCATATGTTTCCTATTTGTATATGGATGGATGGTCATTTACATTTCCACATGGTGGAATAAGAAATCACAAGAAGAATCTTTTTGTGACATATGAAGATTTTAAGAAATTCAAACTTCAGGGTGCATACGGCCATGTCCAATCCTGGCTGCTTTGGCACGCAACAGCATGAGGAAGCAGTTGCCAAGTTGTCTACAGGCATGCTTCCCTTAAAATTCTATGTGACCCTTTACAAAAAAAGGTTGTCATACACCCTCTGTATTACAAGACAGCCTATTTCATTAGGATATGTAACTTTTGAAAAGAATGTCTATTCATTTTCCATGAGAGGAATTTTGATCAACAATTTTGATAAATAATGAAATCACAGGATCCCTTTTGGAAATTAGTGGCCACAATTCTTTTTTTTTAATAGATTGATTTTCTTACATGATTATTAAATTTGGACTGTATTTAATTTCTACATAGGTGTAGTTTCCACCACCACAGCACCCATGATCCATCACCACAGTCCCTTGTGCTCTTCCCTCCTCTGTTTTGACTCCTCTTCCTTCCCTTCCCTGCTGTTCGTCTCAAGTTATATGGTCAGCTTGCAAATTTTGTCTTTTTCCTGACCCTTTACTCAGTTTCTCTATTTTCTACATATAAGTGGAATTATCTGATATTTATCTTTCTCCTTCTGACTTACCTGGCTTAGCATCATCCCTTCCAGCTCCATCTTAGTCTAAGCTCTGCTGTTATTGGAGAAGTCTAATGAGTAAGTGCAGAAAAACTCACCCACAACAAGATATCAAGGTAGATTTTGGCAAGATTTAAGTTTCATTCTTTCTCAATCAAATCATTGACCCAGGACCTGGGGATTTGTATGACCTAGCAAATTTAGGGGGTCTTGTGGACAACAGGAAGGTTTTCTAGGATATGAAGAGGAGCCACTTGCACAGAATATTATGGTGTGGATGTCCTATGCCATTGCTCATTATTCAATACATTGATATTCATTTCTTCCAAATGTAGAAAGTGACTATTCAGATGGATACTAAAAAATGCCACTGAAATTTAATTGAAGAAAAAACTCCTGAAAAAGCAAAAGAGGAGGGGCCTCCCTGGTGGTGCAAGGGGTTAAGATGCAACCTGTGAAGCTCACCACAGCCACTACAGCACAGGTTCCATCCCCAGCCAGGGAGGTGACTCACATGGCACAGCAGACCTCTCCTGACTTGCTCGCTGCTCCCCTCAGCAGTACGTTTCAGTCGATCTGCCTGTTCTGTTCCCCACTCTGTCTCTGGTAAGTCCTCTCACCCCAAAAAACTCTGGCCTGTACCCCAGTTCTTGTATGCATAAATAAATAAATCTTAAAAAAAAAGAAAAATCAAAAGAGGAAACAAAACCATGATGTGGGTTTTTGAAAGTAAACTCCCAGTTGCTTTCACCAGCCATTTAAAAGATTACAAGGGGGTCAGATGATCCCAGCTGAGCCAATATGATGACGAAGTTCTCTTCTAGAGGGCAAGGAGAGGATGAAATAACATATTCAGAATAGAGATAAAATATACCAGTCACAAATATCATCACCTGCAGGATTCTCCTACAGAGATGAGAGAGTAATAATGTTCTTCCCAGACAAACAAAAGCTGAAGAAGTGGTTCACTAACACTTGATCTTCCCTGAAAGATGTTAAAAAGAGATCCCCTGTATAACTCAAAGAGAAGAAAATTAAAAAAAAAAAAGCTGAACAGGGAAATAGAACTGGAAAACTAAAGTCAAAGAGGCAGTAGAAGATCCTCTATTCTCACTTATGAATAATTACCCTAAAAAAGAAATCAACTGAACTCACCAATCCAAAGGCAGAGAGAGGCCAGCCTCAGTTCAGGAAACAAAAACCCAGGTTTATTCAGTCCCCAGGAGACCCATCTGAGCCCCAAAGATGAACATAGGCTCATGGCTCAAGGTTGAATGTTACAAAGGGCATGGGCGTCTACGTTTCCTTATGTTCAGTGATTGTGCAGGTCCTGGGAAAAATCTCTTAGATTATCACAAGCTTCCAGTACCATCACATTGCATTTTTTCCCCAAAAAAATATTGGAGCTACTTATAAGTCTACCCAGCATCTCTTTCTTCTAGACATGAGTGACAAATAAGGTGATGATGCAGCAGGATAACTCCTCAATCTGTGGAAAATAGATGTGGACAAAATGGAAATGAACATACAAAAGGATGGTTGTTTAGTGATTATTGCTGGAAGCCTGAAAAAAGTCTCTTTAAGCTGCCTCCTCCGATGATTGTTGGATGTTTCACAACTAAATTGTCCCTCATTGAAACATAGGTAGAAATAATGGAGTATGTTTTTCCTGAAATAAGTCTGCAGCTCGCATCACTTCTAGCAATGCAGCACACAGATCCCTGCGCTTGGCCTCAACACCACATTCAGTAATTATAAATAGTGAGACCACACATCTTAGAAAACAAAGAAAAAAATAAAGCTTCATAATGTAAATATACGATGTTTGAGTGGAAGACAAATGAGCATGCATGCATACATACAACGGTCTGCTCACACAGCCAACAAATGTCCAACATGATACTATAATGGAAACATAAAGGGACATTTACTGGGTACTGCTATAATTAAAGAAGTGTTAGTGGCACAAATGATGAATAGGGTCTGATATCTTTTATGTGGTGGACCAAGCTTTCTCTTAAGACAAATCATGAGGTAAGAGAAAATGGAACTCAAGGAGAAAGAAATACAGTAATGTTGTAAAAATTGACATTAAAATTTCTGAATAGAAGAAGACAAAGATCTCATGAAGTTCATTGATAAAACTGGGAGCAGACCTTTTTTGGAGAGAGTTTTTGAAAATATCCCAAAGCAGACAAAAATGTGTTTTATCTTTCCAGAGCAAAAGAAGTTAATAGGAACATAACAATTATTATATTTATTTTCAGATTTTCTTCTGTACTGATTTGATATTGCTCTCCTGAGTATATAAAGGAGTTTGTTTACAAACATCTAACAGCATATCATATTATAGTTCTTTGAATTTTAAACATTTTTACATGCATCTGTATATCCATTATTTTTCTATCAGTACTCACAGCTTTATTGTAGATTGTCCCTATAATCACTTGAAAAGCCCAGGTCTCCTTTAAAATATTTAATTTTAATTAGAAGGTATCTGACATAAACATTGTGATACATGATTTTTAATGTTCTCATTCCTCTAAATCATATGAAAGATTTTCTTAATCTTGACTTTCAATATCCTTTAGTTTTTGCTGTGTACGCTCTTCTCAAATGCATCTTTTTTCTCTTAAAAGTTTATCATATACAATATATATGTGTTTGGCTGACATCTTATTTTCATATTTTGTTTTTCCAGAATACTTTCTGTATACTCTTATGTGTGTCCAGTGATACTAAAAATTATGTTTGCCTTTTATAACTTAAGAACAATCTAGTCTGTTTTCTAATGAAAATTGATCTATGATTATTAGTCATATATATATATATTTTTTCACTACCCATGCCTAGAGAGAAACATTAAAATGGTATTCTTAAAGGAAGCAGCAAAAGGTATCCCATGGTCTTCTAACTCTTTTCCATCTCCATACCCATCTAAATCTTGTTTGTTTTCTTTTTTTAGCAAAGTCTTGGGCTTTACTTTTAGCCCATAATGTTAGTTGAGTCATTATTTTTAGTAAAAATTCAGTTTTGAATGCAAAACATTGTACATTATTTAAAAATTGTTCTATTTCTAAATTTATTGTACTTTAAATTGCTTCACCATTTCCATTTTCATTATCGAGATGTACCAATCTTTAGATAATCTTAAATTTCCAGTTAATTTCTGAAATTTTACTCTTTTCCTCTTTCTTTCAGTCTTGAATAATAACTTGTTTTAATATAATCAACCTAAATTTTCCTTCTTCACAAATCTGAGAACCTGTCCCTTTCAATTCTGCATCTAATATTTCCAAGAATGTGTGACTTTATGTATTTATTTACAAGTGAACAGAATTCTATCAGTGATCTCTGGAAATTTAGAAGATTCTTTCCTAAACTTGAAGTTTAGAAACTTCATCAAATTCATCTGTCTATTTCTCTACTCTCTGTTTATCAGTCAACCTATGACGGAGCAACAGATCCATCCATCCATCCATCCATCCATCCATCCTTCCATCCATCATCAATCAATCAATCAATCATGTATCTAGTGATTTCTCTTTGCTATTTGTTTTTCTTCTCTTTTACCATTGCAACAACAATTTTTATGTTGATTTTCCATTGGTTATGCTCCCTGAAATAAGTGACAAAGAGCAGGCAAGTCTAACATACAAAGAAAATGACAGTTGTAATACTAAAACATTTATTCAATGTTCATCATGAGTAAACTGCATCATCACAGTTGCCAGAAAGGCCCCCGAACTCTGGTGGGAGCCCTATGTCACCTTTGCATTTTGTCTCAGTTATCCTCAGGGCCCCAGGGTCCAAACCAATTCTTTCCTGGTGGGGGAGTCTGGGTGGCAATCAGGAGGCAGGGGTGACTTAAGGATTGGAAAGTTGCAAATGGCAGAACCAGGGCCCAGGAGGCCATCTTAAGGCAGCAAGGAACAGAGAACTGCTCTCCCTCGTGGCTCTGGGTGAGTCTGCCTGACCCAGGGATTTGCTTTCTTTGGGCTGTGCTTTTCCCATCTGAAGGTCCAGGCTGATGCCTGTCCCCCTGCTCAGGCTCCAGAATCCAGGAGTTACACAGCATGGCATCCAAAAAATGTATCCTTTTCTCCTACAGTGTGTCAAAAAGCCACTGCCAAGAGCCCCGAAGTTCTTTCCTGAACGGACCTATGTCTGACATATGCCTCACTTACACTACTGATTGCTCTCCCTCAAAATCCATGTTCTCATTTGAGACTTCTCAAATGCCTGAGCCTCAACCCAAATCCTCCGTGGAGGCCAAGATAGATCCTTCTTGCTATAACATGGACTCTACAATAAAGTGTGGCATTTTTACACTTATGATGATGAATGATATCGTCCTTTAGTGTTCAAATATGACACAGTTCTTGAGAGACTGGATCTCCTGTTTGTTCTACAATCGGTAAATTGGTTTGTATTAATTTACTAAAGACATAAAAGATGACATATGTCTTTGGAATAGCTCCTTGCATATGTAGTAAAACTCTGTCATGATGCCTCTGGCTTAGAAGAGTATTAGAGAAGATGGTACTCACACACACATATACACAGAGACTCAGACATTGTGCAAGATAACAGGTCTAGCACAGCCTGGCCCAGGACCCTAGAATTAGGGGGAGAAAGTGATAGAAAGAACAGATGGCCCACTGCTTGTGCAGGTTGTCAAGATTAAAGGCAGTGGACATGTCACCCCCATCACATCCTTTCACACCCCACCACAGTGAATCCCGTAGTGATATGAATGCCTTTGGTTACGATGGGAGGGGTCTGTGTCCTGGCAGGGAAGCCCCAGAGCTCTGCTTGCAGAGGTCTTGTTGGAATTGAGACTCTTCCATCTCCAAGTATCTACTGTGCTGTGTCCAGACAGCCTCACCCATCACAGTTCATCGTGAACATTTATTCCTGCTGTGTGATGGTCCATCATTCTTTTCTGCAAAATAAGCTTGGGCAATGACTCCAAGATGGAAGGAGATGAAGTAGGAGGCAGGGGGTAGTCAGTGCTGAGTGCCCATGTGGCTCAGTGCAGGGCGGGCACTGCTGTCCCAAGTGTGCAAGAGCCAGTGATGCATTTCCTGAGCCTGTCTGTCCAGGTCCCCTGAGCTCTCAGCACCAGTCCACAGTGCCCTCTATTAGGCTCAGAACACAGCACATCTTCTAATGCTTTTCACACTCCCAGCTCTCCTGGTGGGTGCTGATGTTCTCACATCATCGGCTGTCACTAGTTGAGGCAGTAGAACGAGTAGGTCGCTTCCAAGGTGTGCGTGTCTGAGACATTGCTTTTTCAGGTCACTGAGAACCAACAGGTAGCAAAATGTAACATTTATGTCACCAAATAGTTTAAGATCACCTGGCCTCTGGGTTTGCTCCTACATTGTCCCTGATTCATAACCAAAGCATCACAAACTGGAGCCAAGGTCCAGGCTTACGATCCCCAGAGCACGTGTTGGTAACAGTGGTAATTGTTCTGTTTGGGGCAGTTGGATTTACGAGCTCTAGGTTTAGAGAACTGATATATATCCAATATCATCCCTAATGAGGGAAAGGAATTAGGAGTGAGGGGTAAAGGGACATCGTGAGTGTCAGGTCTGAGAGACCTGTCCCATTGGTGAGGGGTCTCCTGGTGACCGGAGAGCAGGAGCAGCTCAGGAGAGCAGTCTGCAGGGCAAGAGAGAAGCCCAGCAGGGTCAGGGTCATGGGGGGAGCAGAAGGCCTGGACCCGGAGTGGGGGCATGCAGGTGCTGGGAGAGAACACCTGGGTCTCCCAGGTCCCAGAGGTGGGACTTTTGTTTTCTTTGCCAACCATAAATGGGATTTTGTATCTGGAAGCAACTGCATGCATCTGCACTGGGAGAGCAGTAAAAAAAGAAACATTGTCACTGCCCTTGTGAAGACAGACCAAGGGAAGGGCGTGGACCTGCCAGGGCTCGCAGCACCTGTGCCAGCAGGGCCCAAGCTAAGCCGTTGGGTCTGCAGCAAGTACATGGCCTTGATAACAGAGGATATGGACACCAGGAGCCAGAGGATGAGTTTGAATCTAGGGGTCAGTAACATCTGTCTTGGGTCACTCAGCAGGGAGTATGCCTTTGAGGCTTAAGCAACATTGCCATGGGGACCCCCAATGTTTCTTCTGCTCCCTAGGCAGGAGAATGTCACCTGGATTCTGGACTCATGAAAGGCATCTCCAGAGGCAGCACACAGACCAATATTGGGGAGCTCCTGCTCTTGATGCTCATAGCCCACCCCACATGCTGCGCTGTTGGACAGGAGAGGGGCACACCACTCATGGGAGTCCCCAGGGGTCCGGTGTGGTGTCAGCTCTAAAAGCATCTCTATTTCACCCCTTTCCTTGGAGTAGACTCAGCTGGTTCACATTGTGGAGAATCGCTCTCACCCTTTCATGTCCCACAACGAGGTTTGCTGTCCTCACATCCTGAGTCATCAACTCCCTATGCCTGACCCCCGTCCTGACTCCACAACTGAAGGCTGATGCCAGTGAGGGTGCAGGGCACCTCTGACTGAAATTCCTGCCGGGCCTGATCCTCACACGGCATCTCACCTCTTTGTGCCAGTTTCTTAGGACACAATCTCGTGGGCCGTTCCTTCCCCCACTTCCTGGGAGGGAAGTGTCTCTGGGGAGCAGAGTCCCCGCTGTGAGGACTGTGCACCTGTGTGTGGGGGGGTTCCCTGGACACTGAGGATGAAAGTAGGGAAGACTCATCTTCCTTATCCGGGTAAGAGAAAAAGGGCAGCTTCACGATTAATCACATTAATAACCTGGCAGCCTTTCAGCGTCATTCATTAGTTTATTCTTAATGTTGGTTATTTTTCCTGAGGTTTTAGAAACACTGAATGTTTCATTGTAGCAGATCCATTATGAACTCGGAGGTATTTCAACGTATAGTGTGCATATGCACAATTATTTAAAAATGGCCATGTAACACGTCTGTGAGCAGGCTGAGGTTCCTGTCCCATGTCCCCTTCTGTGTGTGTCACTGTGAGAATCACCGCCATGGGAGACCACGCAGCAGTAGTCGGCCTCGTCCTCAGGCTGCGGCCCCGAGACAAGCAGGAGCCCCACATTGGTGAAGGTGTCCTTGGCTCCAGAGAAGAGGCTGGGGACCCCCGGGCCCTGGCCCTTATCTGAGTCTGTGTGGTAGTTCAGGAGATAGCAGGGAGGGCTCCCTGGCTTCTGCTTGAACCGGAATATCTTTTTGCTCTGGACACTGATGTCACTGCTCAGGGTGCAGGTGAGTCTGGCTGTTGCTCCTTGAGATGCAGAGAGGGAGGGCTGCTGAGTCAGCACAGGCTGGGAGAGAGCACCTGCAAGTACAGACACTCATGGGTGAAGGGACAAGGACCAGATACAATTTTATGAATTACTGTGTGAGACAGACTGAAAAAAGCTTGCAGTGAGATCTGGTCCTGAGGCCTGTCCCCACCTGTGCAGTGAGAGAGGATTATGAGGAGGAGAGGAGTCCAGGCCATGGTGCTCACAGTCCCTGTGCCCCTCATGTGGCTGGGCTGCCCCAGGCCTCCTTTTCTTCCCCACCCTCTGCCACAGGAGGGGCTGTGCTTGCAAATGGGGTTCCATCCAGGGACTTCTCAGCCCTCCCTGAGCCTTAGTGCTGCAGCTCAGCTCACACCCCACACTGAGAAAGAGGGGGGTTTGCTTCACCCCTTGGCAGAGCCCTGGGAGGAAGCACCTGCTGACACCACACACAGGGCCCTGCTCAGAGGGCTGTGCCCAACCAGAGAGGACACAACTGTTCAATCTCCATCAGGGAGCCCAGGACTCAGCCCCCAGGCTCCGGCTCCTCTGAGTGCATGGTCCTCACTAAGCTGTTGTTTATTGCCCGGGACAGTCCCACAGCACCTCCTGCTGGTCACAGGACACACATTCATCAGGGCCCAAAGCCCTGAGACCGACCCCCCAGCTCATGTGGTCACTGTCTCTATTCCCACATTCACGGCCTGACTACCAGACATGGCTATGCTGACATGCTGTGCTAGACTCTTGTACAGTTTTCATTTCCAGAAGGACTCCTGGTCCATGCAGGTGCCTACAGCATGTGTGCGTGTAGTCACATGCGTGTATATATAGTCAAGCACATTTAATGTTATAACCCTTTCTCCTATAGTACATTTTAGAAAAGTTGTATCATCCACAAGTGTGTAAAAGCAGCATAGGTGACGACGGACAGTTGAGTTGGTTGGACTATGTCCTATGGAGGGAAAGGGTCTAGAATGGGACTTTTCCATTCTACATGGAATGTCAATGTCACATTCAAACACGGAAATTCATCAAACAGTTCAAAAGTCATGGAATGCTTTTAGACTTGATAATGATTAGATAGATTTATAAAGAAACTAATGTTTTGGTAGGCATACCGCTTACTAGGCACTTACACGTAATGACGTAACACATTTCTTCATTCATGAACATAATACACAGCTGGGTAAAAGCAGCAACCAGGTCCGTCTGACCCGGGCACGCTGGCACCGTGCAGGTGTTTACAGAAGTGAGATTGATGGGAAGCCTGCAGAATTCTAACTCGATCTTTTTTTTTTTTTTTTTTTAATTGTATTTACTTTTCTGCACTGCATCCCTGGCCCCTGGGGAGCGACCCCGAGACTCGGGGAGGCGCGGGCAGGGGCTGAGCCGGCAGGGACGGGGCGGGGCACGCGGGCCGCGGTGCGCGCGGCCGGGGCGAGACGTCCCCGCGCCCTGGGCGTGTCGCCCTCCGGGCCCCTCCGTCTGCCCGCGGGGACCCCGACGTCCCAACGCTCTGCCCCCGCTGCCCCGCGCCGCGCCAGCCCCCCCCACCCCCCCCCGCGCTCCCGGCGCTGACAGGGGCGCCCGGGGGAGACGCGGCTGCGCGCGGGGGGCGAGGGCGGCGGCCTGGGGAGGCTCCGCGGGCGCCGTCCCGAGCCGGCTGCGGCGTCCGGGACACGTGGCCTCCGGCTTCCGCCCCGCGCGGTCGGCCGTGGGGCTCCCGCGGGCCCGAGCTTAGGGCCCGCTGCCCCCGGCGCTGTGGCGGGCGTCCTGCTCCCGCGCGGCCTCCCGTCGGGACCCCGGGGCCGTGTCCCTCACCCGCTCGCGCGCGGACAGGCGCGGGAAGACGGAAACGGCGCCCGGAGAGGCGCTGCCGCGCGTGGGGCTGCGGGGCCAGCGCCGCCGGCGGGAGCGGGTGCGGGCCTGGCGGGGCGGCCGACGCGCGGCCCGCGCTGTGCGTGAGGTGGACGCTAAACGCCGTGCCCGGGCCACGCTGGGGTTATTAAAATAGTTTTCCTTAGGGGCCTCACCCAGTGGGGCAGCGGTTGAGCGCGGGGCTGCGAAACTGCCCGCAGCCTCTGCAGCGCCAGTTCGATCCCCAGCCCGCTGCTCCCCTCAGCAGTGCACCTCGGCCCCTCTGCCTGCTCTCCCGGCTCTGGCTCTGGTGAATTCCTTCACCCTCCTGCACCTCTGACTGCCCCCAGTGCTTGTATAAATAAATCTTTAAAAAAAAAAGAAAATTTTTTTAATAATTAATTAACCTCAGCCTACTGTAACTTTTTTTACTTTATAAAACTCTATTTTTTTTAAACTTTTGGACTCTTTTAGTAGCATTTACGATACATTGCACAGCTGTGCAAAAAGAATTCCTTTTCTTTCTCCTATAACCTTTTTCTTTTAAAAATTTAAAAATTGTTTTAAGCCTTTTAGACTTTTTTAAAATGTAGCCTAGGCCTACCGAAGTCATGAACATCTGTATCACTGTCTTCCCCTGGCACACCCTGGCACACCGGGGGGTCTTCTGTAACTTGCACGGAGCTGGCACTTCTAACAGTGGCTTTCCTCATCTGGCCTGAAGGACCGGCCTGAGGCTGTTCTTGAGGAGGTCTTCCTCTTTCAGAAATATGTTCGTGGTGGTTTGCTTGATTTCTGGTTTTTTGTTTGTTTTTGTTTTTTTTTTAAGTCAGAATTGTTTGTAAGCAGATAATGCACCATGAACATTCCTCTATATTAATGAGAGCCTTTTAGTGTTGGGATTTTCAGACTTTTGAAGGAGCTTGTTGAGATCCGTAAAAGCTTCTGCTAAACGCCCCACTGAATTTTCTTTGGGCATCTTCTTTTTCTTTTCCTGCATTTTCTTTTTCTTTTTCTCTCACCCTTCTTCAGCTGAACAGTTTGATGTATGTATGTGTATATCAAAATTTATGCTTATCCATTCATTCGCTGATGGACACTCAGGTTGTTTCTATATCGTGGCTGTTGTGAAGAGTGCTGCAATGAACATGGGGGCAAGAAAACCATTCTCTTTGCAACGTGTTTTCATTTCTGGATGCCCTGATTCCATTAAGCAAGGCTGCAGAGTTCCTGGGATAGCTGGCTTCAGGCTGAATAGGAGCTTGGACATTGGTAGATCCCTGGTTTCCTCCAAGTGCCCACAATAGTGACTCATACTCCCCTAACCAGATTCTAACCCAGTACTGGCCCTGGCCTGGCTCTGGAGAGCCATGAGGACCCACATGCACCGTTGCTCTCCTGCACCAGTCCCCCAGCAGCCTGTGCTTCTCTAGCAAGCAGGAGTCCCAGGTGTCTCATTGGTGGCTACCCTGCCCAGCCCCTCCCAGGAGAGATTTTGAGCTCCACTGCCCCTCCAACCCCCCCAACTTTGCTTTACAAAAAATAGGCTCCATTAGTACATTGAGGCTTGGAATTTGGTGGACACTTTGGGTCCTCCAAAAATCTACAAAGGTGGTCCAGCCTGTCACGACACTTGAATTTTCCAGATCATTGGTTAATCTGAACTGTCTGGCATGCTGTATACCCAGTATGTACCTTTCAGCAGGCCTTGGGCAGCCAGGTCCTACAGACTTGTGGGGTCACAGACAGATCAGACTACTTATATATCCTCCTGTGTAGAGGGGTTGCCCAAAATAAGATATGAATACTAAGGCTACAATGGCTGTGGTAGTCCCTGTTTGGTGGTAATGCTGGTAGAGACCTGGGCCCTTGGGAACCAGGCACCATTATGTCTTGGACATGGAGACAGTGCTTAGCTGACCTTCCTCCTCCAGCTTGCTGGTCAAACCAAAAGCTTGACTGCAGCCTAGAAGAGGACTTGAGCCAGAATCCCCTAGCTAAGCCTCTCCTGGATTTCTGAATCATGGAGACTGTGAAGTAATGTTTGTTATTGTAAGCTGATAAATTATGGGATAATTTGTCACACAGTAGTGGATAACTTACACAGTTTTTATTCCTAAATACTCATAAGGCTCCTGAGTTACTCATCCATGAATCATAATTTTCCTAGAGGACAGGAATTTTCCCTTTCTCCTTCAAGGCCAGGCTGAAGTTGCTAAAGTGTATCAGTTATACTGCCTACCTTACTGTGTTGTGGTGGGGCCTAACCAGGCAACCATCTCTTGCAAATGGAGCTTGGCTATTTCATTTGCCACCACAGCCAATTGCTATATATATATATATATATATTTTTAACACTAATGCACCTAGGTGGGTCTTCATTGTACCAGAAAAACACTTCTCTGTGATATTAATTCATGAACATTGCCAAACCAAAAACTTTAGAGTCCCAGAAAATACAGTTCTTCAGTGATATAATCTTTCATACATACTCCCACAGCCACCACCCCCCAGGACAATCATAATATCAAGATGACTCAGTAGGAAAGGATTCGACCATTAGCCATATGCTATAACCAGAGTCAACCCTCCCCACCAATAATCTAGATAGTTTGCATACTCCCTCTCTTTTATAGCAGATTTCGTTCTGTTTCTGTATTGTCCTTGTATGCTACCCAACCTACCCCATCCTACCTCATTTTATGTCACTGAATGAGGAGGAACTGCAGTTCTCGGCTGTTCTCTCCTGGGAGGCATTTCTGCCTCTTGTAGATTTATGGGTACTCAACTGTAAGTGGATAAAAAGTATTCCCCAACTCTATCTGGTAGCTTCCAGGATCCAATGATATGTTGTGAAAGGGGTAACTAACATCTCTCTTCAGCAATATTCAAACCCCAGTACATTGCCAAGTCAAAAATATCCCAAATAAAATAAATGTAGCAAAAATTGTTTTGAATCAAGAAAGTAAATTTAAGGTTTTTTTTTTGATTCTTGATGTTTTAGCTTATTACCACTATACCTCATTGTGTGTAATATAAGTTAAAGCTCATTTTTTTCTATGAAAGTGACCTTTATTGTGATTATATTCCTGAGAACTTACTTAAAATTCTTTAAAATATTTAATTTATTTACAGATAAATAAAAAGCTGAATTATTTGTCTGCTGAGCTCTTGCTCCTTGTCTGGAGCCGTCCGGAGTATGTGCGGTGTTGCGTATGTGTGCCATGAGTTCGCTTTACCGTTTCGCCTTCGGAGAACCACAGGTTTTTCCTGTAAAGCACATGAGACTGGGAGGTACGGGGGGAGGAGCTACGAGGGTATAAGAGGAGAACACGGGAGAGAGAGGGGAAGAAGAAAAGAGATTTAAGAGGAGAACCACGAGAGAGGAGAGTGCTGCGAGAGGAGCAGAGAGAAAGCCAGGGAAGTAAGAAAGACAGGGAAAAGTAAAAGTGAAGGAAAAGGAAAAATAAAGAAGCAAACGCTAGCGTCAAGTTGTCAAGCCCCTCATTTCAATCCTCAGCCCTTCTCTTTTCCTGCCTACGAATCCCGCGGGTCGGGACAGCTCCTTATATAGCTTTAGGGTGGTAACTTTCAGGTTCCTCAACTCCTCTCACTCACCTACATTTTTCTTAATCATACATGTCATTTTTTTTTTAAATAATAAATTTTATTTTTATATTCCCCCATACAACTGCACATGCCCCATTCTGACCCCAATCCCTCCCCTCCTGGCCCCCACCCCCCAAAAAGTGTCTCTGGTTCATAGTTTTTTGTTGATTTTGATTTTCACTTTCTTATAGTTATTCATTTTCCTGATCCCTTATTTAAGTTTTCTAGATTCCTGCTATGAGTGAGACCATCCAGTATTTTTCTTTTTCTTTTTTGGCTTATTTCGCTGAGCATGATCCCTTCCAGCGCCATCCATGTTGCTGCAAATTGCATGTGTTTATCTTTTTTGAATGCTGAGTAATATTCCATGGTATATATGTACCACATCTTCTTGATCCAGTCATCTATTTTTGGGCATTTGGGTTGTTTCCAAAGCTTAGCTATTGTAAACAGTGCTGCTATAAACATAGGGGTGCAGGTGTTCTTTGGAATTGATGTTTCTGTGTCCTTTGGGTAAATACCTAGGAGTGGAATTGCTGGATCATATGGAAGCTCTATGTTTAGTAGGTCCAGAAATCTCCACACAGCTCTCCACAGTGGTTGGACCAGTTTGCATTCCCACCAACAGTGCAGGAGAGTTCCTTTTTCTCCACAACCTCGCCAGCATTTGTTGTTGCTAGATTTTTTAATATGTGCCATTCTCACCGGTGTAAGATGGTATCTCATGGTAGTTTTGATTTGCATTTCCCTGATTACAAGTGATGTTGAACATTTTTTCATATGTCTGTTCAGTTTCTCCTCAGATAAGGATAAAGGTAGGCATTTTTGGAGATTTTAGATTTCTATCAAGATTACAAGATTGTTCTGAAGACTGAGCCTCAGTTTATCCCCTATGACTTTCTAGTTCAGAGGCTTAATTTATTTTTTAATTGTTATATATATATATTACATTGTTCTTCACTTTTTTACAATGTATGCTTTCTCATCTCAGTTATAGTCTCCATGAAATTCCCACCACCACTATAGTCCCTTATGCTCTTCCCACCCCTGTTTTGATGCTACTCCATTCCCCTCCACCCCCACAGAATGTCTCTGGTTTATAGTTGCTTGTTGATTTTGATTTTCACTTTATTATAATAACTTATTTTTTCCCTGTGATCCCTTATTTGCATCCTCTACATTCCTCCTATAAGTGAAACCATCCAATATTTTTCTTTTTCTGGCTTATTTCACTGTATAACTAATTTTATTATTTTCCCTTCTAATGGTGGAGTCACCTAAGCCTTAATCTTTAGTGTGAAAATTTAGGAAGTCTGAAATGATCAGAGAAGCTCTTTGGCAAATGCACTCATGTACCCACCCTTAATCTCCATGTATAAATCATTTCAATGTCTTTCCTTGAAATGGGAAGCCTGCCAATAGTAATTTGGGTCTTTTTCATCTTTGCAGGTTTGTTGTGATGATGCCTTTTAATTATCCTTGTAAATGTATCCATTTTCTTCCAAATTGTATCACCTTCAACCACAAGATATAATTACTGCTTTTACCTCCATCAAGATGAAGCCAACCACACCTTTAAACATTTCTATTCTCAGGCACCTTATGCAGTTTTGCCAAGAGCTAGCAAATGCAGTAATCAGTTTCTCAGGCAAAGGAGAAGAAAATGGTAAAACTCTTTAGGGAAAATTGTCTTTACACCATCTCATTAAGTTGGGGATAGGGAGTATTTATGCTTGTGAGCAGTATTTATGCTGGGAAAAATAAGATGACACACTGAAAAGGAAATTATTTCCTGGGCACATTAAGTTTGTTATCTTTAAGGCTGCCCTCAGGCTGATGAGCTATTCAAATCAGGGCAAAATTTGGAAAGTATCCATTGATGGCAGCTGGGTGCCAGGAGAACCAACCATGTAATGAAAGGTTTAGAACTTTTAGCCCCAACCCACCTCCCCATCCCTTATCTTCCACCTACTCATCTCCCCCAACCCATCTCCCAGAACTCAGATGAGTGAAAATGCCTGGAGATTGAGTGTAGTCACCAGTGGTCAATGATTTTCTCAATCATGCCTAGATAAGAAAGCCTCTATAAAAACTCCTGAACTTCTGCATTGATGACATGGAGAGGTTTGGGGAGAATAGTTCACTCAGAGAGCATGGAAACTGGGTACCCTTTCCCCATACTTTGCCTGTGCATCTCTTCCATCTGTCTGTTCCAGAGTTCTGTCTATCTTAATAAATGGGTGATATAGTAAGTAAAATGTGTCTCTGAGTCCTGTGCAACCCTATAGCAAGAAAAGGTTATTATAACCTCCATTATATAGTCAGTAGATTGGAAGCACAGGTGACCAACCGAACTTGTGATTGGCAAGTGGAGGAAGATAAGGGTCAGGTTTCTGGGACTGAGCCCTCAACCCGTGGGATCGGTTGCTCTCTCCTGGTAGAAAGTATCAGAATTAAATAAAATCATAGGACACCCAGTTGGTGTCAGAGAATTGCTGATGTAGAAAAAAACCCCAACTATGGATTTTGGTTGCAGTATCATGTCATCCCATTGGGGTATGAAGGAGTTTCCTGCCTGAAGTGGGAGATCTGAAAGGAGAGGGTAGGACAGGACAAATAGTGTCTTACACCCTGCAGGGTAAGGAAAAATGTCAGGCTTTTCTGCCCTCCCGCCATCAGGATAGATGATGGATCCTTGCGGCCCTGAATGCATGCCTGATGGCGGGCACCTGGAGTAGGGTGTGGGCATAGGTAGATGGGATTCCCCTGGGCTAAGACTGTGCTTTTAAGGGCAGCGTCATGGGGACGCCAGCAGCAGCAGAAGCTGAAAGAGAAGCCAAGAGAGAAGCAGAGAAGCAGCAGCAGAAGCAGAGAATGCCAGAGAGCCCAGATAGAGTGAGGATTTGCTGGGGGCTGGGAGGACTGCCAGCCTCCCGGCCCCCCAGCACCCCTGCCTGCCATGTACCTGGTAATCCCAATAAAAGACCTGCAAAAAACCACTGAGGATTCTGACTCCTCCTTTACCCGGTCTGCATGGGATCCTAGAAAACCTGCACTGTGGCCTGTCCTGCCCTTACACATTTGAAATTCTTCAAGGTCATTAATAGTCTAGCCCTAATTTATCCTTCTTTTCCTATCCCTGTGAACCAAGCTCCCTCTCCTTAAAAACATCTGATTTCCTGTTTTTTCATTTGTTAATATAGTTTTCTTTTGAGGGCATTCCCATTTATCACTTGTTATTAAAAGCATTCGTCTCCAATGAAACATTTGTATCATTCAAGATACAGCTCGAATGCCACCTCTTTGAAATTTCCCTTGCACCCACATTTAGATGTATGTCGTCCCTTCTTTGTGCTTGGCTAGTACCTATCTTTCACATAGGTCCCCTGCCAGTATTAGAGTGATTTTTAAACACATGCTAATCATTCTTCAGATAATGGATGTATTGAACAGGATTAATAGTGAATGACTGGAATAGCCTTAAAAACTCAGTTCAGTCATACCTGACCCCATTCTTTATTCCCTTATTCAACAACCATTTATTAAATGCCAAACTCTGGGGCTATAAACATGGATAAGATCCTGCAACAATCCTTCATGTCTCCCAATTTAGCTCTGGGTTCTATGGAGTGGCCCCAGTGCCACCCCATTTCTCCTAAATCCTTTCTGAGCAGCGATGAGCAGGGTGCACTAAGCAAGTCCCAAATGATGCTGTGATTGCTCCTTTTGCCCAGGTGTTAAGACTCTCTCATTTGAGATCCTTAGTGTTCTTTAAAACCCAACATTAAAAAAAAAAAAAAAAAAAAACACCTGTCCTTTGATCAAACCTCCAAAGCCTCATTTTCAGTTGCATCCTATTAATGCTCTGGAACAAGTCTGCACTAAGCACTTCATAAATCCTAGCGCACTTACTTGAGTATTATTTACTATAACCTCTGTGAAGTGCACAATAAACACACAGAAGTCGGGCCTCCCCTGGTGGCGCAGTGGTTGAGCGCTGGGCTGTGAGGCTGCCCGCAGTCTCTGCAGCGCCGGTTCATTCCCCGGCCGCCAGCGAGGGTCCCACCAAAAAAAAAAAAAAAAAAAAAAAAACACCCACACAGAAGTCCCCAAAGCTGAATGTTGGAAAGATGCAGCATGAAGATAAATAAGCTTTGATGATTATTTCAATGGATTAGTTAATGTCTTGCTTTCATGGATACCCCACAAACACAGCTGTCAGAAGTGCATTGTGTAAATCGGATGCTAATTAAATTAAATTCCCACTAGAATTAAAGCAGCAGAGTAATTTTGTCTTGTTTTCTTGCAAACAAGGCCTCTCAATCAAGACAGCTGGAGCACTGGCATTTCAGGTACGTGGAGAAAACAGCTGCAGCGAATCAAAGAAATGGCTTTCATAATAAAATTGCCATAAGTAAGAGGAAAATAGATGGCATTTTTGACAACACTGGTAATGTCAAAAATGAGAACAATCTGGTAGAAGCAGACTTGGACCGGGAGAGACCTGGTTTCACATACAAGGTTTGGCAAAATCATTTTATAGCTCTAAGCTTTAGTTCTCTACTGCATCTCTCAAACTTCCTTCCTTTACTCCTTTCTTCTAAATATTTATTGAGTGACAGTTACTTTCAGGCAATGTTCTGGGTTCTAGGGACACAAAAATAATAATAAAAAAGACACTTTCCATTTTGGTCTTTTTGAAGAACTAAGAAGAGAGACTATGATCTTGGAATCTTTCGGGACTTAGTCTCCATCAGGACAGAGAGATGGGATGTGGAGAGGAAGCAGAAGGGATCTCTTCAGGAAGGATCAGTGTGCTATTCAAGGGAGAGGGACTTGGAAGCACAAAAGGGGAGAAGGGATGAGAAAGTGAGAGGAGAGGAAAGGAAGCAGGTGACAGCATAGAGTGAGGATCCAGACAAGCATAACGGGGGGGGGGGGGGGGGGGATAACAGCAGGTAAAGTAAAAGGAATGAAGAAGCAAGGAGGGAGAAAAGAAGACAAATGGTAGTACAGGATGGGGGCTCAGATGAAAATAAGGAGATCCAGGGGCTCCACTTAATCTATTATTATAATACTTTTCAAGTTCCAGATAGTTTTCACTCTCAGAGACAGTTTGAATTTTGGTAAATACTGGAGCAACTTACTCATTTTTATGCAGTGCCACAGGTTTTCACTGAGTTACTATTTTTATTGAATTCATAGGTTTTTCTTAAGAAAGGGGCCCAAGCCTGGTCTAATCTGGACAGTGAAACTGTTACTGCTCTGGAAGTACTGAAAAATAATATCTGATGGAGAATGGAATCTTATCTATCCAGAGCAAGAACCAGCAGTTAGTTTCGAGTTTCCTGGAACTGGGATTGGTAGCAATAAGATGAAATTAGAATGTCTGCAAAAGGGCTTGTTCTCTCCCTTTGGTCCTTAGTGGTGGGGAGCAGGTAGAGTTGGGAAAAGACAGAGAAATAATGAAAATAAGGCGAATTGGCCAGATGAAGACTAGGAAATCTGGACTCTTGATAGTATAAGTTGAGGAGCTCCCTCCATCAGTGTTGCTAAAATGCAGCAAGATCCAATCAGTCACCCCAGCCAGGGGTGGTGTCAGGACAGGGAGGGACTGGCACAAATTTTAGATGCCCTTTTATGGATCTCATAACTGTCTTCCCATGTGTCAGGGTGTAGGGGGCAGGAATGGGCCACTGAGCAGGTTTTCTATGACTCCAGCAGATGGGTGAAGGAGGAGAGTCCTAGAGCCCTCAGTGGGTTTTGCAGGATTTTATTGGGATTTACCAGGTACATGGCAAGCAGGGGTACTGGGGGCCCGAGAGGCTGGCAGGCCTCCCAGACCCCCAGCAAATCTTCACTCTATCTGGGCTCTCTGCCATTCTCTCTGCTTCTCTTGTGGTTCTTTATGCTTCTGCTTCTCTCTCGGCTTCTGCTGGCGTCCCCGTGACGCCACCCTTAAAAGCACAGACTTAGCCCAGGTGAATCCCATCTACATATGCCCATACCCTATTCCAGGTGCCTGCCATCAGGCATGCATTCAGGACCATATATCCGTCATCTATCCTAATGGTGGGAGGGCAGAAAAGCCTGATACTTTTACCTTACTCTACACAGGGATAGGAGGTTTATGTGTCTGAAGGCCACATACCCAGTCAGGGCTGTTTGAGGGTGGCAACTCTCCACATAGCGTCAGAAGAAATGGAGAAAAAGCAGTTGTAGGGTAAAGAAAATAATCAGGCTTTTCTGCCCTTCCGCCATCAGGATAGATGATGGATCCTTGTCCTGAATGCATGCTTGATGGCGGGCACCTGGAATAGGGTGTGGGCATAGGTAGATGGGATTCAGCTGAGCTGAGACTGTGCTTTTAAGGGCAGCATCACGGGGGGACGCCAGCAGCAGAAGCAGCAGCAGTAGCAGCAGAATCTGAAGGAGAAGCCGAAGCAGAAGCAGAGAACGCCAGAGAGCCCAGATAGAGTGAAGATTTGCTGGGGGCTGGGAGGTCTGCCAGCCTCCCAGCCCCCCAGCCAGCACCCCTGCCTGCCATATGCCTGGTGAACCCCAAATAAAAAACCCGCAAAACTACTGAGGATTCTGACTCCTCCTTTGCCCGGTCTGCATGGGATCAGAAAACCTGCACTGTGCCCAGCCCTGCCCCTTACAGCAGTGTATTTAAATGTTAGTGGCTAGCTGCTAATTTTCAGTTATCTGTGTAGAATTAGATTGGGAATAGAGGATACCAATTTTTTCCTCCATTTGAAAAACAAAGAAAGACTTCATATCTTGTTTTATGAGCTAGAAAATCCCTTTTTATATCTTAAATCTCATGCCTAGAGTCCTTGATTATGTGAAGAGAGGAAGACAGAATTAGAACAAAACTGCCACTTATGGTACCTGCAGATGAGAACTCAGAAGAGACTCTAAGAAACATGATCTAAAGGGAAAGCAGACTTTCAAGATTTGTGCTGTGAATATTAAGCAGGAAGCACAGTTCCTGCAGACACTAATTGTTACAGCGGCTCTTGTTAAGTGCCTACTATGTGCAGGCAAATGGCACAGGACTAGCCGCATTCACTGTTAAATCGTCATACTGTAACCCTTTGTCCAAATCTCTGGAGCAGTGTGCAAGTGTCCTATTCCTTTCCATTTCAGTACTTTACTTCTCCATTAGAAAGGTAGTTATCTGTTTCAGAGTTCCTCAACTTCCCATAAGGTTGTGAAATTGAATAAATGAATGAGTCCCAAACATCATTTTTTTTAATATTAAATTTTATTTTTATATTACCCCATACAATTGCAAACGCCCCATTCTGACCCCAATCCTTCCCCTCCCGCCCCCCACCCCCCAAAAAGTGTCTCTGGTTCATAGTTTTTTGTTGATTTTGATTTTCACTTTCTTATTTTTTTTTTTTATTTATTTATTTTTTTATAGAGGCATGCTTTATTTGTTTGCTGATTTTGTTTTTGTTTTTTGTTTTGTTTATACATGCACTGGGTACAGTCAGAAGCGCGGGAGGGTGAGAGAATTCACCAGAGCCAGAGCGGGGAGCAGAGCAGGCAGAAGGACCGAAGTACACTGCTGAGGGGAGCAGTGGGCGGCAGGAGAGGTCTGCGCGCCATGTGGGACCCTCCTCCAGTGGCCTGGGAGCAGCCGGGGATCGAACCGGCGCCGCAGAGGCCGCGGGCAGCTTCGCAACCCAGCGCTCAACCGCTGTGCCACCGGGGAGGCCCTGATTTTCACTTTCTTATATTCATTTTCCTGGTCCCTTATTTAAGTTTTCTAGATTCCTGCTATGAGTGAGACCATCCGGTATTTTTCTTTTTCTTTTTGGCTTATTTCGCTGAGCATGATCCCTTCCAGCGCCATCCATGTTGCTGCAAATTGCATGTGTTTATCTTTCTTGAATGCTGAGTAATATTCCATGGTATATATGTACCACATCTTCTTGATCCAGTCATCTATTTTTGGGCATTTGGGTTGTTTCCAAAGCTTAGCTATTGTAAACAGTGCTGCTATAAACATAGGGGTGCAGTGCTCTTTGGAATTGATGTTTCTGTGTCCTTTGGGTAAATACCTAGGAGTGGAATTGCTGGATCATATGGAAGCTGTATGTTTAGTAGGTCCAGAAATCTCCAACAGCTCTCCATAGTGGTTGGACCAGTTTGCACTCCCACCAACAGTGCACAAGAGTTCCTTTTTCTCCACACCCTCGCCAACATTTGTTGTTGCTAGTTTTTTTAATATGTGCCATTCTCACTGGTGTGAGATGGTATCTCATTGTAGTTTTGATTTGCATTTCCCTGATGACAAGTGATGTTGAACATTTTTTCATATGCCTGTTGGCCATTTGCATTTCCTCTTCAGAGAAGTTTCTTTTTAGCTCTTCTGCCCATTTTTTGACTGGATAATTTTCTTTGTTGTTGCTGAGTCTCATCAGGTCTTTGCAGATTTTTGTGATCAGTCCTTTATCATTAGTGTTGGGTGCAAAAATGTTCTCCCAGTTGGTGGGGTTTCTCTTTGTTTTTGTTATTGTCTCTTTTGCTGTGCAGAAGCTCTTTAATTTGATGTAGTCCCAGCTGTTTATCTTTGTCTTCACTATCACTGCTTTGGGTGATGTGTCTGTAAAGATGTCTTTGATGTGCATATCACGTAGTGTTTCGCCTATATTTCCTTCTATGTATTTTATGGTTTCAGGTCTTATGTCTAGTTCTTTAATCCATTTTGAGTTGATTTTTGTGTATGGTGTGAGGTAGTGGTCAAGCTTCATTCTTTTGCATGTAGCGACCCCGTTTTCCCAGCACCATTTATTGAACAAACTTTCTTTGCTCCAATGCATAGTCTTTGCTCCTTTGTCAAAGATTAGTTGACCATAAATCTGTGGGTTTATTTCTGGATTTTCTATTCGATTCCATTGGTCTGTATATCTGTTCTTGTTCCAATACCATGCAGTTTTGATGATTATGGCTTTGTAGTAGAGTTTGAAGTCTGGGAGTGTGATGCCTCCATTTCCTTCTTTTTTTTTCAGTAGAGCTTTGGCTATTCGGGGTTTTTGGTGATTCCATATGAATTTCATCAATAATTGTTCTATTTCTTTGAAGAATGCCATTGAGATTTTGATTGGAATAGCATTGAATCTGTATATTGCTTTTGGTAGGATGGCCATTTTAATAATGTTTATTCTTCCAATCCATGAGCAGGGGATGTCTTTCCATTTCTTTGTGTCTTCTTCTATTTCTTTTAACAGTGTCTTATAGTTTTCTTTGTATAGGTCCTTTACCTCTTTTGTTAGATTTAATCCCAAATATTTGATTTTTTTTGTTTCGATAATAAAAGGGGTGGTTTTTTTTATTTCTTCTTCTTCAGATTTATTGTTTGTGTATAGGAAGGCTACTGACTTTTGCGTGTTGATTTTGTATCCTGCCACTTTACTGAATTGATTGATGAGTTGAATTAGTTTTTCTGTGGAGATTTTGGGGTTCTCTATGTATATTATCATATCATCTGCAAATAGTGATAGTTTGACTTCTTCTTTTCCTATTTGGATTCCTTGGATGTCTTTCTCTTGTCTTATTGCTCTGGCTAGGACTTCCAGTATTATATTGAAAAGCAGTGGTGAGAGTGGACATCCTTGTCTTGTTCCAGATCTTAATGGAATTGCTTTCAGCTTTTCACCATTGAGAATGATACTGGCTGTTGGCTTGTCATAGATGGCCTTTATGATGTTGAGGTATGTTCCTTGTATCCCAAGAATTTCAAGGGCTTTTATCATGAATGGGTGTTGCACTTTGTCAAAAGCTTTCTCAGCATCTATTGATATTATCATATTTTTTTTATATTTCTTTTTGTTGATGTGTTGGATAACGTTGATTGATTTTCGGATGTTAAACCATCCTTGTGCCCCTGGAATGAATCCAACTTGGTCGTGGTGAATTATCTTATGGATACATTGTTGGATTCTGATAGCTAAAATTTTATTGAGGATTTTTGCATCAGTGTTCATTAGGGAGATTGGCCTATAGTTTTCCTTTTTTGTGTTGTCCTTATTCGGTTTTGGTATTAGTGTAATATTGTCTTCATAGAACGTGTTTGGTATTGTCCCTTCCTTCTCAATTTTTTGGAAGAGTTTGTGAAGGATAGGCACTAATTCGTCTCTGAATGTTTGGTAGAATTCATTTGTAAATCCATCAGGTCCTGGGCTTTTGTTTTTGGGGAGGTTTTTGATTACCATTTCAATTTCGCTGCTTGTAATTGGTCTGTTTAGGTGTTCTATTTCTTCTTTATCTAGCTTTGGGTGATTGTAGAGTTGTAGGAATTTGTCCATCTCCTCTAGATTGTTGAACTTGTTTCCATATAACTGTTCATAGTAGTTACTGATTATTCTTTTGATTTCTGCTGTGTCCGTTGTGATTTCTCCTCTTTCATTTATGATCCTGTGTATTTGTGCTTTCTCCCTTTTTTCCTTTGTGAGCCTGGCTAGGGGTTTGTCTATTTTATTGATTTTTTCAAAGAACCAGCTCTTGGTTTCATTGATCTTTTGGATTGTTTTTTTAGTTTCAATTTCATTTATTTCTGCTTTGGTTTCCAACCAAGAATACTCTATCCCGCAAAGCTCTCTTTCCTCCATGAAGAAAGAATATGGACCTTCCCAGACAAAGAGAAACTCCGGAATTTCATTATGAATAAACCCCCACTCCAAAAAATACTACAAGGAATCCTAAAACCAGAACCTCAGAGGGACGAATAACAACGAAAGAAGACCAAAAAAAAAAAAAAAGTTATTAAAAGAATAAATAAAATCAAAGGAAAGGCAAACATAATGGCAAATACAGATGCTAACATATCAATATTAACTCTAAATATAAATGGACTAAACTCTTCAATAAAAAGACACAGAGTTGCAGGCTGGATTAAGAAACAAAACCCAACCTTTTGCTGTCTCCAGGAAACACATTTAGCTACAAAAGATAAAAATAGGCTCAAAGTCAAAGGATGGAAAACAATCCTACAAGCAAATGGGCCAAAAAAGAAAGCAGGTACAGCTATACTTATATCAGATAAAACAGACTTCAAACTCAAAAAAATAAAAAGAGACCCCAATGGTCACTACATTATGATTAAGGGGACAATACTTCAAGAAGAAATAACACTCATTAACATATACTCACCAAACGAAAGAGCACCAAAATATATCAGACAACTGTTTTCCTCTCTGAAAACAGACATCAGAGAAAACACATACGTAGTGGGAGACTTCAACACACCACTATCAACAATGGATAGATCAACAAGACAAAAAATAAGTAAAGAAACTAAAGCTCTAAATAAGGACCTAGAGCATTTGGGCTTAACAGACATCTATAGAACACTAAACCCAAAAAAAACGGAGTACACATTTTTCTCAAGCGCACACGGATCATTCTCCAGGATCGATCACATACTGGGGCACAAGACAAACATCAACAGATACACCAAGATTGAAATCATACCAACCATCTTTTCTGACCATGAAGGCATCAAACTAGAAATAAATCATAAAAAGAAGGCAAGGAACTATCCTACCTCATGGAGATTAAAAGCCACACTACTGGAAGACCACTGGGCTAACGAGGAGATCAAAGAAGAAATTAAAAAATTCTTTGAATTGAATGACAAGGAGGACACCAATATCCTAAATGTATGGGATGCAGCAAAAGCAGTAATAAGAGGAAAATATATAGCAATAGAAGCTCACATCAAAAAACAAGAAAGAACTCAAAGAAACAACCTAATCTCGAAGCTCAAATATCTAGAAAAAGAACAACAAAAAAACCCTAAAACCAGTAGAAGAAAAGAAATCATCATTTTTTTTTAAGTGAAATTTAAAAAAAAAAAATGTCCTCCAACAGGTAGCAAAGAGGTTGTTTCACAAAGTTTTAGTACTGGGTTTCCATATAAAATGTATTTCTCTGGGTCACATTAAAAAATTTGGAGAACACTGATCTATTTTTATTGTATTGAAATGTGCAGATCTAAATATGAAGTTCATCCAGCAGACATATGAGGAGTGAATCGTGTGTGACAAAATCTCCTTAAA
Source organism: Talpa europaea (assembly GCF_964194135.1). NCBI lineage: Eukaryota > Metazoa > Chordata > Mammalia > Eulipotyphla > Talpidae > Talpa > Talpa europaea. The sequence continues at coordinate 69,966,810 of NC_140082.1, read as the reverse complement.
ATAAAGGGTCATGACAGTATTACAGAGCCAAGCATGCTCATAGACAAATAGCTGGTAGGAGACAACTAGACTGAAAGGTTTCTGAATAACCACTTCCCTGTACGGTGCATGCCATGGGCCAGTTGTTGAAACTGAGTGATCTGTTTTGTGCACAGTTTTCCTTCACTACTTAAACCAATCCTCATGTCATTTATTACATTCACTAGGTAGAAATAATTTTCTTCCTCTTCTCTCAAAAGTCACTGGGTATATTTCCTAAGCCCATATGCAATCATCTGAAAGCACTTTCATAAGTTTCTGAGTGAGGTGGCAACAGATATTCTAGTTGTGTTATAAATTTTTAAGGCATCATATATCATGAGTGCCTGAAATGAGAATTAATTGTTAGTTGGAAACCAAAATCCCAAGGAAGATACAACACAAAGAACGCTATGATTCCTATATGTAGTATTTTCCAATAGCATGCTTACTAGATTTTTTTGCATAAGTCATTTTCTAACCTAGGAAAGCAACAAAGTCTTGCAGAGTGCACAAAACAATTTCTTAGTCTTCTGACAAGTCTCTTTTAATCTTAAAGAAAGGATGGAGTGGTACTTTTGAAACTTCAAGAAGATTTTCAAGATGTTATATGCTCTGGGGGCTCCAAGAAGCAGCTGTGAGCAGGCTGTCAGTGAGTGGAAGATCTTACCCCATCACTCTCTCAGGTACGCAGGTAGCCCAAGGTCTGAGACCTGAAGGGGGCCAGGTACTTAAGAGTCTTTTCTTCCTCTTTCCCCAACTTTCCATTTCAAAAAATACCAAACTTACAGAAAAATCAAAAGAATAACCCTATAAACATCTATATAGGCTTCATCTATCTTGGTCCACTATTTGTTAACATTTGGTACATTTGCTTTCTCATATATATTACTTAATAGATGTTATATTACTAGTGCACTGTATATACCTAATATAATTATATATGACATACTATATACTTAATGTTACAATATGTATCACATAACTGTTATATATTTTATATATATGTAAATGCATATGTAAGTATTGTGTGTTACATGTGTAAGTATATATACATATAAATTCTAAGTAAATGTATGTAGTTCTTCAGCAACTGTCTTTGAAGAATAAAGATACCCACCTATATAATCATAATTACATTAAATTAGTAGTATTTCCTAATATTGAGCCTAATTTAAATTTTCCCAATTGTCCCGGTACTTGGTATTCTTGACTCTGTGCCAAGGTTCCATTCCACAGCCCTTCCAATTCCCAGAATAAAGCATCTGATTTCCACCTCCAGTACATCTTCCTTACCCCATGCAAGGGAACAAGGCCCACAGCAAAGACTGTGCATTAATATTCTGCCCTCCCACCCCCCAGTCAGCACTGAGGGATGGAAGGAACACGACTGACATATTGAGAATATGTCGCTGGTTGGGAAGGCCTCTCAAGGGGACAATGGTCTTCCTTTAACCAAGACAGGATGAGCAGGGGAAGTTTGAGGTGCTGAATTTCCTTTTTAAGCAGGCCTTCACAGTTAAGGTCTGGCATGTTTGAAGGGAATTTATACCTAATGCCAAGGCCAAACCCACCTGCTCAAGAACCTTTATGAAGTGGCTTCTGCATACTCTCCAACCTCAACTCCCTCCCCTTCTCATAAGCAACTCTCCAGCTACTCCCCTAACAAATGAAGTTCCTTTTGACCTCCAGGCTGCTGGACATGTTTCCTGCCATTTTGACAATTTCCCAAATTTCACCTCTATTTAAGCACCCTGACTGCCCAAGTCTGAGTAAGCTGCTCCTCTGCTCTTCTCTGCTAGCTCCTCATGTCTCCTTTCTGCACTGCCACACTCTACTGTAATTGCCCACCTACTTGTCTCTAGCCCCCCTGACTCTAAGCATCATGTGGGCAGAGCTGGTCTCTTTCATCCCCACCGCAGGGTCACTTCATAGTAAGTTTTCAAGCAGTACCTATTTTTTTTTAAAGATTTATTTATTTATTCATACAAGATCTGGGGTACAGGCCAGAGATGCAGGGGGTGAGAGGATTCACCAGAGACAGAATGGGGAACAGAACAGGCAGATATACTGAAGAACACTGCTGAGGGGAGCAGTAGGAGAGTCAGGAGAGGTCTGCTGCGCCATGTGGGTTTCTCCCTGGCCGGCCAGGGATCGAACTTGTGCTGCAGAGGCTGTGGATTGCCTCACAGTGCAGTGCTTAACCCCTGCCACCACCAGGGAGGCCCCTCAAGCAGTACCTATTAACTGAATTTATTGCACGGTGAGGGAACTCCTCCTGTTGTGGAATTAGTCCCCCTGTAGTTTATGCATTCCTTCATCTCCTGTTTCATTCTAGGTGCTCAATAGACAATAGTGTTATGTGATGGGATCTGCATCTTTAGGGAGCTATGCTTTGGGTAAGGAAACAAGTCTGATATACATAAAACACCAAATAAGCAGTCCAAGAAAACAGGGTTAGAAATGACTGACATCATTGCCTTTCAGATCTGATCTTGCATCAGAATCACTGAAGGGGACTTGCTACCCACACACATCCCTAGTTTCTACACTCAGAGGTTTTAATTGAGATGGTCCAGGTAGCTCTTGATGTAAACGACCATGATACTCCGATGCTCCGGTCACAGGCAGAACCTTTAGAAACCACTGGTGATGAGGGCTTAAACATCCTAAGAAGGTGTGATCACCAAAGGCTCCTCCCCCTCCCCCCACATTCCCTTCTGTGCCTTTGTGTGAAGGAAGGAACCCCATCAGGGGATGCCATGGCACATGACATACTATCGGTAGGCCAGGCTGCATTTCTGCTTCTGCTTGCCCCTAGGCTGGATGCTTGTAGAAGGCACAACCTGGAATAACACACACAGTGTTTACCCTGGCTAAGCTGGGATGCATATAAGCAAAAAGCACAGTAGTGCCTAGTGATTTGGGGCATGCAGAGAGGGTATCATGTAGGACCAATAGTAGGACCAACAGTCCAAGGGAAAGAGCTTTGAATTTATTCTAAGTGCAATGAAGAGAAGACATTGAAGGGTTTTTAAGTCATGTCTTGTTCTAATTCATGCATATAAGGGCCTCATGTGAATGCATAAAGGGTTAAATTCTAAGGACCAGGGCATGATGCTTTGATATTAATCATTACCTTGTTCTGGGTGTCCCTGAAACAGTAGGTAAACATTTGTTCACATCTCTTCAAAGTGTGCCTTAGTTGCACATAGGAGGTAAACAAGGGTCATTATATTTTATCTCAGCATCTCAGAACATGTAAGAACATTTTGCATTTTGGCTTGTCAAGTGAATCCCAACAAACACAGAAACCACACAAAACAAGTGAATTAAACACTATTATTTGCCTTACATCTCTAACAAGGAGGTAAACAAGGGTCATTATATTTTATCTCAGCATCTCAGAACATGTAAGAACATTTTGCATTTTGGCTTGTCAAGTGAATCCCAACAAACACAGAAACCACACAAAACAAGTGAATTAAACACTATTATTTGCCTTACATCTCTAACTTCAAGGCAGCCAAATCCTGGCCTGTGGCCTTCCAGACAAGGAAGATTATTCCAGATGTGAGATCCTAATTCTCTTAGTAGGCAGCACATGTTTGCAGTATTGAAAGAGGCGTATCTATCTTGATACCAACTTCTAGGAGTCAAATACTGGCTCATAGGATGCCATAGACAATGTTTCCCTCCCAAAATTCATGTGTTAAAATAAAAAAAGCACCCTCCCTCCTGATAAAACAATAACAATGTAACACACACTCACAGGAAGGCAGCAGCTATAGGGAGCAACTACCACCTCTAGGGTCTAGGCAGCAAAGATAAAGAGTTTGAAGTTATTGAATCTTACATCAGCCTCAACAATATTGATCTCAGTTACTAAACAAAATAAGGTACAACTGAGTTCCATACAAGTATCAGTCATCATTGTCATTATCAGTAGAAGAACTGGTTAATTTCTATAACTTTCTTTCCTCACTTGTCTGAATGCTGTGGGAATCCTTAGTGAGAAACTCATCGAAAATTCCCCATGTTGTTTTAGAATTGGTCACTAGGTGTTGCTATTTGTTAAGATAAAACATGTTATATTTGTTAATACCTCCAAAATGCATACATTGTCTGAGGAGGTACTGAGATTGTTTTTTTTTTTTCTCTATTTGATCTTGAGAATTACCTGTTGTGCTTTCCATAGTTTACAGTGAGATAATTCAAAGTCAAGCAAGGAAGAGTAAATGTCTTAGACTTGACTTTTCTTTTTCTTTCTTTCATGCCCTTGATTTTAACAACCATCTCTCTTACTATGGTGCCTGCAGTGCTGACCACTTCTCAATCCCTATCAATTCCTATTTCATCCATTCAGCATGAACTAAGAAAAAAAAATTTATTTCCTTTTATTTATATTTCAATACATAAATGTATAAACTGTCTCTACAAAGTGCCAAGCTGCACTTAAACTGTCATTGTCAAATTCATGGACACTCGTAACCCAAAAGTAATTATAATCTCAGTAATTATGATAGCACCATCAGGTTCTTCATGTCACAAGATTTGTTCTACAAGAATGATTGTAAGTTGATTATACCTCCCTAACATGTGTCATTACATAGTCACACTGAAACTTTTACTGGTGATACCTCCAATATTTAACAAATACTACTTGACTTTATTATCTCAATCATTTTTTCTTCCTCACCTCTAAAAAAAGTATGACGTGTGGAAGGGATTGGCATGGAGAAAGAAGTATAAACTATACAGGGACTATTTCAAAAGACAGGAGTAATTCGAATTATGTTCTGATAATAGAAAAGCTGAAACTAAAAAAAACAAAAACAAAAAAAACAAAAAAACAACCCAGAGGTTTATGCAAAAATTGGTAGATTGGTTGACATTCCTCTATCTAAAATAAACCATACTTCAATCTTTCACTCTGTAGACCTTGAAACTAACCTAAGGTGAAAAGACTCTTTTTTTAAGATTTATTTGTTTTTATGTATACAAGAACTGGGGTACATGCCAGAGGTGCAGGGGGTGGATTCACCAGAGACAGAGTGGGGAACAGAACAGGCAGACTGACTGAAATGCACTGATGAGTGGAGGAGCAGGAGAGGTCTGCTGCTCATGTGGGTAGCTCCCTGGCAGGCCGGCTATTGACCTTGTGTTGCAGAGGCTGCAGAGGCTGCAGAGGCTGCGGATAGCTTCACAGTAATGTGCTTAACCCCTTGTGCCACCAGGGAGACTCCCAGAAGAGACTTTTTGGATTGCCTCAGATAGTGTGGTTTTCTAGGGACTTGTCTCATAAACTTTACTGCCTCATTAACAGAGCCTTGTTGAAACACACATTTTAAAACATTTTATAAATATATGGTATCAGGTGAACTTTGCCTATATCATTAAATTATCAGGTGAAATTTGCCTATATCATTAAAATTTCCTCAGATAAAGGCTCACAGACCCAAACCACAGGATTACCCATAAGCATTTCTGGAATGTGAAATTATGTATATGTCTCTGTGTGAGCTTGTGCATGTGTGCATGAGCCTGCCGGATTTTTCCTGGGGCAATAGGTGTATATTTTTCATCATGTTCTCAGAAGGGGCCATGTGTGAAATAAAGTTAAGAATCACTGACCTCTGGGTGAGGTCCAGAAAAATACAAAACAAAGAACTGAAGAGCAAAGCCCTAACATTTGTGCATGATAGCCCAAGGGGTAGGTGGAGGGAATGGTGCCACAATGGTACTATTGTTCAAACTAGGGAATAACTGTCCAGGAGCAGAGAGAGCCATCCCCCTCTGCTTTCAGAGGGTTTATTTATTGTAAATAAGTCCAATTTACCAGACTTGATTTTTGAGAGCGAGGCTGCACAAATCATTTAGGTTAAGACCCCATCCAAGTTCGTCCAAGAAAGGGAAAATGTCTGATGTGGACCGTAGGCAGGTATCTACACTAGAGGGTTGATGGGGAGAAAGTAGCTTAACCTTAACCAGTGATGGGATGACAGATTCATTGTTTAGATTGAACATTTCAATTCATTTCATTTCTTTTATGATTCGGACAGAGGTCATTCTTTTACAATGCATTTTTTTCTCATGCATTCTATCTCAGGTAGGAACTAAAGAGGACTCTGCAGGAACTTGGAGGAGAAGAGAGGGGGAAAGAGGGTGAAAGGAGAAGGGAATGTGGACAGAGGGATACCTCAGTTCCTTGAGCTTCATATTTAGTTTCATATTCCCTCTGGGAAGGGGTGGAAAGGTCTGGAGCTACACTACTGGCCTGGTAAATGAGGGTCTTCTGTTCCAACATATCTACTCTTGTTGCTTTACTTTGCTAATTCTTTTTTATTGTTGTATTATTTTTTTTGGTTTACAACACTGCCTATGATTTAGGGATTTAGGTGCATACCTCCACAAATATGTGTTACGATATCTACCAATAAAGCACCCATAATCCTCTACCCTAGTCCAACTGGGCCTCTTCTGTTTTTATGCCTTACCCCCAACTCCCTCTGGCAGTCATTTCTATAGTCAGATTTCTAGGGTTATTTTGGTTTAGTTTTGTCTGTTCCTTTTTTTTTCATATTGCACAAATAAGTGAAATCAACCATTATTTGTCTTTTTACTTCTGATTTATTCACTTAGCATAGTCACCATTAGTTCTACCCATGTTATTGCAAATGGCAAGAGTTCATTTTTTTTATAGTTGAGTAGTATTCCATTGTGTATATATATTATTCTTTTTTTTTTAATGAGGAAGGAGGAGTGAGAGAGAATGAGGAAGACAATGAGAGAGGAGAATGGAGGGGCAGAAAAGACTGTTTTAATGCTTAGCAAACAGCTAAGTATATTATATCTGATCCAGCCCATGGAATTTCCATAATAGTTAAATATACATGATGACCAAAAATTTGCCAAAAAGGGATATGTAACACATAAATTGGGATACACAGTTGTGTGTATACAATGCTTACAACTGTGTTAAAAGATACACTTGTACACACTACTTGGAGAAGGCTATGCAAAAAAAGAAAAGTTGTTTTGGACCATGGGATTAAGAATGGGAGGTCATTTTTTTTCTTTTTTCAAAATGTTTTAGTGTTGTTTCATTTCATATTGCTTTTGTGATAAAGTAAAAATAAGTGAGGAGATGAATACCTGTAGTTAATCAACAAGGCTATGATAAAGGACAAAAGATTTATCTGAGCATGATCTTTCAGCTAAAAAATAAATTCCCCATTACTTATCATTGGAAGCAGGGTTCTTCTCATCCCCATACACAATTTAATGGCAAGGTAAGGAGCATGAAGAAAAGGAAAGCAGCTATAAAATATCGAGACTCTGCAGAGGAAGAGAAGCTCCCCAAAGAGGTTCAAGTGTATGTCTCAAGAGGACCAGACTGTGCAGCTGGGGAAACAGCTTTCACCTCTAAATCTCCTATGAAAACGCAAAAGGAATTGGGAGGTAAGGTATGTGGATATAAAGTGAAATAAGTGTCCTTCTTAATATGCCTATATATGCCTTTTTTGTGAGCTAGTTTTGAATGAGTAGATCCCCCAATGTTTAAACACCTAAAATTAGCATTCTATATTTTTCAGCTGACTTGACACACAAAGATGAGAAACACAGCCCAAGCTGGACTTTTGACCTGTGTTTGAAGGGCTATTCTTGCCCAGATGCTGCCCATTGGTAACACCTGAAGAAGGCTTTTATGGCATTCTTTTCTGGCTAGGACTATTAGCATCACTCCTCTGGCCTGGCTGCAGATAAGTGTTTCCAAACTGGGGAAAAAAAGGGTTGAGACTAGAAGCAAGAGATTTTTCACCTGGAATGCACTGCAGGCTTGGAGAGAACAGCATATTACATATTCTTAATCCACTCAAGATCACTTGGATTGTTTCTATAACTTGGCAATTGCAAAGAGTGCTTCAATGAATTAGGAGTGCATCTATCCCTTTGAATTAGCGTTTTAATGCTTTTTGGTAGATACCAAGGAATAAGATTACTGGCTCATATGGTAACTCTATATTTAATATTTTGAGAACCCTCCATGTTGTTTCCAGTTGGGGCAAGAACAGCTCCAATTGTACATGTCCACCAACAGTGTCCAAGGGGTCCTTTTTCTTCACACCATTAACACTTGTTGTTTCTGGTCTTTTTGATATGGGCTGTCCTCATAGATGTGAGGTGGTATCTCTTGGATTTGATTTGCATTTTCCTGATAAGTGTTGACTGAATGTCTTCTTTGGAGAAGTTTCTATATAGCTCTTCAACTCATTTTTTTTTTTTTTTTGAGTGAGTTGTTTTCTTGTTGAGTTGCATGAGTTATTTGGATAAATTTTATTTTGTATCATTTAGACTTTTAGCTTCTGCCTTCCCAATTTGGCTTACTTTTCTTTCTCTTGCTCAATTATTCTCTCTAGGTATTCCAATACTATGCTGAATAGTAGTGATAAAAATGGACATCCTTGTCTTGTACCTGATATTCAAAAAAAAAGCTTTCTATTTTTCACCATTGAGTATGCTAGCTATGGGTTTGGCATACATAGTTTTTATTTTGTTGAGATATGTTTCTTTATAGTCATTTTATTAAGTTTTTAATCTCAAGTGGATGCTGTATTTTGTCAAATTTCCTCTGAATCTATTCCTGTCATCACATGTGATTTTTATCTTTCCTTTTATTGATATGGTGAATTGTATTGACTAAATTGTGTATGTTAAATTGTCCTTGTCCCTTGGGATAAATCCCACTTGGTTATGATTTATGACCCTTTTAGTGCATTGTTGAATTCAGTTTGATAAGTTTCTCTTGAGATTTTTGCATCAGGGGTATTTATCTGTAGCTTTTTTTGTGATATCCTTGTCTACTTTGAGTATCAGAGTAGCTTTGGGTTTATAAAATGTGTATGGAAGCATTTCCTTTTCTTCAATTTTGTGGAAGGGTTTGGGAAAGACATATATTAGCTAGTCTTTGGAGGTTTGGTAGAACTCACTAATGAAACCACCTAATTCTGGACTTTTGTCATTTGTCAAACTTGATAGCTATTTCAATTTTCTTGCTTGTAATAGGTCAATTTAGTTTTTCTGTTTCTTCCTGATTCAGTCTCAGAAGGTTGTATGCCTCTAAGAGTTTGTCCATTTCTTTTAGATTATCCAATATATTGGTATAAAAATATTAATATCTTATGATCCTTCGTATTTCTGAGATATCTGTTGTAACTTCTCTTTTCTGATTCCATTAGCGTTTTCTCCATTTTTCTTTTAGATTTATTTATTTATTTATACAAGCACTGGGTACAGTCAGAAGTGCGGTAGGGTGAGAGAACTCACCAGAGCCAGAGTGGGGAACAAAACAGGCAGACTGACGAAATACACTGCTGAGGGGAGCAGCGGGCGCGGCAGGAGAGCTCTGTGCGCCATGTGGGACCCTCACCGGGTGGCCAGGGATCAACCAACCAGTGCTGCAGAGGCTGTCCGCAGCTTTGCAGCCCAGCGCTCAACCGCTAGGCCACCAAGGGAGGCCCCCGTTCTCCATTTTTCTTAAACATATTACATTATTATAATTATCATGCTAAATAAGTGAATGTTAAATTGTTGCATTTTTTTTTAAAGATTTATTTTATTTATACAAACACTGGGTACAGTCAGAAGCGCGGGAGGGTGAGAGAATTCACCAGAGAGCAGAGCGAGGAGCAGAGCAGGCAGAAGGACCGGGGTACACTGCTGAGGGGAGCAGCGGGCGGCGGACAGGCCTGCGCACCATGTGGGACCCTCCTCCAGTAGTCGGGGCGCAGCCGGGGATCGAACCCACGCTGCAGAGGCTGCGGGCAGCTTTGCAACCCAGCACTCAACCGCTGCTCCACCGGGGAGGCCCTAAATTGTTGCATTTTTAAACTCTTTTTTCTGTTCTGCTAGGGTACCCCACTGCTTCTCTGTTGCACGGATTCGTTAGACTAAGGTACAGCAGTCTTCGTGCTCTGACCTTGCCTCATATCAGTGCTTGCACTTGCCTCTATGATCTCAGACTTTGCTAAATCAATTGCCCACCCCTACCCCTCCCTAAACAGGCCAATCTCTCACTCCCTGGCACCCTTTTTTTCTGCATGCCTGACCCCACCATGTCTTCTTTAACTCTTACTCAACATTTCAGTCTCAACTGACAAGCCGCTCTCTCGATCTTTCTCTGTCCAGCTCCCAGCACCCCACCGATCCCTACAGAACAGCCGTGGTTACCCTGATGCTTGACTGTTTAATGGCATTTGCTTGCATATCTGTCCCTATACTAAACTACGCCTACTCGGGGACAGGCTTGATTTACTCTATCTAGTCATTGCCCTGAGCGCTTCCTTCGCCTCAGGAGTGGGAACCTCCGTCTACTCGCAGTCTGGTCGCTGGATAAGGGGTCTATGCTTGGTGATAAAAATTTGAATCAATGAATGAAGAAATACGGCTTTATGGTATGACTACCCGCTGTTTACATTCAGCGCAACTTCCCACTACAAGGTGCGGGCAGGGGTCGGGGCCTGAGCCCCCTCCTCCCTGACAGGGCGGGAGCAGAGAACAGCGACAGCGGGGGAAGCGAAGGCGGCGGGGACGGCGCACTGGAGAGACAAGCGGCGCGAAAGAAAAGAACACTTTGGCGCCTCGCGACACCCTCCTCCTCGCTTCTCGGCGATCCCAGCGAGACCCCACGGCGCCGGCTGGAGGCGGGCGGCGGGCGGCGGGCGGCGGGCGGCGGGCGGCGGGCGGCGGGCGGCGGGCGGCGAGCGGCGGGCGGCGAGCGGCGGGCGGGCGGGACTTCCGGCCCCTCTCGGCATCGCCTTCCGGCGCGAGGCGGAAGCCCGGCTCGGGACGGAGCCCCAGCGCCCTGGCGCTGGTCTCCCCAGCGGATCCCTCTCAGCCTTGCCGCTGCCTGCACCGCGGGACTGGGAGGCCGGGTAGGGACGGGAGAATCGGAACACCGGCGCGGGCGGAGGGAGAGCGGGAACCCCAGAGTTGAAGGGGGGGGGACCTGCCTGGGGCACCGGGGAAAAGGGTGAACCCGGAGGGCAGCCGTGAGGGTCTCGGGACGGAGGCACCGGGGACCCTGAGGCCGAAGAGGCCTTGAGATGGGGCGATGCAGGTGACACCGGCCAGAGATGCTTCTCGGAGAAAAGTAGTCCCGCATGGGGAAGTGGCTGGGACTTGGTCGGTTGTCTGAGAAGGGGGCATGAGAAGCCAAAGGTTGGCTTCCAGGCGGAGGCTTGAGAGGCGGCAGTCAGTCCTTCTCCGGGGGTCGGTGATGAGAAGGGCTTTGGGGTCTAAAGGATCAAAAAGATGACCAGCGCCTATTGGATGCTGAGCTCGTATTGCTTCATTTGCAGTTAATGCTGAATTTTTGTGGGGGGAGGGGTGTGTGTGTGCGTGCGTGTGTGTGTTCGTTCAACCCCTGTGTGGATATTTTGGGGACAAAATTTAAAATTTTGTAACTTGAACTCTTCCCTACTCAGGTCCAACTTATGCTGCAAGTCTTTGTCAAACTGATAGGACTTTAAAATGGTCTTCAGACAAGCAAGCCAACCAAACTTTGCGTTTTGGAATCTTCTCTACCCTGCAGAGTTTAGGTTGTCTTACTTCCTTTGTCATGGAATGAACGTCCAGATAACTTTAGAATTACAGTGATAATCATGTGGAAAGCCAGTGCTGTCAGTATTGGTTGTTATAGATCAGAGTTTTTGTGCCCAACTTTATAACACATACTTACTAAAAGTTACCCTATTAGCTTTACATTTTCGGTTAAACCAGTAAAAACAATTTTAGATTAGGGTATAACCAATTGCTAGCAATTACTGAAAATTTACTGTTTCTAGTTCTGCTATAAGGAATATATATATATATATATATACCCCATTGGCATTGTTTTTATAACCCAAGACCTGTTGTTATATACACTTTAGCACGTTTAGTTTTCCTTAGTGATCAGCATGTAGTATGTGGACTTGGTTTTATCATCACCAGAGGTGATTATTCATTTTAGTTATTGACCTTGTATTTATTTTATTGCCAGTAATTAATATGTACTTCCTAATTTACATCATAGAGTGTCTCACTTCAGTGTAATTAGAAAGTCACCTAGCTTAAAGTAGATAGTAAATGAGTTGGATTTTTGCCACAAACCCGGGAAGGTAGCTAGGGAGAGCCGTTAACTGTGATTGGTGGAGAGTGATATCTGATGATTTTGTTTGCTTGTTTCAGGGATTTTGTATTTCAAATGTTACCCTTTTTTATTTTTAAAATTACTGAATTGTTACAGGTAGCTTTTAGATCTGATTTGGACATCTGACTTGAACTAATTAAAGTAAACTGGGACATTTTAGATTTATTGTCTTGGTAGCTTATAAATTCTTCCCCCTCCCTAATTTAATTTAGGTATAATATGATGATATGATATACACATATGCATGTGTATGTGTATATATATTCACACATTGTGAAATGGTTACCACAATCAATTAATAGATCTGATTAACAGGTTATCATCTCACATAGTTACCATTTTCCTTTTTGTGTGGAACACTTAAGATCTACTTTTTTCCAAAATTCAAATATACAATACAGTTTTACTAACTATAGCTTATAAACTCTTGATGATCTTGAAAATCTATGCTTAAGATGTTATAATTTAGGGCACAACTGATATTTACAAGTGGAAAGCAGTGCCTGAATGTAAACAGTACTTTAATGTGAATGAGCATATTGAATAATTTTTCAAATTAGAAAATAAAAACATGATACTAATCTTTATAGATTTTTATATGTCTTACTTTAGTTTTATTTTTTAAAGACAATACTGTCTCATAAATCTTGACCTGATCTTTCCATACAATCTTGGTTTAAAAATGTATTCTTCCCCCTTTTTCTTATTGTTTGGGAGATATAACACTTGAGGAAGCATGCAGGTATTTAGACTTTAGCTTGTGATAAAGAAAGTGCTTGTTGAAGCATGAAAGCACTGCCTTCTATGTCATGTTTCTGGTTACATATGTGAGTGGTATGTTTGAAATTTGATTGCCTTGTGTTCTGCATAGTTTTTCTCTGTCTTATTAGACATGCGCTTCAACTTTGTCTTCTACATTTATAATACTTAAAGCTTTTGTTGAGTTATATGGCTTTGGATTGATTATAGCTTAAATAGCTAATACTCCTTTAACTGTTTAGAAGCTGGTCATCTATGGAAGCTTTTATACAAAGTTTTCTGTAGGAAAGTGTAACTAGTAATAGTTCTTTGTACATGGCACCCTTACTACCATGGGAGACCTAAGAATCACTTGACACCATTTCAAAACTTGTACTGGGTTTTTGTTTCCTGCCATGCACTTTTACATGCATGTCTCTAAAGAATAGAGGAAACAAATCATTAGAATGATGTTCCAATATACCTGCCGCTCTCCTAGCCCTCAAAATGAAATGTCACCACTTAAACCTAGAAAAGTAGAAAACTTGCTTTATGGCAACCAAATATCTAGTATCTAGAACCTACTATTGCTTATGTTTATGATTTTGCTTTGAACTATATATTAGCTCATCCATATTCTAAAGACATTTAAAAACTGCCATAAACTATAAAATTTTTTTTTAAAAAAACTTATAAAGGAAATGGTAATTAATATTCTTGGAAACTAGGCTTGGCAATGGCCTGGGTCTATTATTATTATATAGGTATATAATTATACATATAGAGAAACACAGATTGTATGTAGAGATACATTTAGTTGATGTCAGAGCTTTAAATCCCTTTATAAGCTCATACACCGAAAATTTTTTTTTGTTTCAAATCTTAATTTTTCATTTCCATATCTTTAAAGTTAAAATTGTTTATAGCTGTCTCATTTTGAAGAAAGAGCCTATCAATGTGTGAGGTTCATGCTGTATTTATTAAGTAGCAAATGGGGATTTAGATATGCAATAACTGAGTTCTTATTAAGTCACCAACATAATATTAGAAGATAGAAAGAACCCTAAACTAAGTGTCATGATACCTTGATTCTAGATGTAGCCATGTTGCTAATGGGCTGTATGACTGGATGGTAACTTCATATGAAAAATTAGCAGGTTGAATTTCATCATTATTCTTGTTATTCCTTTTGTTACCATAAACTTTGTGGGTAAATCCCTCTCAACAACTGCTTCAAGTTTCCTAGTTGTGGTACATCTTTCTCCTAGGCTAAGCTTGACTGAATTATATGATCTCCAGCACCCTTTTCAGCTCTGATATTCTAGAGCTGTGCTGTCCACATAATAGCCACCAGTCAATGTGGTGATTTAAATTAAAATTAAATAAAAATTTAGTTCTTTAGTCATCCTAAATCACATTTCAAATGTTTATATGTCACATATAGTAGTTGCTGCCATATAAGGCAGTGTAGCCATGAAATGTGTGTGCTCTCTCAGAGGGTGTTCCAGAGCCTGCTGTGTTGTAAAGCAAAGGACACTTCTCAACAATCTTACTCATAGTAGGTTGTAGAAAATCACCTTATGTATGGTAGCATCTTTGTGTCTTATGCTGAAGGGCAGTTGCCTCAGGGATGACAGTTTATTCACTGATATTTTAATTACTGCCAGTTCCCTTCATAATCAGGTAGAAGGAGTTGAAGAGACAAATGAAATATAGTAGGGGACTTAGTGATCCTAAGCATTTGGTTCTTATAACCATTTCTTGTACATTTTTTCATGTAACTGGGACAAAAGAGATATCAAAACTGTACCTATACTGAAATCTAGTACTTATTAACTGAGACAAAGTGAAATCTCAGCAGGAAAGAGTATTGTGACTGCTTAGTTATGTCTGCCATATGTAAAAATATTGATAGCCAGGTCAGGTTGTGTTTGAACCTGTGAAATGCATTACCTCTGTTTCAGAGGTAAGGGTGAGATTGGTGTCTGTTTTAGGGAAATTTGGCCCAAAAGGTGTCATTAGTTTAGATCAGTGGTTCTTAACCTATCAGATTGAACACTCTTTATAACATTTATTTTGTAATTTCTCCTTTAAATCCTAAAATGAATTTATAGATATACTATAATTACTTAAAAAACCTGGCTGCAAAAAAAAATGAACATAATGTTCGAACTATCATATAGAGGAGAAATAGAAATATTAAAAATGTGTTTTTAATATGTCTATGCGCTATACACACCAAATGTTTAACTCTGTATCTGTATCTAGAATTACTGTGAATGAGATAGCTACAATTGCAGACTTAGGGAAGTTATTTTTACATATACTAAATTATATTGCTGTCATTGAGGTGATTTCTCAAAATGATAAATAACTCTTGGTAAAAATCAGAGGAAAGTGAAGTACAGACTTACCTTGAATTTCAGTGCAGTTAACATTTCTGGAAAATCTACTGATTATTAAAAGTGTAAAAAAATAATTCATGTTATATGTTAAATGGTGTTATAGTCTAGGCTTAGATAACTTAGTTTTTTTTTTTTTTAATTTACTTTTATCTCTGGTGTGATAGTAAGAAAATCATGGAGAATGCAGGGAGTCCTTTGTTGTGTAGGGCTATCCCTAGTATTGCGGGACATCTGGCATTCCTTGCCTCAGTCCTCTGAGAGTGCCTTCAGTGCCTCTCTGTCATTGTCACACAGCAAGGAAAGTTTTCACAAACTTTTAAAACATCCCATAGAGTTTAAAATTAAACCATATTATTTTTCAGCTTTCTAAACTGAAAGGAAGCCAATTTCAGAGCAAGTATGTGGAACTATCTTGTTAGATTAGGGCTTACATATATTTTAACATAGTTCTGATTCCTTGGTGGTGGTTGTTTTGAGCATTGAGTTAAAACTTCTAAGGCCGAGTCTAACCTCAGTAGGAAAGAGTGTTGTGATTAGTCATGGCTCCCCTTAGGTAGAAGGGGACGTGGCTGCCATATATTGTATCTCCAATATATCTCAGTGAGTTTTAACACATTGGACACCGACAGCTCAATTGCAGGGGATCTGGAAATGTGAGGGGAAGTTTTTGGTTGTCATAGTGATGTGTGCATATGTGTGTCTAGTGTGTGTTTGGGAGCCAGGGATGCTGAATGATATTGCTGTGAACAGTTTTATACAGTGGGAAAATACTCCTTCCAAAAAGTTTAAAGACCATCATTGGGAAACACTGATCTAGTTTGGAGATGAGTCCTATTATGGAACCTGCTCTGAGCCAAATGGTCACTGGGACTTGAAAGAGAAACCTAGTCTCATCAGTCAAGGACACTATAGAGGCATTTTGGCAACGAGTAGGAGATTGTACTGGATACCTCGAAGGTCTTTTCTAGCTCCTTGGCTTCATGAGTGATGGTAGGGGTCAGCAAACTGACCCGCAGACTAAATCTGCCATATTTCAGTAAATAAAATTTTTGGGAACACATCAATGCACATTCCTCTGTGTTTTATCATTGACTGCTATATGTCATGTCTGCCATATGTAAAAATGGCTACAATGGCAGAGTTAAGTAGTTTCCATACCAATCTTATGGTTTTTACTGAAAAAGTTTACAGATACCTAGTATTAGTAATAGTTTTTAAGTGAAACAAGCATGTGAACTAAGTTACTAAGATGTTGCTAAGAATGTCATTCTTTTATACTTAGTAGTTTCTGTGAATGTAGTGATTCTAAAATCTTTTTTGTGGGCTACCTTGGTGGCACAAGCGGTTGAGTGCAGCGCTGTGAAGCTGTCCGCAGCCTCTGCAGCACCGGTTTGATCCCGGCCAGCCCGCAAGGGTCTCACATGGCGTGGCAGACCTCTCCTGTCTCGTCCACTGCTCCCCTCAGCAGTGTATTTCGTCAGTGTGCCTGTTCTGTTCCCTGCTTTGTATCTGTTGAATCCTCTCACCTTCCCGCGCATCTGGCCTGTACCCCGGTTCTTGTATAAATAAAATAAAATAAATCTTAAAAAAAAAATCTTTTGTCAAACAATAAAACTTAGAGCTCTTAGAATTCTCAACTTGGTTCTGCAAAAGTCACTGAGTAAAGTCGTCCAGTTTCAAAGAGTGATATGCCATGCAAGGCTGTAGACTTTACAGTAGTTTCTGTATATGTAGTGATTCTAATTTTTTTTCCCTGTGACAATGTAGTGATTAGTAAGTAGGAGGGCGTCTGCATTTAAGCCCAGTAATCTATAAGAGATGAACTGGGTTTTCATTCATGTATCAAGTAAATAATGGAAGATAGAAAATTTAATCAACCATGTCACCCTTTGGAATTTTAAAGTTATTCTCTTTTTTTGTGGTTTTAATATGGCACACTTTTTTTTAATTTAAGGTGCTTTAAATAATTTTAAAAGTTTATAAAGTTTTCTTTTATAATACTTTTCTGTTTTTAAAAGTTAATGCTCTTGCTAATCTTGCATAAAAATTTCTTACAACTGAGAATTAGTTTTAAGCTTAGTCTAATTCCTTTTATTTGTGGTCAAAAAGCTGGTTCCAGGAAGGGAGAGTGACTGCCCAGATAACACAGCAGGTAAAAGAACCAGGATTAGAACTCAGATCTAGTTTGAAGTCTAGTGGCCTTCTGTCACAAGAGTGATTACAGTTAAGTGAAGCAAATCATGGGCAAGTTTTCTGAATAGAGAGTGATTTTGAATCTCTTTTTAAGGGAGTGAATATGAATTTATATTTGCCTTGTTACTTCAGACTTCCTTTTTTTGGATTCCTTCTTTCTAGGAGAACATACTCTTGAGGAGTTGAGAAAAGGAGAAAGTATAAGGGACCTTTTTCTGCTTGAAAAATAGCTATGGCTATTTCTTGACTTTTTTCCTTTTCCAGGTCCTTCCTCTGTCATCTCATTATATATTTTTATTTAAATACTCTCCTTTGGGTATCTAATATCTTTTAGCAGGTCCTTTCTCCCAACTTGCCTGAGATAAATACTCCTATTTATTTGTTGTCAAGTAACATGTTCTTCCATAAATCTTTATTTTTTAGAATAGTAATAAGTGTACTGACATCAGTTTTTTCATCAGCAGGTAAAAGTAAAAATCACCATTAAATGTGCCCCTCTTGTTGACAGTGCCTCTTATAATACTGGACTCTATTCATTGATCATATACTATAGGTCAAGCACTATACTGGTCATTTTAATATACTCTATGGTCAGTTTTCACAGCAGCCTTTAAACCAGGTAGATATTTGTGTTTCTCTTTTGTAAAGAAGGAAACCAGAGTCTGGAGAGACTAAATAATTTGTTTAAATTTATAATACTTGTAGATGATGGAGCTAATTCTAAAGCCTGTCTGTTTTTGATTGTACACAATTTTCCTCTAGATTTCAAAAGTACCTGCGGTGTTCTGGTGCCCATACCTAAGTACTCTTTAGGGAGTATGAGCAGCATGTTGATTCCGGAATTTGTGTGTGTGTATATTCACGTACTCCAGAAGTGTTTTATGATCCTTTGTTCCACTTTTAGCTTTTATGAAAGGCAATCAGTGTATTAATGATCACTATATTTTTCAAGGAGGTACTGTAATTAATGTAGTGTCTAGAATATAGTAGTATATGCTTAAGAAACATTTGCTTCATGGATGTAAACAATAACAAAAAGAGTTAATGTAGGTGCTATTAAGGTAGGGGCTATTCACATAAAAATTCATTTCTTTTGGAATGTGAGGCAGGAACATTTCTCATATTACAGTATGCTGCAGGGCAGGGCTAGAATCCAAGTTTTGATTAAAATCACCTAAAGTTTTTTTGTTTTTTTTTTCCTTTCCTTTACAACTGCAAGTTATTGCCCTCTGAAAAGGATAATGGAGAGTGATGATGAATGCATTTCCATCTGCTACAGAAAAAAAAAAAATTAGACTGTTTTAGTCTTTTTAAGCCTACATAAAAACATTGCTTTTAAATGAAGAGTAAATTAGTGACTATCAAATAAGTAGTTATTAGATTCCTGCTCTAAAGCCTGTTCAGGGGATACTGCTGGTGGTAGCTGCCAGTTAACTGTTCAGTCACAAATAGTTTGGTGGGGTAGTGGACGAGGGACTGGGTGGTGAGTGGTGTTGCTGTATAAGATTGCATAAGAATTCAAGCATTCTTGAGTCTTTCCTTTTCATCTTTAGCTTGTGGGTTTTAGAGACAGGTGTTCTTTTTCCTGAGACTGCTTAAATTTTTTAGACTGTGAAGGTCAACTACAAACCGTTTAAAATTCTGCAGTAGATCATTTTATTCATTGGAATGCTGAGAACAAAGATGTTTTGAGTAGCCTGTATCTCTAATATACAGCTCGCCCCCAGCTGCTAAAGCTGTGAGGGGGCATATTGAATTGTTGTGTTTATGGAATAAACAATAGTTCTTCTGTCTTTTTGAATTTATCATGATTTATTTTGATTGCCCCTCAAAGATCATCACTTTAGCAGCAATATATTAGAGAAAATTTTTATTAGTCTCTTGATACAGTAACATAATTATTGCCTAATTAGATCTATGTTCAAGTGAGCAGATTAGTAGTGACCTTTATGCTTTAATAATTTTTAATGATTTAATTTTGTGAATGTTTGGTATTGGCTTCCAGATTATTATTTTTGCTGAATGCTGCATGATGGGCATTAGAATTATCTACTGTTAGCTGGGAGTGAGTAAGTAAAATATAATTTCTTTATTTAACAGTGCTTAAGGTGCTTTTTGATACTTCTGCTAGTGTGGTATTATAAAACAATTTTAGAATGAGCATAATAATTGTATCACTAATTAACAATTATTAAATATTATATGTGCCAATCATTGTGTTAAATGCCTCACTTCTGTTTATCTAATTTAATCCTCACTGCGATCCTGTCAAGGGCCATTATTGTGCCAACTTCACAGATAGGGAAACAGGTATATATGTGGAGGCTAAATAGGTTGCCCATTTACACAGGAATTGGAGCTGGGATTTGAATCTGGCCAATCTGACTTGAGGGCCATAGTCCTTAACTATTCTGCTGAACATCAATCTGATGCCTTCTGTTTTATACATAATACACCTCTGTTTAAGATTTCCACTCATACAATTCCCCCATGTCACTTCCTACTAGAAGAGTCTGTGCACACAGACAGGATTTTCCGTTCTATTCCAATTTCCAATTATATGTTCATCTTTAGTTTTAGTGGTTGCCAGATGGCTTTTTGCAAAACATTTTTAGCTTGTAGCATTTTTATTTTCAGGTAAGAAGATTGTATCACTGACTATTTGGCACATGTGCTTTAATGTTCGGGAAGTCAATTTTTGTGCTGTAAAGATGTACTGGTGAAGATATGCAGTTAAAGTATGCATATTTTAGTTTGGATTATAATTTTGAGGGCATTTGAGGTTGATTTTAGATACATGGAAATTAATGTTTATTTGCCACATATGCAGATGGGGAAATTCTGGAAGTACCTTGTGCAGAAAAAATTCATTCAGAATTTTTAAATTTGATCTTAGAATTTAAAAAAGGGTTGTTGAATTAAGTTTTTCATTTTGTTTTGTCCTTCGAGTCATTTTATAACAGTGTTATTGGGAGTATACTTAAGTTACTCAGCTTTTGCTGAACACTGATTTTTGGAGCAATTTCTAAAGCCACGAAATAATCTTGTAACAGGTTGCTATTTTGTTGTCATTTGGGATTACATGCTCATTTTGAATTTTGACAAACTGAATTTTAATTAACTGAAGTGAGCTACATGTCTTTGAGGTGACATAATTAACAGTAATTCATTTTTTTTTTTTAAAGAAAGAGGGGATTAGGAGGTAGGTAGCTATCCAGTAAAGTAATTTGCTTTATTTTATGTGAAATGTTAACCTTTGTATTTTTTATGGAAGGGGTATTTTGCTTTGGATTGATTTTAATCTTCTGCAAACCTAACATATTTAATCATAGTTTTGGAATAAGTAATAAGTTTGAGGTATACATATAATGTTATTTAGAAGCTTTTTAAGTCTCGGGTAAGGAAGTAATACCCAGAAAGCTAAGGAGGGAGTACTACTGAATTCTGTGTAGTGGCTATGATACTGAATATTGAAATAGGGTGAGTGGACAACCTGAAGCAGACCTGTCTATTAGAGAACATGCTTCAGTGTAATGAAAAGAAGAAGGCAAAAGGTATTTGTGCATTATTGTGCCTGCATGTTAAATCAAATCCTAAACTAAAGACTATGTGTTTTTATCTCTTTTTTAAAGATGGGAAAACTGGAATTTAAAAAATAGACTTGTTTCTGTGCTTAGAACTAATACATGCAGAGCTGGGAGTTGAACCCAGGAACATTTTACTTAAAGGTTTGAGTTCTTTCTGTCACATCTTGTGGTTTCTGCCTTCTTTTAGATTTTCATCTTTTCTCATTTCATTTTACCCTTCAACTGTGTTGGAAGTTTTCTACCTCTATATGGAAGTAAGTCATAAGGCCTTCATGTGCAAGGTCCCTGCCCATACCCACACTTATCTCTAAAGACAGAGGGATGCCAAAAGAAATCTGAGTGGAGAGGCCTTACTAAGTTTCCCCCAATTTACTATTCTTTTTTTTTTTTTTATAAATTTTATTGTTATATTCCCCATACAATTGCAGCCCCCCCATTCTGACCCCAATCCCTCCCCTCCCTCCCCCGCCCCCCTAAAAGTGTCTCTGGTTCATAGTTTTTTGTTGATTTTGATTTTCACTATTCTTAGCTTATACTTCTTTTGTTTTTTATTTTTTGCCCTGAATCTCTACTGTTCTTCAAACCTAGTCTAAAAACACTTGGGTTAACCATTTTTTGGGTCTTCATTTCTGTATTAACTCTCCAGTGTCACATAAAACTGAAATAAAATGCACATGCTTTTCTCTTGTCTATCTGTCTTTTGTTAGACACCCAGTCAAGAACTTAGAATGGTAGAAGGAAAAAAATATTTTCCTCTCCTACAGTTTCTGCTGACTAGGAAGGATGGCTGGGACATCCCATTCACTATGGAGCCTGTAGATGGAGTCTTGGGAAAACTGACAGTCAGTGAAAAGTAAGAATTCTGACCAAAGTCAGTTTTCCTGGACCTCTGTCTGTATTGCCCAATCAAGAGAAGAAAGTAAAAATTTCTCTTTATCCATTCTTTTCTAAATTCAGGTTAGTAGGAGAAAAACAATTGTGCAAATTAGTCCTTTCAGTTGTGACTCTAGTGAATTTAGTGAATTTGTTTTACCTCCCATGGACAGTGATTGTTCTTCTGTTTGTCTTATTTTTCCTGAGAGCTTGTCTTGTCTCCTTATCTTCTGGAGCTTGAAGGTTATTGGTTTTGAGGACTATTTGTTTAAAATAGAAAAAAAGAAGTTTGACTCTGCTGGAGTATTTACTGTTTGTTTCATTTGAAACTTGATAAGATATTTTAGAGGAATTTTTTTTAAAAAGAACTTAATGGTCAAAAGTTGGTCAGAGCTTGATATGAGTTTTTGTTGGTTTTTTTTTTTTTTTTTTTTTTTTTTTAAGGTCTTCTCTATTTTCTCTCGTTGGTCCTGTGACTCCCATGGAAATGTCTAAGCTGATTGAAATTTCCTTCCTGAACCCCTGCTGACTATATGTTCTGCCAATTCTGTTTACTTTCCTTCTTATTGGCCCATTTTGCTGAGGATAATTTTGAACTTCACTGCCTTCTTTGTGAAACTTAAGACCTCCTCAAATTGGTTCTTATAAGACCTCTTTCTTCCTGAAGCTTCTTCTCTTCCTTCCTCCTTTTGCCACTTTCAATCTTCCATTCCATTCCCTTCAATCCTTTCATATACCCCATTTCTAGCCTCTACTTCTTCCATACATGCCTCTGCCTATCATGGCCAGTCCTTTTTCCAACTCAGCCCCTCAGTCACTTGAACTTTAGGCTCTCTGCTTTCAAGGGACTCAGGCTGAAAAGGAAAATAGGGGGAAGATTTTAATCACTCAAACAAGCTTTGGAGACGTCCAGACAGCTGCTAAATGTCTTCTTAGTCTAAAATGTAGCCTAAATGTCTTTTTAGACTAAAATGTGGTTCACAGCGTCCATAAGATTATATATCAAGACAAACAAAAATCTTAAAGATTTTCTCCACAGATATTGATAAAAAGTTTGAAATCATATATTGAGTAGGTAAACTCAACTTGTACCATTTGCCATAAGCACAGTTCAGGAAAAAATGTAAAGTGGGTAAAAACCAGCGAGTTTTTTGCTGTATTTTTCTGACACATGGCTAAGATTTTAGAATGAAAACTATAAAATCTGTTTGCATCTGTCTATACTTATGTGTATGTCTATGAAAGTATGGTATATATATATATGTGATTTTTCTACTTCTAGATGATATTACCCAATTAATTTATAAAATCCCTTAAAGGAGTTCTATTCAAATTGGTTTAGAGATAAATGGCCACCTTATGTAAATTAAGATTCTTAAGAAACTAGGCTTACTTTTTAAAAGTTCATGTAATCTAGGATGATAATTGGTAAATAAATCTGGTTCTAAGTTTGTCGGTAAAATAAAAACAAGTATTTCTTCAGAGTTTGCAGTTAAACTTAATGCAGATATGCATTGTTCTTTACTGCCTAGGTTTAGTTGTCAAACAAGCTTATCTCTACTAGATATTTAAGGTCATTGAAACTATAAATCCAACCTAAGAACAAAAATGTATAGTAAAAATGAATTACTTGATGTATGTCAAGCACAGGAAAAGAAGAAAAGGGGTTTTAGGTTCTTTGTGGCATTTTTCATACTTGTCTGGTTTCTCAACAAGAAAAACAACCTATGATGATGACTAGCTTTGTTTAATGTCTTATGAAAAACTTAAAAGTAATTGAAGCATAATTGTAAGAACAAGTGAATTAATCTAATTAGAATAAAAGTGAACTGTTCAACAATACTGAAGCTTTATAATTGCCTACTTAAAAGTAGTTTCCAAAAACATTTTGTTACTTTAAAACCTTAAAGCTATTCTCAGTTAAGTTAAATGATGGATATCCATTGAATAGATCATTTCAAGTTAAGGCAAAATACTGAAGCATTAATTGCTGAACATAAGTTTTATCTATTTTTGGGTTTTTAAATGTTAAAGACTGGCAGAGATATTTGTATGTGTTAGTAGACATGTTCTTTGTCACAATGAAAAATTGTACTAAGGGAGCTATGTGCCTCTAGAAATTGTGAAATGTTATATTCATAAATAGTTTGGTAATCCACTTTACAATGTTAGTATATAACAGTTCATAATTGCCTGCTTCCTAGTTTTCACTGAAAATTTAGGCTGCATAGGAATTAATATTCTTATAAATTATGTATTACAAAGTTTTGTCTAAAATAAATTTTATGTGTAGTCAAGCTGCTAAAATGTACTAGATTTATTTATAAGTTAAAAAAAGATGAACCTTAAAAGTATGTTGGTGCAAATTTGGCATAACAAAATTTGGTTGAATTTTTGGTCATTTCTGATTAAGAAATTGTAAAAAGACGTTTCTCTTTTACATATTTTACCTGAGGAACCAAGATTATGTGTCACATCAGAAGGAGTTTCTGGGCCTCCCCGGTGGCACAGTGGGTTGAGCGCCGCACTGTGAAGCTGTCCGCAGCCTCTGCAGTGCAGGTTTGATCCCTGCCGGCTGGCAAGAATTCCACATGGTGTGGCACACCTCTCCTGTCGTCACCGCTGCTCCCGTCAGCAGTGTATTTCTGTCCTCTGCCTGTTCTGCTCCCTGCTCTGTCTCTGGTGAATCCTCTCACCCTCCCGTGCCTCTGGCCTATTCCCCAGCTCTTGTATAAAAATAAATAAATCTTTAAAAAAAAAGTTTCTGTGCTTCATGTTGGCTTTATTGGGTCTTTGATTACTTAAAAACAAATCATCTCAATATTGAAAGACTTGAGGGTTTATTCACAACTATGTACTTGCCTTTAAAATCTTTTGTCACTTTGGTTAAATAGATAGCTAAGTATTATTTTATAATGATCTGTGATCTTTCTTAAGCTAATGTTCAAACCTTTTGATATTTTATTTTTAGATTTATTTATTTATGCATACAAGAACCAGGGTATAGGCTGGAGGTGTGGGGGTTGAGAGGATTCATCAGAGACAGAGTGGGGAACAGAACAGGCAGATTGACTGAAATACATTGCTGAGGGGAGCGGCAGGCAAGTCAGGAGAGGTCTGCTGTGCCATGTGTGTAGGTCCCCGACCCGGGATCGAAATCGTGCTGCAATGACTGTGGATAGCTTCATGGGTTGCATCATAACCCCTTGTGCCACTAGGGAGGCCCAAACATTTTGACATTTTCAGCCAATTTCTCCAAATCAAATTCTGAATAAAGTCTTTTTCTTTTCAAACTTACTTTCTAGAGAATCATTAGGAAAAATGTCACCTGTAAAAGAGAGATGTTAAAACTAATTAGGGTTTATTTGATTTATTTTAAATTGTGGGGGAAGCATTGTCAAGAAGTGAAGACAAACCTTTAGATTATGTGTATGGATATATGTTGGTATATAAGTTTTTCAGAAATTGTATGAAATTCACAGAAATTGTCAGTACTCTTGGTTTCATATGTTCAGCATCATATCTGTCATAATTCCAGTTATTATGTTAAAATATTGTTTGTCACTGAAATAACCAAATTCTTTGTCAGTCACATTAGTCTAAGTTGTGTCAGATCTTTAGCCATGGCAATTTTAAAGTCTTTTGTCATTCACAGACAGTTGTTGTTTTACTCCTGATTATTCTCTGAAAGTATTTACAGTCAGCTACAGGCAAGAACACTCCTTGATGGCATCATTTGAATAACTGAGACCTTGCCCCTGGACTGAGCAAGACTTCCCAGAACTAATGAAGAAGTTGATGGAGTCATTAAACTGCTAACCCAAGATCAAGCAGAACAAGAATTAATTACATGAGCCTGAATGAACAAGTGTTTTCCAGATTTAAGGAAATCTTTTTTTTTTTTCTGTTAAGTTCTCTATAACTGAAAGCAATTTGTTGCCGTATACTTTTGTGAACAAGGATGCAACACTTTTCTCACTACCTTGCCTTCCAGAAGTGAGAAACTTAGTGAATATTTTTAATGACAATATAGCTATTTGCCTACATCTAAGAATCTATTTTGCACAAGTCCATAAGAACCTATTTTCTTTGTAATGGAATATAATTGAAAATATTGGTAATATTACACAGGCTTTAATTGGAATGTCATATTGGAGAAGGATGTATAAAATTAGTTATAAGTAGGTAGCTTTGAGATAATAAAGGTGACTCTTATGAAGTCAATGCTAATAAAATACTCTTGGGGGGGAAAAAAACCAAAACTGGCAACTGACTTAAAGGGTTCCCAGCAAGAAAGGTGAATAAGGAAGGTTACTTTCTGGTAGACCCAGAAACCTTAAAATATATCAGGAACCCCAGGAAGAGAGGAATTCAGCAGAACCTATTAATACTGAAGGCAAAATCTAGTGGCAAGTTCCTGACTTGACTTCCCAGCCTTGAGAGACTTTTAAAAGTCAAATTTGAGGTTCTTTATTGAAAAAAAAAATTTTTTTTTAAAGATTTATCATTCCATGCATACAAGAGCTGGGGTTCAGGCCAGAGGCGTGGGGGGTGGGTGAGAGGATTCACCAGAGACAGTGGGGAACAGAACAGGCGGACTGACCGAAACACACTGCTGATGGGAGCAACGGCCACAGCAGGAGAGGTCTGCTGCACCACATGGGCTGCCCCCTGGCTGGCTGGGGATTGAACTCGTGCTGCAGAGGCTGCGACTGCTTCATAGTGCTGTGTTCAACCCCTTGCGCCACCAGGGAGGCCCCCTTATTGAAAATTTTTGTAAAGCAAACTTAAGAGTCTATATGGCCAATCACTATTCTCACTGCACTTATGTAAATAACCAGACCAAATTTAATACGACCAGGAAACACCATCAGATTGCCATTGACCTTATTCCACCATCTAATGATGCGTTTAGCCCAACATCTAGAGATCATCTTGACTGACTGCTCTCTGGACATAAAAACTGAATTTATAGCTCATTCTACCCATTAACCTTTGTTTTTCTTTTGTTTCCATAGAAATGCCCCTTATTAAATGCCTAATTGCTCATACCATATAGAGATATAACTTAGGAGGGCATCTAAGTTATTTTTTTTTTTAAGATTTTTTTATTAATACAAGAACCAGGGTACAGGCCAGATGTGCAGGAGGGTGAGAGGATTCACCAGAGACAGAGCAGGGAACAGATCAGGCAGAATGACTGAAATACACTGCTGAGGGGAGCAGCAGGCGAGACAGGAGAGGTCTGCTGCACCATGTGGGTTGCTCCAGGGCTGGCGGGGGTCGAGCCGGCACTGCAGAGGCTGTGGACAGCTTCACAGCACTGCTCCCAACTGCCTGCGCCTCCCGGGAGGCTCCAACATCTAAGTTAATTCTACCACCACCTGAAGTGAGACATAACTGTTTCCATGAACTGAATTATTCCCAGGACTGACAACTGGTATAGTGGGCTATGGGACAGTCTACCATTTCAGTTTCTAGACTCTGAAACTTCTCGGGAAAGTTTCACATGGCGGAGTGATGGAGTTCAGAACATGCTACATCAAATGGCACCTTGGCACTTTGACTATTTTCAGCTGAAGAAATGTGAGAAATGGCAAGTGCAGAAGGACTTTCCTACCTTCTCTTGAAGCAGGTTTTCATGTGAGAGGTGCCCTCCGTGTACTTGGAGGAAGAGAGCATCCTCTCCAAACGTGGAAGATTACCAAGAAGAATATGAACAGACATTCCTTGCTAAGTCGCTTCCAGTTTACCACTCTTAGCTCGTACACTTTTTGCCCTGTCATATTTTACCATGACTCTCTCCACTCAGGTTTAAATATTTATTTGGTCTTCATTTCCTCTTGAATGCTTCTGTGTCACAAAAAACTTACATTAAATAAATTTGTACATTCTTATTTTATTAATCTGTCTTTCATCATAGAAGCCCAGCTGAGAACTTAGTAGTAAAAGATTTTCCCTCTTCTGCAAGAAGCATCAAATTATTTCCAAAATAATTTTGAAAACCCCCTTTACCGGTTACTTTTATTGACTGCCCTCCTGAGTAAGAGAAACAAGTCTGAAAATCAGTGTATTAATAGGACATTAAATTTTGCTTTTCTCTGCATATCTTCTTCTGAGATAGACAGGAGGCAAGGATTATTTGTTTTGAGCATGGAATGCCATGTATAAAGCTCAGATGAGAGCACCCTGGAAGATTTATAACATTGAGACTGAAATTGCTATGAACACGTCAAAACTTATTTCTATTGGAATTTTGCAGTTTATTCTGAGGATTTAATCTTCTCCAAGGACCTCAGTAATCTTCAAAGAGATTATAATTGTATTTCATCAGTTCTCTTTAAATTTTGACTCAAAAATAGTTTTTTAAAAATTTTAAATAAATATTAAAATGTCTGTATTAAGTTTTACTTACTCTCCTTAGCAATAAATAGTAGGGGGCATCTAGAAGTAGAAAATAACTTTAGAGCAGTGTTTATTGTATTCTTTTTTCTTTCATACAATTCTGTAACATTATTATCTACATAAGATGTATGTAGTTTTCTTTAGTCAAACACTGTTAAAAAGAATATTTTAATTGAAAAGATGCTTAACCCATATTTTTTAATAGACTAAGGTTAATGCTTTATTAAGTTAGTTTTCCTGTAGCAGGCGGGGTTAATTTAGTATTTTTGGCTGTGGTTTTCAGCTAGTGCTAATAGAAAGGATGAGCATTTCAAGGGAAACAATTGCTTGCTTTGTAAGTGGTGATGTTGAGTAATGACTAAGTACATTCAATTGCACAGCCAATATAAACTCCAGACAGATTTTTCCGTGCTTTTTCCTCAAGTGAGTCATGTGATTTGGTATTTATCACCAACTTGAATATCTTTAAGTCTTAAAAACCATATAACTTAACCATGAAATCAAGCAGCTGCTTCAAAGGACTTTGTGCAAGTAGATCTTATTTTTTGGGACAATGAAAAGAAGATTGTGCAATTCATGTGTGGATATTAGAACTCGCCCCCCCTCCTTCTGCCTTCTTTACAGTGAATTTCAATGAAAGTATTTCTGTAGTAGACTTCCACATATAGTTCCTGCCATCATCAGAGTTAGCTTTGTGCTAAGGCTAATAGACCATGACATTTTATAAAATCAAATAGCATATGTGATGTTTTAGTGAACTGGGGATAGGACTTACAGAACATTAAGTACCATCATGAAGAGACTCTAAATCTTAAGAAACAATAAAATGACTGATCATTTTTTTAACCAATTGAGTAGCAATTGTGTGCTAAGTACCAACTAGGAAAAACAGCATGGTATATGAGAAGACAGGTCTGAGAGGGTCTAAACTTCTAGTTTCTACTTGATGTCTTATTGACCTTGTAGAAGTTTCTGTACCCTCCCTGATAGGACTTAGTTGGTTTATGATAATAAATTTGTCAAATAACAAAATCCTTGTTTTATAAAATTTTCTAATGTTTAAGATCTTAATAGCTGTTATAAGAATGTTGGCTTTTGATCATAAAATGTATAGAAACTATTTTTCACTAATAAAAATTTTAGAATTTTAATTAGTAGTTTTACCATTAGGATTTTTAAATGAGGATTTTTTTAATATTTTATATAATTCTTACATCATTTTTCATTTTTGCACAATGTATGCATTTTCATTTTGGTTATATTCCCCATACAATTGCACCCCCCCCCCTTATTTTGACCCTAGTCCTTCCTCTCTCCTTCCTCCCCCACCCCCGTGGTGTGTCTGTGGTTTATAGTTGCTTGTTGATTTTGATTTTTACTTTATTTAATTAGTCTTTTTCCTGATCCCTTATTTAGGTTTTCTAAATTCCTGCTATGAGTGAGACCATCTGGTATTTTTCTTTTTCTTTCTGACTTATTTCACTGAGCATGATCCCTTCTAGCTCCATCTATGTTGCTGCAAACTGCATGTGTTTATCTTTTTTGCTGAGTAATATTCCATGGTGTATATGTCCCACATCTTCTTGATCCAGTCATCTATTTTTGGGCATTTGGGTTGTTTCCAAAGCTTAGCTATTGTAAGTTATGCTGCTATAAACATAGGGGTGTAGGCACCCTGTGGAATTACTGTTTCTGTGTCATTTCGGTAAATACCTAGGAGTGGAATTGCTGGATCATATGGAAGCTCTATCTTTATAGGTCGAGAAAACTCCACACAGCTCTCCATAGTGGTTGGATCAGTTTGCATTCCCACCAGCAATGCAGGAGAGTTCCTTTTTCTCCACAACCTCTCCAACATTTGTTGTTGCTAGTTTTTTTAATATGTGCCATTCTCACTGGTGTGAGATGGTATCTCATTGTAGTTTTGATTTGCATTTCCCTGATTACAAGTGATGTGGAACATTTTTCATATGCCTGTTGGCCATTTGCATTTCCTCTTTGGAGAAGTTTCTTTTTAGCTCTTCTGCCCATTTTTTGACTGGATTATTTCCTTTGTTTTTGTTGAGCCTCATTAGCTCTTTGTAGATTTTTGTTATCAGTCCTTTATCATTCGTGTTGTGTGCAAAAATGTTCTCCCAGTCAGTGAGGTTTCTCTTTGTTTTTGTTATTGTCTCTTTTGCTTTGCAGAAGCTCTTTAATTTGATGTAGTCCCAGCTGTTTATCTTTGCCTTCACTATCACTGCTTTGGGCGATGTGTCTATAAAGATATCTTTGAGGTGCATGTCATGTAGTGTTTTGCCTATATTTTCTTCTATGTATTTTATGGCCTCAGGTTTTATGTCTAGTTCTTTAACCAATTTGGGTTGGTTTTTGTGCATGGTGTGAGGTAGTAGTCAAGCTTCATTCTTTTGCATGTAGCGACCCAGTTTTCCCAGCACCATTTATTGAACAAACTTTCTTTGCTCAAGTGCATATTCTTTGCTCCTTTGTCAAATATTAGTTGACCATAAATCTGTGGGTTTATTTCTGCATTTTCTATTTGGTTCCATTGGTCCATGTGTCTGTTCTTTTTCCAATACCATGCAGTTTTGATGATTATGGCTTTGTAGTATACTTTGAAGTCTGGGAGTGTGATTCCTCTATTCCCTTCTTTCAGGAGAGCTTTGGCTGTTTGGGGTTTTTGGTGCTTGCATATGAATTTCATCAATAATTGTTCTATTTCTTTGAAGAATGACATTGAAATTTTGATTGGAATAGCATTGAATCTGTATATTGCTTTTGGTAGGATGGCCATTTTAATAATGTTAATTCTTCCAATCCATGAGCAGGGGATGTCTTTCCATTTCTTTGTGTCTTCTTCTATTTCTTTTAACAGTGTTTTATAGTTTTCTTTGTATAGGTCCTTTACCTCTTTTGTTAGGTTTATTCCCAAGTGTTTGTGGTTTTTTTTTTGTTTTAATAATAAAAGAGATTTTTTTTTTAATTTCTTCTTCTTCAGATTTATTGTTTGTGTATAGGAAGGCTACTGACTTTTGCATGTTGATTTTGTATCCTGCCACTTTACTGAACTGATTTATGAGTTGAATTAGTTTTTCTGTGGAGTTTTTGAGGTTCTCTGTGTATATTATCATATCATCTGCAACTAGTGATAGTTTAACTTCTTCCTTCTCTATTTGGATTCCTTGTATGTCTTTCTGTTGTCTTATTGCTCTGGCTAGGACTTCCAGTATTATATTGAGAAGCAGTGGTGAGAGTGGACATTCTTGTCTTGTCCCAGATCTTAAAGGAAATGCTTTCAGCTTTTCGCCATTGAGAATGATACTGGCTATGGGCTTGTGATATATGGCCTTTATGATGTTGAGGTATGTTCCTTGTATCCCAAGAATTTCAAGGGCCTTTATCATAAATGGGTGTTGTACTTTGTCGAAAGCTTTCTCAGCATCTATTGATATTATCATATGGTTTTTATATTTCTTTTTGTTGATGTGTTGAATAATATTGATTGATTTTCGGATGTTGAACCATCCTTGTGTCCCTGGAATAAATCCTACTGGTCTTGGTGAATTATCTCATGGATACATTGTTGGATTCTGATAGCTAAAATTTTATTGAGGATTTTTGCATCCATGTTCATTAGAGAGATTGGCCTGCATTTTTCTTTTTTTGTGTTGTCCTTGTTTTGTTTTGGTATTAGTGTAATGTTGCCTTCATAGAATGTGTTTGGTATTATCCCTTCCTTCTTAAATTTTTGAAAGCATTTGTGAAGGATAGGCACTAATTCATCTCTGAATGTTTGGTAGAATTCATTTGTAAATCCATCAGGTCCTGGGCTTTTGTTTTTGGGGAGGTTTTTGATTACCATTTCAATTTCGCTGCTTGTAATTGGTCTGTTTAGGTGTTCTATTTCTTCTTTATCTAGCTTTGGGTGATTGTAGAGTTGTAGGTATTTGTCCATCTCTTCTAGATTGTTGAACTTGTTTGCATATGCTGTTCATAGTAGTTTGATTATTCTTTTGATTTCTGCTGTATCTGTTGTGATTTCTCCAAAATGAGGATTTTTTTTTAGCTAATTTTGATTGCTTTTGGATACTGTTGGATTACAATTTTAATTTAAATTTAAAATAAATGGTTTTTTAATTAGATTATAAATTTAAGTTTAAATCACAATAAGTTAAAATTGAAATCCCAAAGTTGTCTAAGAAGTCAGTTAACCAGAAAAATCTCGTGACCCATCTTACAGCTGAGGGGTTGGACTATGTTTGACCACTCCTCACCCTCAATACCAGATGGAGTGGGAATGATTTCCACAAAGGCAAGGTGGATGGATGTTTGTTTTGTCATTGCTGTTGTTTTCTTTATCGGGAAAGAGAGTTAGGAAAGCATGCTGGACAGACAGAATTACAGCTTCCCTCGTGTATTATAAACATAGTGGGGTAGATCCTTGATAGTGTATGAGATTAGATTTTTAGTGAAGTGGTAGGATAGTTGAGGTGAACTCATATTAGGGAGATAAAAGAATGGGTATTAACTAGGCTCTTCCAGTCTACTTTTTTTGTTCAAAGATACTTTCATGGGCTCTGATCTTGGGTTAACTGGATTTAATATTGGACATCACACAGCTACCCTGTAGTACTCTGCTTATTTATTACCATAAACTACCTTTTGATCTCATCAGTGTTGAACACTTTAATTAACTTAGTTACATATGTTTGACAAGATGTGGTGAGTGTGGGAAATGGGATTCGGCCTCAGGAAAAGAGTAAAAAAGGCCCAGGCACCTTGCTGTGACTTCCTTTTTACCATTTATATTCCTTTAGTTGCTGATTGCTTTCTTTATATGACCATTACTTTGTCTTGACTGTATGAAACTATGATATAGTCAATGATTTATAAGGCTTTCATTTCAGAAGTTATGAATTGAATTCTAACTTCACTTGACAAATCAGATTCAGTTTTCCTCAGAGACCCTTAGTGTACTAGAATTGGAGCCAGAAAATTATTTGTGTCACCCTCATCAAGAAATGTAATTTTTCTTTATCAATTTTCTCATGAGTGAAGTGGGGGATAGTCATTTCTGTTGTAGGTTGTTGCAATGGAGTTAAAATGTGATGCTAAGAAAGCATTTTTAAAATTCTAAAGAGCTATTTAAATATCAAGTGTCAGCAGCTGCTGCCTTGCACAGTCACAGCATTGGGAGTGGCACAGGCCGAGAGAGAGATTACTCGAAAAGTCCAACAGGGTTAATGAAAAGCTTAGAGGGATTACACCAAGAAGGTGCAGCCACAATTTAAGGACAGTCTTGTATTTATTTAGAGAACCTGGTTCAGAGAACCTGGGCAAGCACGTGGGGAACGTACATGCATGAGGATGCATTATGCGTGGTGCAAGCTAGAGTCCAATGACCAGGGACTGTTGCCTGGGGAGCTCCATTGTTCCCTCTGGCCAAAGCATATTATCTATATTCTCTATTTTTACCTAGCTTTCTGCTAATCTTTACAAGTAAGCTATTTTTGCTGATCTTGCTAATCTGGCCATAATACGTGCCTGCTGTTTTCAGCAGAGACTGGTTTCCCAGTATGTTCTTCATACCAGGCCTGTTGTCGGTGAGAGGTCTCCTGCTTGACCAGTACGAAACTCTGGGCACCAAGACAATAGCCTGAGAACAAGGAGGGCTGGGTATCCCACAAACAGTATATTATAAATCTTTGGAGGAAGGTTGTGTGTCACCAGTACCCACTAAGGCACAGATCTCAAAGTTGTAAGCTCTTTGAGAGCAGACCTTGCTGTTGCACCATTGGCTTATAAAATTGTGGTTCTCTCATCATCTTGTTTTCTAAATGTAAAAACTTTTTTTTTTCTATTCACTCCTTTTTCTTAGAAGTTTGATTATCTCTTCTCCATCTTGGCAAAAAGAGTATAATGGTACATAGCACTCTGCCAGAAACTAATTTTTCACAGATTTATTCCTAAAAGTAAAGAGGCAGGAGCTTAACAACAGGATTTTCAGTCTGCCTCAAATAAAAAGGGGTAAGATGAAGGATGGGGTTCTGGAGGATACAAATATGAAAAGAAATATGTTTGGGTTAAAGTTAGATAGACAGTGAGGGATTCAGGCATCGTAGTTAAACATCCAGAAAAGGAATGTGGTCTTGGTCCAGGGGAAGGTAATCTAGACCATAATGGAACCTTCTGTCCCAGCTGGGCACTGCGCACTAAGTTTACTTCTATACCATTCAGGCTGTATGATCTCAAAATGCTGCCCTGGCTATATTTTTTTTATGTGTGTATAAGGCAGTGTTTATATATAGATAGGTGATCATTAAGACTGTATTTTAAGACAATGCCCTGTGTTTTTGTTTTTTGGGTTTTTTTGTAAGCTAAATAATGTCTTTCAAATTAGTTTTCCTGAAATTGATCCCTTAGATGCTTAACCTGCCCCTCTTACACTTGATCCATATATTAGGCTATGAGCTTCTGGACAAGCATTCAACTTCTTTTGAATTTTTTTTAAATCAGTTGTTAAATAGAATAGTACCTCACAGAGTTGTTGGGGTGAAAAATTATATATGCAAAGTGCCTAGTATAGTGCCAAGTGCACAGTAGGGATTCAGTTAGTGATGAGTATTATTTTTGATCAAGGCTTAATGTGTATTTGTATGTCATTTAGCAATAAGTTCCATCAGTATAAACTATACATTTGTCAGTCTTATTGGTTTCAATTTTCTTTATACTAAATATATATTATGTTCTTTTGTAGATTTTGGAGTGAACAGGCACAGGAATAGTTTTGTTGCATTATATGCAGTGACACAAAAGTCATATCAGCTGTCAGAAGCATTTTCATTGAAAAAAAGATAAATTTTGAAAGAATCACTTTAGTGTTACTATATTTGTATCCTTGGAAAAAAGTAATTAATGATCTTCCCAAACTAAATTGTAGTCATCCATACTAAAAGATATACCAGTTATATCACATTCACTCTGTACTGGAGTCCTCATCTCTCTATCCTTTCCATCTTTGGTGACACTATTGATTTTCCAACCCTGATCACTACTATTCATTTTGTCTTATATGATGTCTTATATGTTTTATATGAAATTATATGATATGAAAAAAGTGAATTATTTGTTACCTTAAAAATATATAAATTTTCCCAAACTATTTTAAATATATTTTGCTTAATATCAAATACATTTGTAATCATTTTAGTTATTTGGGAGGGGGAGGGGATAATTTGGAAAGAAATTGTGCACAGTGATACAGTTTATACTGTAAATTATGTTGCTTCTAGAATCAAAATTGGCCCACTAGGCATTGTGTCTCTTTCCTAGTTGTAGACGGGCTTCATGATCTAGTCATCCTTCTACTTTCTATCTTCCAAAGTTTTGTGAACTTCTCTTTTTGTCTTTATTGTATTCTAATCTTTATCTTTAATATTTTAAAAAATCTTTTACTGTCATTTTAATGGAGTTTTGGGATTGAGTGGAGATTCAATCTATTGTATTGACAAGAAATCTTCCAATTCTTAAAAATAGTAAAATTTAAACCAAACAGCATGAAAACAAAAAGATTTGTAAAGAGGAGGTAGTTTGATACTCTCTGGAGAAATCCAGAGGTAAGCCTCACTTAAGAATGCCCTGTTTATCCTTTGGCATCTTTACCCAGCATCTTTATGCTTTCTATGTAATTTTTGTTAGCATATATATAACCTCTCATATTGGAAATGGTCAGTTTTCCTGGCTCCCAGGAAATTGCAATCTTGTGATTACAGAAAATCCCCTGTGTCAGGAAGTTCTTGTTTTTCTAGTAAGTCATTTCTGAAAGATTATCTTAGTAAATTTCTAGTCCAAAACTCATATTGAATCTAAATCAGTGGACAGTTTATCAGACAGTGCTTCTAGTTGCAAATAACAGAAAACCTAACTAAAACAAAGGGAATTTATTTAGTTAACTGAAGAATTTAGAGCTATGTCAGTCTTCAAGTGCTATTTGACAAGACTCTGGCTCTGTATCTGCATTTTTTTTCAGCTCTGGTCTAATCTACCTGTTGACTTTGTTTTTAGGCTGCCTTCCCTCATGGTTGCAAAATGGCTGCAGCAGTTCCAGGTATCATATTCCATACCACATCATACAAGGAAGAGAGAGGTTCTTTCCCAGAAGCTCCCAGAAAACATCTTCTTCATATCTCAGGTTGAGGTAGGGGATATTACACTGTTTACCTTGCACCTGAGTCTCATGCTCAATTTCAAAAGTGAGGGTTGTTGTATTTCCCCCAAACATATAGGTTATTGGAGACAGGAATAGTACTCAAAAATCAGAGTAGGTTACATGACTATTGGAGAGGCAAGTACAATATCCTGTGCTTATTTTTAGTATCTCTGCTTTGATCACTACACTAGCACCATAATCATCTTTATGTTGTATATGTTATACATATGCAGTAGATAGTCTTTGTTGAGATATATTATGCATATGCAATATAAATGAATGTTGCCTAATTCTTCAAATTCCACTAGTCTTAGCCATTAATAAAATATCTTTAGCTTCATTTTAGAGTTTTTTCCTGAAAATTTGTCAATAAAATTTCTTCAAGTTCTTTTGTCTCTAGAGATGTTTTTATTCCCCTTTTTGAGAGTCCTTCTTAAAGGAAAACTTTTCTTCTTCCTTTCTCTCTCTTTATCCTTCTTTGCTTCCTTTTTCTCTTCTCAATGGGGCCAGAGAAGAAAAGGAGTTGTGTTCTTGCTGCTTGACAAGGTTTCTCTTCTGGGAGGGGGCGGGTCCTATGATTCCTTCTTTTACATGCTATTTCATCTTATATCCCTTTCTCTTTTCTAGATATGCCTACTAAATGACAGTAATAGCATAGAGCCTTCTTAATGTCTTACTGTTATGTGTGTTTAATTTTTGTGAGCATCATACCATTAGTTTCTTCTTCAGCCTAAGACAGTGTTCTCTGGTTGCTTTTGAGATAGTCTTTGTTGAGATATTTGGTGTTTTATGATGTAGCTTAGGGGAACATGTTACTTTGGGAATTTCTACATTTGATAATTAATTTCTTTCATCATATTCAGAAAATTCCCAGCTGTTACCTCTTCAAAGATTGTTTCCCAGCATGTAGTTCCTTTCAATAGAGTTAGCACTTCCCGAGCATGGTTATTTGTAACTGGTTTCAAGGCCAGGGTGGGAAATAGAGGTTGATCCTGGAGAATAAGTTATCTTATAAAGTAGAAACCTCTGCATCATCTTCAGGCAAAAGGAAGTGCTTATTCTGCAGGATCAAAAAGTTACTGGGAATCTAGAGATTCAAGACTATCAAATGCATCATCCAAATGTCCTTATCCTGGGTCTCAGGACTCCATGTCTTTCTTATTGGAACCCTGATTTTGGTATAGCTGATTTTGGGTTGGAAATTGAAGCCTGAAGGTCAACTACCCTTGTGTTAAGTCCTGGGGCCTAAGCCTCAGTTTTGGGTTGTTAGGAGATGAAAGTCTTATATGCTACTTTGGAGATTCTTTGACTTTTGTACTTCACCTTCAATTGATGTTTAATCAACCTCAGCCTTTTACTGCCTTTGCCCATTGCTTCAGTAGCACCCAGCAAGAGCCATTCTATTCCAAAGACCTTATAATTACTGTTTTCCCTAAGTTCTTAAAACCTAGACGTATTTGCCACTCTATTCCAGTTCTACCAGTACTTCATCTGAGATAACTGCTGGAGAAAGTTTTAATGGGCAGTGAACCATAGTGTCCACTACATAAGGGCTTTCAGGTATCCTGGTGTGTGAACTTGCCAGAATTAAAAGCCAGACCAAGCAGGTAGAACATAAATTCTTAAGTGGACTCTTTTTCCTGATAGGTAACAAGTTTGGATATGATTTCTGTGAGTCATTCAATCTTAATTTTAATCAAATCTTCAAGTTTCAAAGGAAGTATATAAATAATATCTCTGAAATGAGAGATCATGCTTTTGAGATTAAACCTAAGCTTTATTGATTTATTACTTAAAGGATTAGATACCACTTTTTGGTGATGATGATACAATTTCTATTTTTAGGAAATTTAGTGCTTTTGAGATTAAACCTAAGCTTTATTGATTTATTACTTAAAGGATTAGATACCACTTTTTGGTGATGATGATACAATTTCTATTTTTAGGAAATTTAGTAATAGGGTATCATATTGCTTGCTATTAAAAAAAAAAAATTAAGGAACTAAGCCCTGCAGCTTTGACTGATGACATTCATGAAAAAGAAGTCATGCTTAAAACTTACCTATATCTATAATTTTTTGAGCCTTATAGAGATATATTTCAGGTATCATAAAAAAATCCACATATTATGAGTGTACAATTCAGTGGTTTTTAGCATATTCACAGCTGGATGTATAGCCATCACATCTAATTTCAGAAAATTTTTAACACTCCCAAAAGAAACACTATACCCATTAGCAGTTACTCCTCATCCTACCCCTTGTCCTTTCCTTTCCACCCCAGCACTAGGCAACTATTAATCTACTTACTGTCTTTGTGGATTTGCTTATACAAATTAAATCAAACAATATGGGACTTTTTATTATTATTTTCTTTCACTTAAAGGAAATATATTTTTATTCCATTTTATATTAATCCTAGTAATACTTTTCTTTCTTATAATAAGGTCGAGTTAAACATTGCAGAGCAAAGCTGAAAGTCTTCCATTACGACTTCTACTTCATGCCACTAACGTTCCATAGGTTGTGGCTTGATAGCAACCGTATTATATCAGTAAGTTAGCTATGTTCCAGTAGTTTAGGGAATTAATCAGTAATGGATGAAGTAATTTCAGTGATTTCTTTAGTTTATTCATTGATTCATTCACTCACATATCCATTCAAATTGACTTTGTGGAAGGATAAGAATGACATACTGTATATATTTCAACCTGGGCTAAATGAACACTTAATGTTTTTGCTAGGAATATCAAAAAGTTGGAATACTCAACATGTTCTTCTTTTTTCTTCCTTGAAATAACTTTTACATTTTTTGGATAAGGTGGGTTTCAGAATAGAAATAATAACGAATGATTTGGACGTATCCAAACCTTTATTTAGTGCATGGTCTCGGGTCCCTCTTACTATGTGCAATTTGGAGTATGCTCAACTGAAATATTAGAAAGACTGATTAGAGCTGCATAAATCATTTTTTTTCCTGTAAGCTATAGAAATAAGAAATTATAATTTAGTCTGTGGAGGGGAGGTGACTATAATAACATAAAAGAATAGTGAATACATTAGCAGCATTAAAATTTCATGGGTGAATGTGGTTAGGGAAAAAAATGTCACCTTCCCAGTCTGACTCTGAAAAACTAATATTAATATTTTCTTGTGTGATTTTTCAGAGTTGTTTTACAATTTGGTTTTCAATGAAACAGTGAATTTTGGCTCTCTTTGAATATAGTCCATGTAGCTACCTCATGTTTTCTCACTGGCTGCAAATAATCTCTTAAAAGGGGGAATTATTAAGTGACTGTGAGGACCAAACCCACAATGCATTTGTTGTTAAGCAGTGTTCTGAGAGGGCTGTTAGGTAGCATATCTATTCTACACAATAGCCCCATTTTGGTATGGAAATTGAATGTTTTAACATATAATTTAAGGTTTCAGGATTATTGAACACTTAATAGTATATTACTACTAGCATGTGAAGAAAGTGCTCTGATGTATGTACATACATGTTTATTTCATGAGTACCTTTGCCTGAATAGAAAAGCTTTTACTTAATAGTATACATGACTTAAGATAGTTCCTTATTCTTGATATTTTAAACTCTTGTACTTAAAACTTGATGATAAGTACAAGACTTAATAATAGTTCCTTATTCTTGATATTTTAAGCTTTTAAGTAGCCTTATTTATTATGTGATTAAATTCTTGTTAAAAATGGATACTATGTTTTGTCTTTACAATAGGGAGCTCAAATAAATGTGACTCAGTTAATTAAGTTGTATGGATATTTCATGAAAAACAATCATTGTTGCCTAAACCTTCCCATAAAATTATGAGTATTTGCCATGGAAAAAATATTCCTGGAGATTCCTACATGATACTTCTTGAAATATATTAATTTCAGACATCGACATTAGTTGTTTTTTAATTTGTGTGGCAGACTTTTAAAACTGATTGTGAAAGAAACAGAACTTGGTGAAAATTTAAATGAATAAATGAGGTTTTTGTAATTTTCTGTTATTTCACTGAGTGGAAAGCAGCATACTTTATTAGAAAACCAAGTGAAAATTTTTTCTTTGACCTTTTGTATTTCTTTACCTTTCATATGCATTATTATTTATGGTAACAAAATTTTTCTGAACCATTTAATTTATATTCATGTTCATAGCAGTATTACTCATTATAGCCCAAAAGGGGAAGCAAGCCAAGTATTCATGAACTGATGAGTGGATAAGCAAAATGTGGATTATACATATAATGGTGTATTATTTAGCTTTAAAAAGGAAGGAAATTCTGACACATGCTATAACATGGATGAATCTGGAGAATTATGCTGAGTGGAATAAGCCAGTCACAAGAAGGCAAATATTGTGTGATTATATTTATATGAGATATCTAGAGTATTAAATTCATAGAGACAGAAAGTAGACTGGTAGTTGCCAGTGACTCAAGGAAAGGGTTGAGTGTGGATTTTAAATTTTGTAAGATGAAAAAGTTTTGGAGATTAGCTGCATACAGTGTGAATGTACTTAACAGTACTGAACTGTATACTTAAAAACAGTTAAGATGGTAGTTTATGTCTGTATTTTACCATTTAAAAAAAATTAAGAATCAATTTAAAGATAAATACATGCAACTAATTTTTTCCAGTGGAGTAGTCTAGCAAGAAATAAAGTCTAGAAGCTCGAAAGATTTTTCCTAAGAATGTACTACCTCATTTCCTAGTATTTAAGAATATGCTGTTTATTTCACTTGCTAAGATAATGCAGAGAGAGAGATTAATTTTGGAAATTATCGTCTGCTTCTAAAAGAATTATTGTCTTAATGCTTGTTATTTCTATATAAAAGTGTTCTTTTAAATGCCATTCATTTAATTAAGGTTTGTCTGCATAGCAGGAACTTGAATAATTTAATCTAGATATTATAAAATCTAATAGATAGGTGGCTAAGTTAGAAAGAAGATACCTACATCATAACGCTAAGATGCAGGTTGAAAATCAGCCCATGGGGCCTCCCCTGGTGGCGCAGCGGTTGAGCTCTGGGCTATGAAGCTGCCCGCAGCCTCTGCAGCGCCGGTTTGATCCCTGGCCACTGGCAAGGGTCCCACATGGTGCGCAGACCTCTCCTGCCGCGCCCCCTGCACCCCTCAGCAGTGTACTTCGGTCCTTCTGCCTGTTCTGTACCTCACTCTGGCTCTGGTGAATTCTCTCACCCTCCCGCGCTTCTGACTGTATCCAGTGCTTGTATAAATAAATAAATAAATCTTAAAAAAAAAAGAAAGAAAAGTATCAGCCCATCTGCAATAGATGTCTGAGGATATCTGAGCAACCATATATCTGCCTCAGAGAAAAGAGGCAAATCTCATGCTTGAAATTACTCCTTGCTTTTTTTCTCAGTGATTAAATTATTTGATAATAGAACATAGATTCTTTAACAGTGAAGCCAGCTTATTTCCAACATTCTGTAATTTGCTACTGACTTCTGAGACAGCATGAAGAGAAAATGTGATTAAATATATACATTTAGCTTTTATTTGTAATATATTTAGAGTGTTCTTAAAAAAAAAAAACAACTAGAGCAACAAAACCACATTTCTGTGTGTAATTATACCCTTAGTTAAGATACACAAACAACTTATTTTCTTTAAATTATTAATAGATGCAAAGGAACCAGAGTACCTGATTAATCTTGGGTCAAAGATTTTATCTTATCTATCCTTATAGTTCTAATACCCAATGCATTGTATGCATATAGGGATATTACTAATAAAATGTTAAAATAATGAAATGACTAAATGAATGAATTTGTGCCTTTTTGTGAATTGGTATAAATGCCATTTTCACCTGTAAATCTTACTTTTATGAATATAATGCTTTATTTGCTTTCCCTTGGTAATTGATTTCTTCCTTCTAAAAGCTTAACAAACCTTATTTTATTTTCTCTTGTAATAGGCTTCCATAACAAATAAATAAAGGTCTATTTAACAAGTCTTTATATAGTGCTTACTATGTACCTGGTAGAGTTCTCCACAAATTTCTATAAATCTTTATTAAAACCGTGAGGTAGTTGTTCTTATTTTTATTCAATTTATATAAGAAAATATGAGGCTTATTTTTTGCCTCTGCATGTTTTGCATGTTTCTGAGACACAGACAAGTTATGTGACTTGCTTAAAGTTATCCAGCTGGGGTTTGTTTATTTGTTTGTTTAAATTACTTACCATTGTTTTCCATCTATGTTGATTTTTGGCAGTGTAGGATTTCTCCCCTCAGGTGTGGTTGCCATAGCTCTCCTACCATCAACGTACCCATATTCTTTCACCATAGTCCATTGGTTAGCTGGGATTTGAACCCAAACTCTGTGCCTAACCTCTACACTAGGCAGACTCCTATTTTTAAACAAACACCAGCTCTAAAAATGATTTTTAAAATCTCCTCAGAAGACTGCTTATACTATTTATCTTGCTATTTATTTTAAATTTTATAGTAAAATGAAAATTGTCTAATAATCACTATACTTTTGTCAAACTAATGTGTATACTGTTACTTAAAGGTTATATTGTAAGCATATTTGAAATATGCCTAATAACATTTATATTGATAAAACAGATAATGATAAACTGGCATTTCCCCCCAAATGTTAAGGTGTTTGTATGTGTGATTATTAGAGTGCTTTCACTTTCTGTTGGCATTTGTAAAGTGTTCTCTCTGAAACTTTTTTGACATGTCAGGGGAGAAATGGGATGTATGGTATCAGAAGGGTTAAATTTTTACACAGTTGTTACTTTTGACACCTGTGCCAGGTGCCTAATGAATTTTGAATCTACTAATGCCCTTTGTCTGCTAATTGTCTTGGTATCTGAAGAATTGGAGTGTTTCTGTTCCTTGCCCAATTCTATGATTCTAGGAAAGCGTTCTGAAGATACAAGCTGTAGTCTACTGTGAGTTTGATATTTCACAAATCAAGTCATTCATTTAACATTTCCTTTTTGGCTAAATATGGCCCTTCTTTAAATAAAGTCTTTTGGGAAATTTTTTTTTTTCAGTTTAAAGTTCCCAAATAGCCTAATTTTTTTTTAAAAATGAAAAGTCTAACTTTACTGTGTCATCTATGAAACAAAACTTGTCATCTAAAAATATCAATTACCTATTGAATTCAAATATAGTTACAAAAGATGATTAGAGATGGGTGGAACACTGTTTTTGAGTGCTACTGAATAGGCAGAAGAATACCTTTCTTTTTTAACATTCATGCCTTTTCTCTTTCCCCACTTTTACAAATACAGTATCTGGCATAAACTTCTTTATGATGTAGATTAAAAACAGCAACCAACAGTGATCATTTTCTATAACCATTATTATTTTCCAAAGTTGTGTGCTGTGGTAGCCTAATTTTGGGAGCTGCACTGCTAGAGTATGGTTTTGTAATCATAAACTGGGTAACATTTGTATAAACACTCCTCCCTACATAGACACTTGTCTGCATGTGCTTTGGAGAGTTACAATATCATTAGCATGATGACGATGCTGAGAGATCCTGTAGTAATACAAAATAGTTTGGCTCTTTTTAGCTCAGCATTTACCACATTTATTTGAATTCAGAACTTTTCCCCCCCTTAATATCACCTGGCTATCTGATACACCTTGTTCTTCGCAGACTACTTTTTGAGAAATAATGCCATACCCTTTAACAGTGTAAGAATATAATATTTTGATGAAGTTTCAGAATAATGCCCCATCAAAAATACCATTAATTTATTCAGTTAATAAATAGATTTTAGGTAATAGTATGTAGAGATTGTTAGAAGTTTAAGGTACAGTGTGTCTTCCTTGAATTTATATACTACAGTCTCTTGCCTTTCTAGACATTATTTACAAAAGATGTT
This sequence comes from Talpa europaea, assembly GCF_964194135.1. Taxonomy (NCBI): domain Eukaryota; kingdom Metazoa; phylum Chordata; class Mammalia; order Eulipotyphla; family Talpidae; genus Talpa; species Talpa europaea. Next base: position 69,922,313 of record NC_140082.1, on the reverse strand, counting down.
TAAACTCTATTTGATATATAATGATAGAATGGTAAACCTCATTAATTCCAACTAATTGGAAAAACTATGCAAATCCAAAGAATGTAAAAAAAAATGCAGAGTGGTTTTTAAAGACATGCACTTTTATCACTGGTAATAGTTGATCTAAAACTACACTTCCACTCCCAAGTGGAAGGTGCTGGGTGGAAATTCTTTAAGGAATAAATAGTAGTGACTTGTAATTAGATCAGGTTCAAATAAATATATTTACTGCTGAAATACTTGAAATCATTTTAAAATATTTCTTTCAGACCTTTAGCTGTTATTACATGAACTTCAGTAAAGTTATTTTCTGGCTAAACCATTTCTTTATAGATTTTTAAAAAAAATTTCAAATGGTGTGTTTTGGAAAACCTTAGTTACTTAGTGACTTTTAGCCTGAGAGTAGAATGAAAGATGGAGATAAGTCAGAGAAGACGTCTTCTCTAATAATGATAAAGAAACGAACAAAAAATCTCTTTAGAGCAGTGAAAAACAAGAACCAAAAAGTTGACTCATACATAAAAAGAGTGATTAATAATTGATAAATTGAAGGAAAACCATCTGCTTGTTGACTTCTACAAAAGTTCACACTGAAGGCCAAAAAATGTTAAATCATAATAGCAATCTAGAAAAATGAAATGCTGAGAAAAATGAAAAGATTTAGTTAAAGAAAAATGAGATTAAATAGCATTTTTTTAGCAGGTGAGGTGGTTAGATGGAGGAGGTCTGAAGCCACTCCACAGAAGAGCCAGCAGCAAAAGCAGATAAGATAACATGGTTACTGCCTGGTTGTCACTGAAGATGCTCTCTTGGACTGGGAAGGACAACCCTTTGATTGCAGGAACCTTAAAGTACTGCCTTTTCATACACTAAATGTTCATCTCTAGAATATTTTCAAACTCATTTTCTACTCTTTGTTTTTGTGTTTTTAAAATACACAGTCATTTCCTAAAATCTTGTCTTAGCAGTCTTTTTCAGGCTTTAATAAACCTGATGTGTTGAGATTTCTTGAAACTCCTTTTTGCTTTCTTGATACTTCATATTTTTTGTGGTGTAAGTAAGAATAGTAAAGAATAATAATAGCACTCATTTTATAGGAATGGGGAAATCAAGGTGAAGGTTGCAAGGAAAGAAGGAAAGGAAGCTTTGAAGTATATCTTTGGGTCCAGGAACTTGGTCTTTTTATAGGGAAAAAAGATGACTAATTGAACAGACTTTCTGGAATTTAAATTTTTTATGCTTGATTCTATACTGTATTAAATCTCTCAAGTATTATCTATATCAGTAATGACTAATCTGCTTTTAGTTATATAATGGATAGCTGATCTAGCCTTTCCTTTTAAGAAAATCTTTGATGTATTAGATCGTTAAAACAAATTCTAACATTTGGTGTTCATTAGTCTTGAAACCGAAACAAAAACATTTTAATGGTTGATCCCAGAGTATTTTGAAGTTAGTGTAACTTTGCTGTAAAGATATGTAAGCTATAGTATCAATTGCAAATAGGCCATGAGCCAATTTTCAAAGCTGTTTCTAAGTAAGGCATTGAATGCAAAAAATACATTATGTGGCACTATGCCACATGGCATGGAAACAGAATGAAACAATTAAAGTAGGATTTGTATTGATAATTGTATTTCTAAGTAAATTGTTTAAATTATTGTGAAGTTAAAATAACTCCCCAATGTGTTCAACAATTGCTTTATTTTAGTTGTAGACCATGAAAGAGGTATTCTGAATATAAAGGGTGGGAATTGCTAGACAAAAATTAAAACTTTGAACTCAACATTTAGGTAATTGACTTGAATAAAATTGGGATGCTACAACTTGAAAGTACATTTCAAGAAAACTGTTATCATTTATCTACTACACCAAAATAGTGACTTTGCATAACCCAGTAATTAAAAGCATAAAATTTTCATTTATGTTGCCAAGTACTTGTTTTTGCCTGGGAGGAGTTTGACAAAAAAGAAATTTTCTTTTAAAGAATACTCAAAAATAATGTATTTGCTGGTGGGAAATGCCAAAGAAGGCACAATTAAGTATTACAAATATCATGTGCATTTGAAATTGATTCTGTACCTTATTTGTCATCCTAAAATAGAGAGAGCGAGAGCAAGAGAGAGAGAGAGAGAGAGAGAGAGAGAGAGAGAGAGAGAGAGGAGAAGAGAAGAGAAATGGAAGACAGAATAACTAGATTGATAGTAAATACAATCCAATGGTTAATATGTTTTTTGACACTTAACCATAGACAGTATTGCTTGCAAGGAATCTTTAAAACACTAACCCTAGCTTGTTTTTTTTATTCAAAGTCATTTTGATTTGTGTAAATTTTCAGTTTAGGATAAAAGACTTAAAAATCACATAACTGTTGTTTCAACAGGTGTTTTTAAAACACGTAAATTTGCCATGTTACTCAATTTATCACAATAAATATTTCTTAATACATTCCTTTATGAGTTTCTGGTTATTTGAACAATATGTTTAGGTTGTTTTGAATTCTTTTTATTATAATTATGAACTAGTTTGTTTTCATGTGTGTATTTGTATGTTTTGGTTTTATGTAGACCTCAACTAAATTGTTCAATGCCAGTTCTTTTGTAATATCATTTTGAAATCTTCCTCTTTATTCCTTCTGTCCTCAATGGTGCACAATATGTTTTGGGGTGTGGTATTTAGGAAGTGTCTGAATCACTAAACTGCTTCAATATTCAGAATAATTTATAATGAAACTGAATTTTCAGCAACAAATCAAGGTCTTTTACTATTTGCTATTTTTCTTAACTAAAATTTAAATTTTTCAAGTTTAATTTATATTTTGAAAATGTATTTTAAATGTTGTTTTTCTACCAGTTTAACTTTTAATCTTGAAAAATATCCAGTTAAAGACAAAATTGTAATTGTTAATTTATTACCTTTTTAAAAATTTCTTCCATTTTATTATGTTTTAGTAGTGTTTTTATGTTCCTTTCTTATGAAAGTACTTATTTGTGCCCTCACTACCAACCTGAAAATTCTTGCATAATACCAATTACAAAGAAGGCAAAGAGCTTCAGTTTGGGAACACTTCTTTTGTATATTTTCTGCTTTTAAAGATGTTAAATTTATTGTGTTAAATCCTGAATAGTGAATGTTGTACATATTATATATTAACAAAATGATCATTTCATTACCTTGCTCTAACATTACTTTCATTTAACACTTCTCGTTCTGATTAAAATAATATAATTAATTTGTATTGTTCTAAGTTAAAATTAATCCATTGTAAAATCCCACATCTGTTCTATATATGTTCCACACCTGTGACAAGATGATTTTAACCATTCACTTATAAAAGAGAAACACATTATCAATGGGTACCCAAGCTTTGAAGCTTACATTCTATTTTTTGCTTGGTAACCATGTGAAAAATACTAATTACTGAAACTCTGAGAAGAATGAAGTTACTTGTAAACCTAGTATTCATACAGAAAAGGCCCTCTAAATCAAAACCATGCTGAGATGCAATAGACCAAATCTGTGTAACATAAACCTTTCAAGATCACTGTAACCTCCCCCAAAAAGAAAAAAATTTCCGTGATCTAGGAGGGCAACTTTAACAAAACAGTATTGTTAAAAATAACTAAAGTGAAACAGCTGGCAAACTGACAAACATGTACCATGACAGGAAGCTGTGGAACTTGAAGTACCTTAGTGAGTATTCAGACTTAGTGTTAGTGCACTGTTACAGGCCATACTTCTAGTATATTTTTGATAAATTTTAATGCATATGAAGTATTTTGACAGGTGAAATTATGGAACTTCCAAAACTTGAAACCCAAATAAAATTTTCATTTCCATTAGAATGAAAATCATGACACACGATGTTGTGTGTTTATCATATGTAACAAAGCTATGGGGACAAAAGAAAATCATGACAATTTCAGATCTTGAGAGTGTAATTTAGAAAATGGAATAGTGTCTGTTAGGAAAGACAATGTATTCTAATGTATTTTCATTATCAGAAAATTATCTTCAAGAGGAATACAAACATGAAAGGTATAGAGATACCTTTCTGACTGTCAGAAAGGCAGGTTGTATGGTGGGCATTACTGTAAAGATTTAGAGTCTGATTTTGGGTCAAATAGGTCTTTGTTTAAATCCTATCTCTGTCACTTAAAAGACTATTGAACAATTAGTTCACTTAACAGTTCTGTGCCTCACTTTCTTGAACTTAGATTGGACCTTAGGAGGTCTGTCTTATTGTGAGATTTAAGTGAGTTATTATGTGAAAAATGCTTTGTGCGTTGTAAGCACATGAGAAACAATAAGTCCTCACAAAAAAGTTCAAGTTTAGCAGACATTCTCCCCTCTTGCATGTCCCCTCATCTTTCTTGTCTGCTTACTCTTAATTCTCTTTAGTTTTCTAATTTTCTTGTTTTTTTCTATTCCTTTCACTTCCTGTCCACTTTTTCTCTTTTAACTATTTTCCACTTTGCACCAAGTTTGTCTTTTATCTTTTATTTTTTTAATTTATATTTTATTTTTATATTCCCCATACAATTACAATCCCCTTATTTTGACCCCAATCCCTCCTTTTCCCACCCCCCAACCCACATAGAGTGTCTCTAGTTCATAGTTGTTTGTTGATTTTGATATTTTCTTTCTTATAGTTATTCTTTTTCCTGGTCCCTTATTTAAGTTTTCTAGATTCCTGCTATGAGTGAGACCATCCGGTATTTTTCTTTTTCTTTCTGTCTTATTTCGCTGAGCATGTTCCCTTCCAGCTCCATCCATGTTGCTGCAAATTGCATGTGTTTATCTTTTTTGAATGCTGAGTAATATTCCATGGTGTATATGTACACCACATCTTCTTGATCCAGTCATCTATTTTTGGGCATTTGGGTTGTTTCCAAAGCTTAGCTATTGTAAATAGTGCTGCTATAAACATAGGGGTGCAGTGCTCTTTGGAATTGATGTTTCTGTATCCTTTGGGTAAATACCTAGGAGTGGAATTGCTGGATCATATGGAAGCTCTATGGTTTAGTAGGTCAAGAAATCTCCACATAGCTCTCCATAGTGGTTGGACCAGTTTGTACTCCCACCAACAGTGCAGGAGAGTTCCTTTTTCTCCACAACCTCGCCAACATTTGTTTTATCTTTTAAAATCTCCTAATTCCTGTTTTTCCTGACAAGTGCGGTGGCCATACTTTCTTTTTCTCTTCCTCTCTCTGCTTCAGAGATTCTTAGTGTGAGATATATGCCCTTTTCAGTGGACCTAAAGAACTCCTGAAATTTTACACAAAATTTTATGCCTATGCATTTCTTCAGGGAAAGTTCCATAGTTCCAAAGTTTCCATAGTTCTTTACCAGGGTTTCCAGAGGAATTCTCCAAGGTAAAGAGCCATTGCTCCAGGTGATTTGTTGGGCGTCTTTTTGCCATTTTTACCTCATTGGTGTTATGGGACCTTTCCATACTTGGAAAGGGTTTCAGCATTCTTTTCTATACTCAGAGAGTACCTGAGATTTTGCACTGTAGAATTAAAAGGAACTTAATTCCCAGATAATTGATTAATTCTTGCGTTATAATGTTGTGCTTTAATATTTTCATGTGATAGCCTTGTCTTTAAAAATTATAGTAGTTTTAGAGATACATTACATATTCTAGAAAGCTATTTTCCACAGTTTCAAATTTTCATTAAAAATGGCCAGCTCAAACTGTGTTTGGAATTAGTATAAAGTTTATTAGAAACAAAATTCTAGATTGGTAGCATTTTGAGTTTAAATCTTTGAAGGCTTATCGACAAAGCAGCAATTAAGACTTTTAGTATATTTTTTTTTAGTTGGCCAAAGAGACAAAGTTTTCATTTTAACTAAAATTGTCACTCTGACAGCCTGAAAAATATAGAACTCCTTTATACATTTTATCATATGCAAAAGTCTAGACAAGAAAAAATATTCCTTTGAAAATAGCACTTCCTTTATCTCTCCACTGATAATTCTCACCTCAAAAATAAAATACCTGTTTTCAAGGGTCTTGGTTCTCCTGTAGACTGATCCAACCAAATTAACAGTCTCTGCCCTCCTCACCTCCCTTTTAAAATACTGGTGATAAGTCCTGGCTTAGTGTGTGGAGCTTAGCTAACACAGTGCCATATACACTTAAGGTCATTGTCCTTGATATAAAAATAAACACATATATGCATATGTAAGTATATATGTATAGATACTATATGTGCTCATATACAAATAGTGATAAGTGCACTAAAGAAGTGAGTTGGCCCTAACAAGAGAGCACATTTTGCTTTAGAATACTATCTACAGGGCCTCCCCGGTGGCGCAGCTGTTGAGCACTGGGTTGCAAAGCTGCCTGCGGCCTCTGCAGTGCCAGTTCGATCCCCGGTTGCTCCCCGGCCACCGGAGGAGGGTCCCGCATGGCGCACAGACCTCTCCTGCCACCCGCTGCTCCCCTCAGCAGTGTACTTAGGTCCTTCTGCCTGCTCTGCTCCCCGCTCTGGCTCTGGTGAATTCTCTCACCCTCCCGCATGTGTAAACAAACAAACAAACAAACAAACAAATAAATAAATGAATAAAATGCATGCCTCTTTAAAAAAAAAAAAAGGAAAATGAACTAAAATAAAAAAATTATATTAAAAAAAAAGAATACTATCTACAATTAGGTTTTGGTAGAAAATTTAGAGCCCTTCATTTAGTCTCAGTTACTGTTTTCCTTGTTTTAATAATAAAGGTGATGATGGGCCATAGTTTTTGGCTGTTCAGAAAAGAAGTAGCTGGTCATCTAAAAAGTTTTGTACCTTGAAACATAAAATTTGCTCTGGAAGTGAAGCCATGTAGATATAATATTCGAGATATACTGGCTACAGCCAGTGCAAAGGAGTAAAACTAGAAGAACTCTTTTTCTTTACTGTTTCCATGAGTTACTAGACTACGGTTTTGGATATGGCTCCTAACTCTCAGTTCTAAGCAATATAGTTAAGACACTACTGAGTCTGACCACTTCATTTTTCAAGGCTCTAGTCTCCTCCTCTTGGAGATTGGAGGAGAATCTTGTCAAGCCTAATTTTCTGATTCACTGGTTTGCTTTTCCCCCTTTTCATTATAAACAATCCTATGCCACCTCAAAAGACTGCTTTGAAACCTGAGTGTAAAGGAGATAAATGTGGATACCTAGCTGCTTGTGATCACCAAGATTTTGGGTAATTGGAGAATGGCTTCTCTAGAGCACTCACAATTTTGTTTCTGGACTTAGGGATTAAAGCAGTTCAGTTTATATCATTTTCAACTTGTCTCAGGAGCTTAAGAGGCCCCTGAGAGGACCCACTCTCAGGGCTGGCAGTGGGAATAGGTTGGCCAAGAAGGGAGGGTTATCTGTATCTACCCCACTCCTTAATTAGGGAGCTACTGTTGGATACAAAGCAAAACAAAGAACTTGAAAATTGCTTTTCTTTTTAACCTTCCTGAGTTAGAGTGTTTTGTGCATCTACTTTTAAGGATTTCATCGTTTATTAAAAGGAACTTCATCAAGGTCTTTTCACCTATTCTTTTCCACTTCTGCCATTTCTCCTTTGCAACGTTCATCTCACAGGCCTTTTTACAGAAAAGAGAGGAAGGAAAATAAATATTGTACTTGAGTTCCAGATTTTGGGAGCTATATAAGACCAGTTAGAAATGTTAGATTTAACCAATTTAACATTTGAAAACTCTGAAAGTTATGTTCTTAAATCTTCTACCTAAATAGAAAACATACTATCTTTAATAGGAAGAATATATATGGAAGTAACCAACAAAACCAAACTGTTTAGAAACCAGCATGTTTTAGCTAACAGTGAGTCTTAATTTTTGGAGGATTAGCACATAGAAATTATTACAAATCATCAAACTGATCCATGTCACCATACTTTTTTCAGTCAAGGACTAAGTCTGGGCATCTTCATTTGTTGCTAAGTGCTTTCCATGCTTAATGAAACAAAATTTAAAGAGATGCCTAATTTAATTTTGCAGTATAAAATGCTTTTTCCTTTTCATTACAACAGAACTTTAGTCTTCCTACCTTTTGAAGATATTTGACAAATTAAAATTATGAAAAATATGAAGAGACCATAATTTATATGTTATAAAGATATGTGATTTCAATGCTTCCTACCTAATGTGACTGGAATTTTTCTCCAATTATAGGAAAGGCAAGACCTTCAATCTCCAGTTTCAGAAAAAGAATGCAGCTGCTTGCAAGAGGACAGCTAAACTAACAGAACCTTTAATATTTGAAAAATATGTCCTAGGGGGAGAAGGCTTTTCTGTTCAAAAAGATACTAAATTATTTAGTTTGGCAGCTTCAGGGTGTGAATATTTTGAGCCCCATCACTGTCATTTTTTTTTTTTTTATTGAGTTCAAATGGAAAAACCGAAAACTTGATTCTGACATGTAGTCCGTTTTAAAATCTCTCATAAACCTTTGGCTACAAATGCCTACATATTGCTGTGGTCTGCATAGGCACATTCCACTTTTAGTGGATCAGTGCTTAATTTTCAAAATTCTTAGCAAATAGCACAGCTGCAGCCAAAAATTCCTCCACTGAGATTCTTTGTGGTCCAGATGTCATTCATTACTAATCCAGGTATGGCTGCTAACTGTTTTTAATTTTCTTTTTCTGAACTTAAAGGTGGTGTTTGCCCTTTCCTCATGAGAAGCCAATGATAATGCGCCTGAAATTCCAATAACTGGAGATAATGGGCTTTTTCTACACTGATATAAGTAGGCTTTCTTTTAGAGCTAGTATAGATGTGAACTTGATGATAGATGTGATATAGCAGGGGAAAGACATATATAGTAGGGTATTAAGGGAAAAAATAAGACTGTATTAGGGATTTGTCCCTAAGATTTTGAAGTTTGTATTGTGGAAAGCAGCTGTTTCCTACCACTGGTTAGCAATTGATGCTGCTTGCCATTTTGAGACAGAATGTTGAGTTGGATGAACAGTGTGTTTTCATGTTTGTTATACTTATTATGAAAATGACGACTTTCAGAGACATTCAAAATGTTATCATTAATTATTCTGTTAAAGTCAAACAGAATGGAGTCAATTTGCATTTTAAAATGTCCTAATTGATATTAGCAGTGTATAGAGTAAAAAATGACATTTGGAATTGAATTTTATATTTCACAGCTGGCTCTGTGACCTTAGAAGATCTTTAAGTCTCTTTCTTTTTCATTTATAAAATGAAATTATAGGGCCTTCCCGGTGGCACAGCAGTTGAGTGCTGGGTTGCGAAGCTGCCTGCAGCCTCTGCAGCGCCAGTTCGATCCCCGGCCTCCGGGCGAGGGTCCCAGATAGGGCGCAGACCTCTCCTGCCGTGCCTGCTGCTCCCCTCAGAAGTGTACTTCGTCACTCTGCCTGTTCTACTCTCCGCTCTGGCTCTGGTGAATTCTCTCACCCTCCCATGCCTCTGACTGTACTCAGTGCCTGTATAAATAAATAAATCTTTTAAAAAAAGGAGGTACCCTAAAAATAAATAAATAAATACATAAATAAAATGAAATTACAGATTATAGAGTTGGGGTGAAAATTAACAATCTGGTAGGAAAAAAGTGCCTGGGTAAGACCTAGATCATATTTGGTACTCAGCAAAAGTAGATTGACATTTATCAAAATTATAGTCTTGTCAACCTGCCTTTTTGCTTGCCTCTCTGTTTATATTTATTTTTTCTTCTCATTTAAGCCTCCCTGTTTTTGTTAACCCAGTTCTGTTCTGTTGATACTTTAAAGGGAGAATATTCAGAGCAGTGAAAGTGGTCGTCCTTACCTTGCACCTGATCTTACAAGAAAACTTTCAGTATTTCACCATTGAAGATGATGTTAGCAGTAGGTTGGTATATATGGCATTTATTGTGTTGAAGTATGTTCCTTCGATCATGATTTTATGAGTGGTTTTATCACAAGTGGATGCTGAATTTTATAAAATGTCTTCTTTATATCTATTGATATGATCATGATTTTTATCTTTTGTTGATGAGAATTAACTTGATTTGCAGATGGTAAATCATCCATGCATCCTTGGAATAAATTCAATATAATTGTGATATAAGATACTTTTAATATAGCATTGAATTCAGTTTACTAAAATTTCATCAAGGATTTTTGCATCAGTGTTCATCAGGGCTATTGATTGGTCTGTAGTTTTCTTTTTTGGTGATATCCTTATTTGCTTTTGGTATCAGATTAATTTTGGCTTCATAAAATGTGTTTGGAAGCAGTGTCTCTTCCTCATTTTTTGGGCAAGTTTGAGACAGATAGGTTTTAGTTCCTTTTTGAATGTTTGTTAGAACTCACTAGGAAACCATCTGGTCCAGGGCTTTTTTTTGGGGGGGGGAGGGGAGGGAACACTTGATTACTGTTTGTTAAGCAAAATAAGTGAGTAGGAGAAAGGCAAATACTGGATGATTTCGCTCATGTGGAATATTAAGAAACAAAACAAAGGAATGAATAAAACTAAACTTAAACAAACCTTAGAAACCTGACTGTAGAATTGAAGCTACCTGAGGGGGAAGATGGGATTGGGAATCAAAATGGAAAGGGCGTACACTGGAGTAGGGTGGAGGGTTACTGGTGCTTTGGTGTTGTGACATACATCTGGAGTGGTATGAACCTATACCCCTAAATCATAGACAGTGTTGTAAACCAATGTTACTTTAGTAAAAAATGATGAGAATCAAATAAATAACAATAAAATGAGATGATAATACCTTAAATATAATTAAGAGTTTGAATACATAGTGTGCTGTTATAGTTTTGCTTTGAAATGAATAAACAAGATACAGAAATTTTAAAAAATTAATTTTCACCTGGAATAAAAATATATTCAGAGTAATGAATAACTCAGTAAAAACAAAAGTTTTGTTGGCTATTTCTCAAGAAGCTTCTAAGGTAACATTATCTGATGTGATTTTCTGTTGATGTTTCAGCTTCCAAGAGTAGATAACTATCTTTGGGAGAGCAAGGTCTTAAGCATAGTTACTATCTACTAAAGGAAACAAATAGGATGAGCTGTATAGCTAGCACTGGGGCATAGCTGTATAGGAATCCATGATCATTAAAAAGTTTCTTGGAGAGCAAGGAACTGTGAAGAAAGCAAGTTAGTATTTAACAGTATAGGTAGATATGGTGGATTGACCATGTTTTCCATTTTCTGCTGCCTTCTGAAATCTCACTAACATGGCTATAGCAGAATGCAGAGGTGACAACATTAGAAAAAAGTTTAACAGTTTTGAAAGCCAGACAGTAGATGAGCTGATTCTAGCTTAGCAGAGTAGAAAAGATGGACTCCTAAACGTTTGTAGACTGGAAGAAAATAAGAAAGTAATTGAAGTGCAGAATCCTCAGAAATTGTGAGTACTAGATATCTCTGAAGGCTAGCACACTGGTGAGAATGAAAATAGGTGACTTGTTTGAAAGTTGAATGAGGAGGATAAGATTAAGGATTTCTCTCTCTATTCTGTGCTGCTATGTCCTTTCCCTGCTCTAATAGAAGACTAGGGGTGTATTTTCCAGAACTGTTGAATTGGGCAACATTAAGGAGAGGGGTATATATCTATTATAGATTTCAGTACTGTTACAGGTTTGGGGGACATATTAGCTTATCCAAACAGCCCAAAATAGTTCTATTCTTGTTGTAGAAGATGAACAGTAACAGAAGACATAATAAAATTACTTGTATAGTGTGTTCAAAAGTGATGGACACTTATTGAAATAGAAAAGAGTAGAGTAAGGGAGATTGTGAGTGTTGAGGAGGAAGGGAGGGTTGTATCTTAAAACAAGGTAGAAGTGAGAAGTCCTTTGACTTGGAAGAGTAATGAGCTGTGGGAATTGGTAGGAGGGAGTATTTCCAGACAAAGGAACAACTAATGCAAAGGCCCTGAGGTGCAAGCAAGATTGAAACAACAAGGACATTAGTTGACTATTGGGGAGTGAGAGATGAAGTCAAAAGTAATTAAGGCACTGGGGGGGGGGGGTGGAGATCATGTAGGGCCTTTTAGGCCAATGTAAAGATTTGATTTTTCTCAGAATGGGTTGGAATAATATGATCTATTGATAACTTAGGTTTTAACTCAGCTTTCTTGGGCTCATTTAGGAAATGTGTGTATGTATATATTTATGTGTCTATCTAAATTAAAGTTTTTTATGTAAAGTAAGAGTTCATTTTGATTATTCCCTTTCAATCCAGCATACCAGGACTCTTTATAGTCTTGCTCCAATATTTGTAAATCTAATGTTCCAACAGAGAGAAGTTGGCTCTGTGGTATTATTTTGTATTTCTAGAACCTGTCTCATTCTTGCCAATAAATGATAAAATGAAATAATTTTTACCCCTGTATATCTTCACTGCTGTGACCAATTCTTGGTATGAAGTCAATGTTAAATATAAGCATACCTTGGTTTGTTGTGGTTTACTTTATTATGCCTTGTGAATATTATTTTTTTTATAAGATTTTCCACTAGCAAAAATAATACAACTCACAGAAGACTCAAATGATGGTTAGAATTTTTTAGCGAAGTTTTTTTTTTTAAATTAAGGTATGTATTTTGTGTTTTGACACAATGCTGATGCATACTTAACAGACTATAATATAAAAATAACTTTTACATGCACTGGGAAACCAAAAAATTTTAAGGACTGACTTTATTGAGGTAGTTCTGAACCAAACCACAATATCTAAAACTTTGTTCAATAAATGATTCTTTTCTCTTGAAAATCTTCATTTTTTTAAACTTTTGAGCCAGATGAGATATGACTACACATGAGTACTCTTTTTTTTTTTGCCATTAAAACATAAATTCCGATAAGTTGTTCAATTAATATAAAGTCAACCTTTTTTTCCCAATAATAAAAAATCATAAATAAAAATTTTCTCTGTAAGAAAAATGGTTTCTGTGTTTTGTTTAAAATGCCTCAGATATAGGCAGCACCACTGAAAATGTTTCAGCATTTCTAATTACAAAAATTGTAGCTTGCTGAGTTTGTCTGGCACATTTTTCACATTTGTCAGCACTGGCAATGTGAAATATGTTTTTCATCTGAGTTCTCTTCCTATACCCCCTGCTGTCAGGCAAAAAGAATTTCCACTGCTGCTTGTTATTAAGCTGATGTAAACAAGAATGCTTGAAGATAACTTATGAGCAAGTGGACTAGAAATTTCTGATAACCTTAAGACTCATTACCAAAATATATATTAACTCTATGAATAATCTGGGAGAAAACAGTAGGGTTTCATTCACCTATGCCCTCAAAGGTTATATATTTACAATTAGGGGAGCATCAGGAAATGTGGTTCATTTTTCTCTGATGTAATTGAAACGAACAACTCCTTATTCATAAACTATTAGTTTATTCCATACTTTAAAGCTACTCTGTTCTTTTCTGGTTTTGCTTTCTCTATTTAGCTAAAGGTTATTAAATGTAACTTACATATGCATTGTGACTGCTAGTATAGAATTCATAATATTTAATTTTCTCATGAGTCATGCTACCAGAAAGTAGGATAGAAGCAAGGGGGTTAGTTTCATGTTAAGTAAGAGTTCCACAAAATTGGCTAGTAATTAATTTTTTTGTCTTAAAGAAGTTTTCTCTGACATAGTTTTTTAACCTCTTATAGACACATTTTAGTTTATTCCCTCATGTTTACAGGGAGGAGTGCCAGGAGAATATATTTTTAAAGCAAATAGAAAAATTAAGATCTTTAAAGCATTTCATTTTTCCTGTTTTAATAAAAACTATTAAATAGCAGTTTACTTAGCTAGTCTTCTTGTCCAAGATTAAATTGTTCAAAGCAAAGTTCTATGGATTTGGATCTCTTAAGACAAGATAGACATATAAAGTGCCAAAATTGTGGCTTTAAAAAGTAATTTTTGAGGGGAGGATATTGTGATAGCATGGATTCCCTCCTGCCTGTATTTATGTCTATGATTAGAAATTGCTCTAGCATAAGCCTACTATTAATGATTTTTATACATGTACACAATATTACCTATTCAAGGCAGGTATAGTTAGTATATTTCTAATAAATTTCTGCACTTTTAGCCAAAGTTTTACTTTTTTTTTTCTCTTTGAATTTTCACTTAAGGGCCCTCATTGATTTTTATGACAGTGCAGTATCTTCTTCAAAGATTACAGACACCCAAGGAATATAACCTAGATGATGACTTATAGAAGTTATTAAGGGAAAGGAAAAACGTTCCTTCCTCCCCCTTTAAAAAAGGGAGAAATATGTGGCGGGGTAAGCTGAGGAGATTGTCTTTCCAGTTTTTTTTTTGTTTGTTTGTTTGTTTGTTTTATGGTCTAGAGCAAATAGCGTTTTCTCTCCTTCACTTTATTCTCACCCTCTCCCCCTGCTCTCCCACCCCCACACCACCGTGGCTTCTTTTATTTTACTCCTTTTTGAAATAGGAAACATGATCTCAGAAATATAATCAGTGCATGGTATTGTTGGGATAGTTTTGTATTTTCTTCCACTTTACATGTTTTAAGTGAGGCAAAGATCAAGCAAATTAAAGCCCAGGTATAATTTAATATCACTTATGAACCAAAGGTCATTGTGGATATTCAATAACTCACTTCAACGCCTTCCTCTGAATTTATAGTTTGCCAAGCTTTGTTGTCAATTAAAATGAAAAATGTTCTTGTACCTCCCTGGTGGTGCAGGCAGCTGAGCGCAGTGCTGTGGAGCTATCTGCAGCCTCTGCAGCTTCTGCAGCACGGGTTCAATCCCAGTCAGCCAGTTAGATACCCACATGGCGCAGCAGACCTCTCTTGTCTCACTTGCTGCTCCCCTCAGCAGTGTATTTCAGTCAGTCTGCCTGTTCTGTACCCTGCTCTGTCTCTGGTGAATCCTCTCACTCTCCCGCACATCTGGCCTGTGCCCCGGTTTTTTGTATGCATGAATAAATAAATCTTAAAAAAAAAAATTCTTTTCAGTCTTTAAGAATGTAATAGAAGCTACTTAATCCAGAACTGCTTCTGCAGAGTCCAATTTTCGTAATGACTATTCAACACCACATTTTAAAAAGAAATTGTATTTTTAGGACCTATAACCATTGGAACAAAGCTAAACATACGAGTTTTAGACATACTGTTTCAATAAATTAACCATTATAGGTGTGATTAGCATATTATTTGTCTGCAAACAGATAATTATTATTATTGTAGAAGTACTTAAACAGTTTGCTTTCTTAAATAGTTGAAAATATTCTTTTCACATTGTTTGTACCATTCATTTGTTAGTAAATTCTTTGTGGAAGTTATACACAGGTTCTTCTGGTAAACTCTCTCTGCATACTTTGATTTTAGTGTGAAGTAACTTTCAGAATTCAAGCAAGTCATTGTATAGAGGTAGACATGGATCTTTAGTATTTAAGTAACTTGTGTTACAGTGATTCATGGCAAAGCGAGAAATAGAACCTAGGTTTTAGGGTTCCCTCTCCACTTTTTGGTAAACATTAAAACTTTTAACTGCCATGTAATATAAGAATTTAGCTAGACAATGATATATGTTAAAGTATGGGGCATTGAGGGCAGCCTTTCATGTAAAATTAGTTTATAAAGAAGCTTTTCTTTTCTTCCTGCTAGTCAGGCCAGGATGTTGGCTGCAGAGACAGTTAATGAGAAAGTGATCGAAAGGTAGAGGAGAATCTTATGTGTTACAGTTGTGCAAATGCTTGGAAAAAGTCTGAATAACTATCCCTTCTATCAAGAGAAGAGAGAATGATTATGAGGAGAATAAATCATTATGTTATGTCTGTACCATGTAATATTTTGTTGGTATTAAAAAGACTGGGTTAGCTCACTCTGTATCTAATGATACAGATAGTAATGAACAATGCAATTTGTAGAGTAAAATGTATTATGTTGTAAGAAATAAACTGAAAACCTTACATATAAACATTTATATGTTTATATATGTATATGGGCATATATATGTTTATATGTGAGATGTATAACCATATGCACACATATATTTATGAGATGTTTATATGTATTTGAATGGGTTTTGGAGGAAGAATTATTAACTGTTTATATTGTTAATTTGTTGCATGAAGCATGTATTGCATTTGTTGTTAAATCTAATAAATAAAAATTAAAATGCATCTATAACTTTGTAGATTTATGATTTTTTTAAATGAATTTATCAGTGAAGCCATTAAATAACATTTCCTGTAGAAGAAAAAAAAATGTAGTTTATCTGGCCACTGATTGACTCTAAAACACAGAATTTCTTTAGTAATAAAATATATACAGAAAGGAACATTTTGAAGATAATTTTTATATGTGCTTTGCCAAAGATCATATTTTTTAAATATTTTTTTAAAGATTTATTTATTTATTTTATTTATTTATTTTATTTATACAAGCACTGGGTACAGTCAGAAGCGCGGGAGGGCGAGAGAATTCACCAGAGCCAGAGTGGTGAGCAGAGCAGGCAGAAGGACCAAAGCACATGCTGAGGGGAGCAGCGGGTGGCAGGAGAGGTCTGCGCGCCATGTGGGACCCTCCTCCGGTGGCCGGGGAGCAGCCAGGGATCGAACCGGCGCTGCAGAGGCTGTGGGCAGCTTCGCAACCCACAGCGCTCAACCACTGCGCCACCGGGGAGGCCCTTAAATATTTTTGATTCACTTAATATAAAACATTTTCCAGCTTTATTTCAGGAATCTTTTGTATTTTGCAGTAAACTGATTAAGTTGGTATGTTTACCGATGAAAAATGAATATTATTTTCATGTGAAAACAAGCCTGATAGGTTCTCATAATACTCTTGATTCAATTAAGACTTGAACAACTTCGTTTTTTCCTGGAAATGTGAATATTTTAAAGGGGGAGAAAATAAACTCTGTACTTTGTGAAGTTTCATAAGTTAAGAGACGTTGAGCCTTCAATAAACCTAAATAAGTGTAAATACTTTTGTAACTTTCCAACAATAGGGATGCTTTGGGTCCTAACAGATTGTTTGTTTTATAGCAGTTACTAATAAAAGAAAAATATTGTTGTGTGTTTGTTAGTCATAGGTTTCGTGTAGCACTAGCAAAGCTGTTCATCACATAAAATTTAAAAACAGTAAGAAAAATATCAGTAATTTGCATGTATTTGTGACAGAGAAAACAAAATACTAACCCTCCTCTTTGTCTGTGTGTTATAATCAGTTGCCCTTGTGGCAAAATTTATTTATTTTTTTCATTAAAGTAGCATCAAAGTATTATCTTTAAAAGACCATGAGATTGCAACCAAGACCTGACCCAAGCACCACATTTTAACAAGGGAATTCATTCCCTCTCAGGACATAGAAAAGCTTGCAGAAACCATGAGCATCTGATCTAAAAGCTTGTGATTACTTTAAGGATTAATTGATTCAGGCTACAAAAGAACAAAATAGATTATATAAAACAAAATATAAAGAAAATAGAGGAATGTTGGGCCTCCCCTGGTGGCACAGCGGTTGAGCACTGGGTTGAGAAGCTGCCTGCAGCCTCTGTAGCGCCGGTTCGATCCCTGGCCGCCAGGCAAGGATTGCACATGGTGCTCAGACCTCTCCTGCCACCCGCTGCTCCCCTCAGCAGTGTACTTCCTCAGTCTGCCTGCTCTGTTCTCCGCTCTGGCTCTGGTGGATTCTCTCACCCTCCCGCGCTTCTGACTGTACCCAGTGCTTGTATAAATAAATAAATAAATAAATATTTTTTTTTTTTAAAAAAGTGAGAGGAATGTTACCCTCTCCATCTTTTCTATATTTTGAGAGAGATAATTTATAGGCAACTAAATTTGCAGGGTGGCTTTTCAAATGAAACAAAGTTAACATTTTGCGATTAATTCTGATTGCCTGTTACAACTACTCTTACAACACTAAGTGGAAGATCTGTAATTATCAGGTCAAAGGAAACCATTATTTTTTTACTGATTTTGTGAGGAGGGTAAGGTGAAGATAGAAAATGACAGAATTCTGGGCATATAATGGGGTGAGCTGGTAGGTCATTTTGTTATTTTTAATTTTTTTGTTATTCCCATTTAAGGTCATATGTATAGTTATATGTGTTTTGTTTTTATTGAAACAGTAAACTCTTAAATATAAATTATTTTAACTTTAGTTTCCTTTTTATCTACTAGGACCCTGAAAAGAGTGAAATAGATCAAGCCTCTCTTGATCTATTTTATTTTAGATCAAGGTAGGCAGAGTTTTTAGGTAGGAGATAGCATCAGAAAACATTAGATGCTTGTTATTGTGAATTAAAAGTTTTTTTGTTTTTTAAAGATTTATTTATTTATTTATACAAGCACTGGGTACAGTCAGGAACGTGGGAGGGTGAGAGAATTCACCAGAGCCAGAGGAGAGAGCAGAGCAGGCAGACTGATGAAGTACACTGCTGAGGGGAGCAGTGGGCACAGCAGGAGAGGTCTGCGCGCCATGTGGGACCCTTGCCCAGTGGCCGGGGATCAAACCGGAGCTGCAGAGGCTGAGGGCAGCTTCGCAACCCTGCACTCAACCGCTGCGCCACTGGGGAGGCCCTAAAAGAGTTCTTGATCTTACTATTGTATAATCCTGATATTCTGGAAGAAAAAAATTATGTGAAAAAATGGAAGAAAATTCTGAAGAGTTATAAAGGGAAACGATCTACCAAGTTGGGATACAAAATGAATCATAACAATAACAGCCTCATATGGTTGTCATGAGAATTAAAAGATACCGTTCATTCTTAGAAAAGGGTCTGACAGGAAAAAAAAAAAAAAAAGGTTGATAAATTTTTAACTGCTATTCTCTGATTTGGATAGTCATTTTATTTCATAAACAATAATTGTTTGCTCTGTGTGTGGGGAGAGGTATGACTAATCAGTCATGAGACGCAAAGGAGAGAATAAGGTTCAGCTTCTGGAGTATATAGTAATAACTTTAATCTTTACTAAGTAGATTGAAAAGACTTTGGTGAGCAATTCTTCATTTTTTTTATGCACAAATTTTCCTTACCAACACTGTCACTTCTTAGTGAAATATGCTGGAGAAATTCCTACATAGTTATAGGAGGCATGCATAATTAAGTTCATTGCAACACTGTCTGTAATTGTAAAATATCAAAACTATCTAAATTTCCATATATTTTAATGTCTTCATAATGTGGAATAAAATTTTACAGTAAAAAAAGAATGAAATCGTGCTGCATGGACATAAACCTCAAAAACAGCATTGAGCAAAAAAGAAAGTTGTAGAGTGACAAATATGATTATATTTATATAGTTTGAAAACCTACAAAAACAGCACATTATTTATGGATACGTAAGTAGCAAAGTATAAGATATGCATGGGAATGAAAACCCAATATGCAGGAAAATGAGTATCTCTTTGGAGGGAAGAAAGAAATAGAATCTCAGAATGTCTACAGGGACTCCATTTTGCTTAATGTTTTGTTTTTTTAAAAAGGCAAAAACTTTTAAGATATTTATAAAGCTGGGAAGAGAGTACATGGATATTCTTCATAGTTGTCTTTATTTCTCTTATGTTTGAATTATTTCACATGTTCCCAGTTTAGGACTGATTTGTGAAAATGTTGTAAAAGCAGCAAAGAGAGAGAAAACATGATTTCTGGAGTCAGAGGCATGGACTTGTCCTCTCTCTGCTTCTTGACTCTGTGGCCTTGGCACTCTGCCTTCCCTATTTGAGATTGTTGCCTCATCTATAAAATGGGTCTAGTATTATCCCCAATCCAGTTTGTTGGGAGGAGTAAATAGACAACCTAAAATACTTTTTCCAGTTTTCTAGCTGCAGAATTGTCAAGCACTGGAAATAATATAGGGGTAGTAATAGGTATTGTCCCTGCCCTTATTCTACAAGCTAGTGGTGGTCAGTTTCAGTTAGCCACCAAAACAAATATAAATGACACTTGTGATCTGTCTTGAAAGACAAGTGCAAGATACTGTGATTCTCTCAATAATGATATTATGTACTGTTTGTTTGGGGCCTGCGAAATTCCTATGTTGAAACTAGTCCCTAATGTGATGGTGATTGAAGGTGGTGTCTTTGGGAGATGTATGGGTCTTGAGAGTGGAGCCCTCATGCAGGGATTAATGCTCTTATAAGTGCGATTATGAGATAGTTTGCTCCCCCCACCCCAACCTTGTAGGGAAACTAGGATGGTTTTTCTCACCAGAATCCAACTATGCTGTCACCCCAGTCTTAGATTTCAGCTTCCAGGTCTGTGAGAAGTGCTTTTTACTTAAACCACCCAGTTTGATATTTTGTCATTGAAGTTTAAATTGACAAGGACAGGGAGATTTGAGCTAGTTGTGAAGATCTTGAAATGCTTGCCTGGGGAGTACCTTAGGGCTGAGCTTTTAAGAAAAAAAAAAAAAAAAACAGCATTTCAGTGAAGGGAAGGTGATGTGGTCCAACCCAAGAGTAGTTGAAAGTAGACCAGTGTAACTAGTGGAGAACTCCAGGGGATGCCATACAAAGCTGAAGAACTAGGTACAAGCTGGATCTGCAGAATTCTGTAGGCCCAGTTGAGTAATTTGGAAAGTGAGAAGATCAATGAAAGACTGACTAGTAAGCTAGTTAAAACCAGGCTGAACAAAAGAAACTCTTGAAGGATAGTTTGGAAACAATTTTAAGCAATGGAATATTGCTTAGGGAGTCCTAGAAAATTATATGCTAAATTGGCCCAGATTCACTCAGAGGTAATATTGAGGACTTTTTAAAAGACTAGAATTGAGAGAAGTTGTACCCACAAACCAGTGGGTGATTTGTTTTAGTTTTTATGCAATTGGAAAAGAGTGGTGGTCCCTCTTTACTCCTTTTTACCCAATAACTGCTCAATTTCATTTTCATCTTTAAATATTATAGAATACTTTGTAGTATGTAGATTCTAAGTTTACAATCTATTATACAAACACCAAGTTAAAACCTAAAATAAATAGTGAACCATACCAGGGAATTTGATAGTATTCTAAATAGATCCCATTGTGTATAACAACTCTTACCAAAATAACTAATGAGACCCCTAACCACCCCTCTCCATTGGAATACTTATTACTTCATTAATGTCTTAAGTATTTTTCATTCATTAATGAGTTAAACAAAAACTTGCTGAGTGTTTACATGTGTCCAAGACATCATGCTCTGTGTTACACAGCAGATGATCAATAAAAGAGATTGTTGATGTGGTACATCTCACTTCCCCTAGATTACTGCCCTCCCTGCCCCACTGTGGAGGACCTTCCTTTGATTTCTGAAGCATTTAACATGTCTCCTCCAATAAGAAAGGGGTGACCAGAATTGCATGACAGAAGGAAAGAAGATATGGGCTGGACTTCAAAATATGTTAAAAAAGGAAAAGTGCCTCACTCCTTATTGGTCACATTTAGAGAATGCTAAGGCACCAACTTGTGATTCTGCCAACTGGTTAAATAAAGGGAAGGAATCAAGGACTTATAAGTAATATAAGCAGAAAAGCATGAAGATAAATATTTTGAACTAATTAATTTTGGTCAAGCAAGTGCTAATGGCATTATTTTATTATGTGTGATCCTTCTGTGCTTTCTTATCCTGAAAGGAACTCCTTCAACATTCCTTCTATTTTTGTTTTCATTGAGGTAACATTGGTTTATTACACTGTCTATGATTCAGAGGTAAAATATCATACCCCTTTAAATGTATGTTACTACTGAAGAGAAACATTTTCAAATGGTTTCATAAAATTCTATTATAGGAATGGACCCCTATTGATGGATAATTTTTTTCTCATTTTTCTTCATTCTTTTCTTTCTCCCTCCTACTCTTCTTTGGTAAGTAAAGACTGGGGCAACAACTATCCTTATATATATTATAATTTTGAGTCATTCGGTAAACTGTTGTGGCAGTGGGATTGCTGAACTAAAGGCTATTTTTAAAGGTGTATTTAAAAAAATATTAATAGCTGTTACTGTGCTGTCCTTTGGAAAAGTTACACCAGTTTATGTTCCCTCCTACTGGTTTAAATTAACATTTTATATTTCCCCATGCCTTTGCCAGTATGAGGTATCAGAAAACTTATTTAGACTTTGTGATAATAAAAATAGCACCTCAGTTTTTTTATTTGAATGTAATATAGTTATGAGTGAGTTAATTTTAATTTGTTGTTATGTAAATTGTTCACATTTTTTGGTTAGTGGATTTTATTATTCATTTCTAACCAGGTTCCCTTGAGTTTAATGCTTTGGTTGCTTCCAGAGTGCTTAGGGGCTTCTGTTATACTCAGACATTTGTATGGGGGCAATGGGATGCTACAGAAAGATCTTT
The DNA here is from genome assembly GCF_964194135.1 of Talpa europaea. Taxonomy (NCBI): domain Eukaryota; kingdom Metazoa; phylum Chordata; class Mammalia; order Eulipotyphla; family Talpidae; genus Talpa; species Talpa europaea. Next base: position 69,899,993 of record NC_140082.1, on the reverse strand, counting down.
TGGGGAGGAGCTCTGTTCTGTGATTAGTTTTATGATTAATCATAAAGTATTCTCAACGTACATTGTAATGATCAAATACAGTGCTTTATGGATAAAGCATTTTTGTAAGCCCTAAAGTAGTGTACAAATATAACAAGTTTTATCAAGTTTATTTACTTTTTTTTAAAGATTTATTTATTTATTTATACAAACACTGGGTACAGTCAGAAGCACGGGAGGGTGAGAGAATTCACCAGAACCAGAGTGGGGAACAGAACAGGCAGATTGACGAAGTACATTGCTGAGGGGAGCAGCGGGCACGGCAGGAGAGGTCTGTACGCCATATGGGACCCTCGCCAGAGGCCAGGGATGGAACTGGTGCTGCAGAGGCTACGGGCAGCTTCGCAGCCCAGCACTCAACCGCTGCGCCACCAGGGGAGGCCCAAGTTTATTTACTTTTGAAAGAAAACCTTCAAATGTTCTGTTTAATTCTTTTTTTAATAAATTTAATTTAAATTATTTTACATCATTTCATTTTTTTGTACAATGTATGCATTTTCACGTTAGTTATAGTCTCCATAAAATTCCCACCACCCATTCACCCATGAACTATCACCATGGTCCCTTGTGCTCTTCCCACCCTTGTTTTGATCCTACTCCCTTCTTCCCATTGTATGTCTCTGATTTACAGCTGCCTGTTGATTTTGATTTTTACTTTATTATAATTAGTTTTTTTCCTGATCCTTTATTTGGATCCTCTGTATTTCTCCTAAACATGAAACCATCTGTTATTTTTCTTTTTCTTTGTGGCTTATTTCACTGAGCATGATTCCTTACAGCTCCATCTATGTTGCTGCAAATGGCATGAATTTTTTTTTGATTGCTGAGTAATATTCCATTGTGTATATGTATCACATCTTTTGGATCCAGTCATCTATTTGGGGGCCTTTTGAGTTGTTTCCATAGCTTACCTATTGTAAATAGTGCTGCAATAAACATTGGGGTACAAGTGTTCTTTTGAATTAATGTTTTTGTGTCCTTTGGGTAGATATCTAGGAGTGGAATTCCTGGATCATATGGAAGCTCCATTTTTAGCAGATTGAGGAACCTCCACACAGCTTTCCATAGTGATTGCACCAGTTTGCACTCCCACCAGCAGTGTAGTAGAGTTCCTTTTTCTCCACATCCTTGCCAACATTTGTTGTTGCTAATTTTTTTAATATGTGCCATTCTCACTGGTGTAAGATGGTATCTCATTGTGGTTTTGATTTGCATTTCCCTGATTACAAGTGATGTTGAACATTTTTTCATATGCCTGTTGGCCATTTGCATTTCCTCTTTGTACAAGTTTCTTTTTAGCTCTTCTGCCCATTTTTTGACTGAGTTATTTACTTTGTTTTTGTTGAGTCTCATCAGCTCTTTGTAGATTTTTGTGATCAGTCCTTTATTAGTATTATGTGCAAAAATTTTCTCCTAATCAGTGGGCTGTCTCTTTGTTTTGGTTACTGTCTCTTTTGCTGTACAGAAGCTCTTTAATTTGATGTAGTCCCAGCTGTTTATCCTTTCCTTCACTATAACTGCTTTGGGTGATGTGTCTTTAAAGAAGTTGCAAGGTGTATATCATGTAGTGTTTCACCCATATTTTTCTTCTATATATTTTATGGTTTCACATCATATGTCTAGTTCTTTAATCCATTTTGAGTTGCTTTTTGTGCATGGTGTGAAGTAGTGGTCAGTCTTCATTCTTTTGCGTGTAGCGGCCCAGTTTTCCCAGCACCATTTATTGAACAAACTTTCTTTGCTTCATTGCATATTCTTTGCTCCTTTGTCAAAGATTAGTTGACCATAAATATGTGGGTTTATTTCTGGGTTTTCTAATTGGTTTATGTGTCTGTTCTTGTTCCAGTACAGTGCAGTTTTGATTATAATGGCTTTGTAGTATAGTTTGAAGTCTGGGAGTGTGATTCCTCTATTCCCTTCTTTCAGGAGAACTTTGGCTATTTGGGGTTTTCGATGGTTGCATATGAATTTCATCAATATTTGTTCTATTTCTTTGTAGAATGTCATTGAAATTTTTATTGGACTTGCATTAAATCTGTAAATTGCTTTTGGTAAGATGGCCATTTTGATAATGTTAATTCTTCCAATCCATGAGTAGGGGATGTCTTTCCATTTCTTTGTGTCTTCTTTTATTTCTTTTAACATTGTTTCATAGTTCTCTTTGTATAGGTCTTTTATTACCTCTTTTGTTAGGTTTATTTCCAAGTATTTGATTTTTTTTTTCAATAATAAAAGGGATGGTTTTCTTGATTTCTACTTCTTCAGATTTATTGTTTGTATATAGGAAAGCTACTGATTTTCATGTGTTGATTTTGTATCCTGCTACTTTACTGAACTGGTTAATTAATTTGATTAGTTTTTCTGTGGAGTTTTTGGGATTTCCTTTGTATGTTATCATATCATCTGTGAATAGTGGTAGTTTTACTTCTTCCTTCCCTATTTGGATTCCTTGTACATCTTTCTCTTGTCTTATTGCTCTGGCTAGGACTTCCGGTATTATATTGAAAAGCAGTGTTGAGAGTGGACATCCTTGTCTTGTTCCAGATCTTAAGGGAAATGCTTTCAGCTTTTCACCATTGAGAATGATATTGGCTATGGGCTTGTTATATATGATTTTATGATGTTGAGGTATGTTCCTTGTATCCCAAGAATTTCAAGGGCCTTTATAATAAATGGATGTTGTACTTTGTTTAAAGCTTTCTCAGCATATTGATATTATCATATGTTTTTATATCTCTTTTGTTGTTGTGTTGGATTACATTAATTGATTTTGGGATGTTCAACCATCCTTATGTCTCTGGAATAAATCCTATTTGGTCGTGAATTATCTTTTGGATACGTTGTTGGATTTGGTTGGCTAAGATTTTATTAAGGATTTTTGCATCAGTGTACATTAGGGAGATTGACCTGTAGTTTTCTTTTTTTGTGTTGTCCTTGTTCGGTTTTGGTATTAGTGTAATGTTGGCTTCATAGAACATGTTTGGTATTATCCCTTCCTTCTCAATTTTTTGAAAGAGTTTGTATAGGAAAGGAAAGTTTGTATAATTCATTTCTGAATGTTTGGTAGAATTTATTTGTAAATCCATCTGGTCCTGGGCTTTTGTTTTGGGGGAGGGTTTTGATTACCATTTCAATTTCGCTGCTTGTAATTGGTCTGCTTAGGTGTTCTATTTCTTCTTTATCTAGCATTGGGTGATTGGAAAGTTGTAGGAATTTGTCCATCTCTTTTAGATTGTTGAACTTGTTTGCATATAACTGTTTATAGTAGTTTCTGATTATTCTTTTGATTTCTGCTGTGTCTGTTGTGATTTCTCGTCTTTCATTTGTGATCCATTTATTTGTCCTTCCTCCCATTTTTCCTTTGTAAGCCTGGCTAGGGATTTGTCTATTTTCTTTATTTTTTCGAAGAACCAACTTTTGGTGTCATTAATCTTTTGGATTGATTTTTTAATTTCTATTTCATTTATTTCTGCCTTGATTTTTATTATTTCCTTTCTTCTTCTGGTTTTAGGGGTTTTTTGTTGTTCTTTTTCTAGTTCTAAAAATACGGAACACTTCATAAATTTGTGTGTCATCCTTTCACAGGGGCCATGCTAATCTTCTCTGTATCGTTCCAATTTTAGTATTTGTGCTGCCCAAGTGAGCACTTCTGTTTAATTCTTTAAAAGATGTTAAGGGAGCTTCTGTAAACTTCAAAAATTAATTTCAGGAAATCTGATCTGTGCTTTACTGTTTTTATGTGTAGGAAGATTATAAATTCTTCTTTGGGGTTTAAATAAACCCAGCATTTTAATTAATATGTTTATTTGGCGATCTTTTAGTCCTATAATAGATTAAGGATTCTAATAGTTTTACTTTATACTGAAATTGGCTCTTTTAGGGAAGGACTTTTGAAGTTATTAGTTTTTTAATTGTGCTTTTTAGTGTAACATTTATTTTGGAAGCATAATTATTTAATATCTTGAGTAATAGCCCATCATTCTCTGGCAGTAAGACACCTGGTATAATAGTTTAAGACCTCAGTGAAATGTTTTTACTTTTCCAACTCCTTTGCCATGTAAAATATACTGATGTGATTTAAACCCAAAAAAGCATATTTGATGCCTGCTTATCACTCTTAAGTATGTTTAGCATTGGTTGTTGAAATTGAGGAATTCTGTGTTAATGAGGAGGTGGTAATGGTAAAATAAATAATATATTGATATATAAATATATTAATCTGTGATGTCATGAGGACTGGTAAAGAAATTTTGCAAATTTTATAAGGAATATTTATATACTGTGGATTTTTCACTCTTAAAAATTCTATAGTCATTATATATATCTACAGATATGAAGACTATATTTTAAACTTAGTCATTTAAAGACATGAAACTTATAAACAAAAGAAGCCAAAAACAAGCTAGGAATACTGTAGTTACATCAAAAATGATGAGATTGCTATCTATGAAATATAAGTTGTTAAGAATACAGAGGGTATTCAGGCTTTGGGATCACACCTGATTTTTTCTACACTGTTTATGCTTCTCTGTGGGTCCAGTTTTTTTTTTTTTTTCTTTCAGTATGCCTGTACTACCTTTGTAATTGAAAAAGAAAATGAGCATTATTTACTTAAAATCACTTTTATGATGAACTTTCCATGCTAGGCAATGCATTCTGCCCAGACCTCTGTAGCAGATTCCTTTTTTTTTTTTTTTTTTTAAGGAATTTCATTACAGTAGAATAAAGACTCGTGCAATGGTATCTCTTACGCTTTTATTTTTTTAAAGATTTATTTTTATTTATGCATACAAGAGCTGGGGTACAGGCCAGCGGTGTGGAGAGTGAGAGGATTCACCAGAGACAGAGTGGGGAACAGTACAGGCAGATTGACTGAAGTACACTGCTGAGGGGAGCAGTGGGCGAGTCAGGCGAGGTCTGCTGCACCATGTTGGTAGCTCCCTGGCCGGGCATCGAACTAGTGCTGCAGTGGCTATGGACAGTTTCATAGGTTGCATCTTAACCCCTTGCACCACCAGGGAGGCCCCAGATTCCTTTTTCATGGTGTTGAAATGAGAAGAACCTAGGTTTATTTTTAAAAGAGGGCAACATTTTTTCTTTTTGATTGAACCACTTAAGAATAAAGATGGTTCTGGACCTCCCAGGTGGCGCAGCGGTTGAGCGCTGGGTTGCGAAGCTACCTGCAGCCTCGGCAGCGCAGGTTCGATCCCCGGCTGCTCCCCGGGCCACCTGAGGAGGGTCCCACATGGCGCGCAGACCTCTCCTGCCGCCCGCTGCTCCCCACAGCAGTGTACTTCGGTCCTCCTGCCTGCTCTGCTCCCCGCTCTGGCTCTGGTGAATTCTCACACCCTCCCGCACTTCTGACTATACCCAGTGCTTGTATAAATAAATAAATAAATCTTTAAAAAAAAAAAAAAAAGAAAACTGATAAAAAAAAAAAAGAATAAAGATGGTTCTATGGAAACTGACTTTCCTGAGTTACCTTAAAATATAATATCTAAAATAGTTCTAGAAAATTTGACCTAACTTTTTTTAACAGGTCCACAATATCCCACTAAAGCAAAATTTGTCAATGTCCTTGAAGGATGATAAAGATAAGTTGATAAAGATAGCATTTCAGTTGTGTACATTAATGGATTTTAATAAAGGAACAAAATGTTCAGGTCTTGCAGTTCTCTTTACAGTGTTGAGGTGTAAGAGCCTTGTGTGCAGTTCCATAATGAATTTATTGACAAAAACCTATTGGCAGTAGGCTAGAGTTTGCATTTGTAAAATTAGCAACACATTATTTTCAGTTACTGTGATTGAAGATTGTCATAGGTTATTTATACCTTTAATTTGGTTTAAAGGAAAAATATTGCTTTGACAATCTTTCATTTAGATTTTGAAGGGACACAAAAGATATTCCGCTTTTAAAGAGAGTGGACTAGAATAAATTTTTGAGCAAGTTCCTTCCATATGTATTTATGTATGTTTGTGTATCAAACATGAACACATAAAATTAGACCAAATTAAAACATTTCATAAGGCAGTCAACAAGATTAGATTATCAAAATGGAAATTTTGAGGTGGAGAGTGTTATGAACTTTAATTTGAATAATATTTTGGAAAACAGCAGATTTTTTTTTCTATAGAATCAGAATTTTGACAAATATTTAAGGGACATGCTATACAAACATACAAAGAATTACCTGATTCCTATCTGAATTTGATAACAGAGAAATTTCAGGGTTTTTTAATTTTTCCATTATGACTTATTTACCATTTGTATTTTTATTGTGAGATAATCAAGAATTAAAATAAAATGTACATGCAAATCTTTTTTTTCAGTGATTTTGTCTCTTCTTTGAAAATTTAGCTTCTAAATGTAGATCCTCCTTATAGGTGTGTGTGTTTTCCCTTACTAATAACAGAGAGTATTCCAATCATCTGCACTACAAAGAAACGTTTCTCATTCTATTTTAGTAATCTGAGAATAGCAAATATTTAGAAGAACTACAATACAATGGCAGAAGGAGAAGAAAATTGAAGTTTGGTGGGATCTTCTCTTGTCTGCATTAGAGTTGAAGTTTATTTAGAGAGAGAAGAAGAAATATTGCAAATTTGCAGGATAATAAAGGAACTAAATTCTCTGCAGCTTTATGAATGGAGAAAAAAAATTCTGTATGTTTCCTTTGTTCCAATTTTAAAACTTCCTATATTGTGTTTTGCTTTTAAGCCATTTCCCATCTTTCTGACTTGGTTTTCACTAAGAAAACATTTTATGATGGAATCACATACATTCTTTATCATCTTATGACAGGGTAAACCTACTGGAAATAATTGATGATGATGACATTTAAGACTATGTTGGCCTCTCCTTGTGGAGCAGAGGGGTGAGTGTAACACTGTGAAGCTGTCCATAGCCTCTGCAGTGCAGGTTCGATCCCCTGCAGCCAGTGAGATTACCACATAGCGCAGCAGACCTCTCCTATCTTGTCCGCTGCTCCCATCAGCAAAGCTTTCTATCCATCTGCCTCTTCTGCTCCCACTCTGCCTCTGGTGAATCCTTTCACCTTCTTGCACCTCTGGCCTATACCCCACCTCTTATATAAATAAATAAAATCTTAAAAAAAAAAAAGACTATGTTAAACATCAGCTTTGTGTATTTGTATAAATATTTAGAAATTCATATGCATTGAGAAATTAAAGATACTGTTAGAGAAACTAAAATAGATAACTTTTTACAAGGAAATTTTTTAGAAAGAATGATGAGGCATGGGCCTTCTTGATGGTGCTGTGGGTTGAGTGCAGCGCTGTGAAGCTGTACGCAGCCACTGCAGCATGGGTTTGATTCTTGGCTGGCCAGGGAGATTCCCACATGACACAACAGACCTCTCCTGTCACGCCCACTGCTCCCCTCAGCAGTGCTTTTGGTCTGTCTGCCTGTTCTGCTCCCCACTCTGTCTCTGGTGAATCCTCTCACCCTCCTGCACCTCTGGCCTGTACCCCAGCTCTTGTATGCATAAATAAAAATAAATCTTAAAAAAAAAAGATGATGAGGCCTGTCATATGTAAAGACTTTAGTGAAATATGTAAGGTAATTGGACCAGCCTTTAGAAAAAGTACATGCTGAAAAACTGTATTTTTTCCTATAGCAAAGAAATACATGGGGTAGCACTTATGTAGGAAAATAATTTCATGTATTTTAAACAAACATTTTTTAAGAAGATAAGACCCAATATTTGCCAAGTTACAGGATTTAGAGGGCAACTTGACACAGCAATTTAAGCACCATAAATATATTCAGAACCTTTAACCAAGTAATTTCAAGTATGAAAATTTATCCTGGGCCTCCCCGGTGGCGCAGCGGTTGAGCACTGGGTTGCGAAGCTGCCCGCGGCCTCTGCGGTGCTGGTTCGATCCCCGGCTGCTCCCCGGCCACCGGAGGAGGGTCCCACATGGCGCGCAGACCTCTCCTGCCGCCCGCTGCTCCCCTCAGCAGTGTACTTCGGTCCTTCTGCCTGCTCTGCTCCCCGCTCTGGCTCTGGTGAATTCTCTCACCCTCCCGCGCTTCTGACTGTACCCAGTGCATGTATAAACAAAACAAACAAACAAACAAATAAATAAATAAAAACATGCCTCTATTAAAAAAAAAAAAAAACAAATACATTAGAAAATTTATCCTATGAAAATGATGGAAAAGACTAAGCAGAAAATAGCCACAATCACCACGAGGGTATACCCATGTACAAAGTTTTCATAGAAACTACATTTTTCAGTTGCCATATTTAAAATAAAAATATGATAAAATAAAAATAATCCTGCATTGTTTAGAGATGGACTATACAAGAGTTACAAGAAATATTTGCACAGCCACATGCATGTTCAGGGTTGCTAATTATACACATATAGTTTAAGTATACTTGCAAAAGCTATATTGCAATTATATACAAAGTTCTGGAAATGTACAGTGTGTAGTGTTAAAATTCTATACTTAAAACACAAAATTGACAATATGTTGCCTCAGCTTACAAGTAGACAAAATGCAAAATACATCTTCTGTATTAAAATGGAGGGCAGTCACACTTATAAGGTGAGAGGGACTTTGATAATAAGGAAAATCATTAGACTGACAGTCCTTTGAAATCATGGACTCTTTTTTTTAATTTAATTTTTTTTTAAAGGCTAACAAAAGGTTTATTTACAAGGGAAGGGGAATGAGGAAATGTACAACTCAGGGAGAAAAGAGAGAGAGAAATTCTTAAATGTGTTCTACCCGTTCCGCTGACCTGGAATCCCAAATGACCTGCTAAGACCAAACCTGCTTGGCCAAGAGCACAAAGACAAGTGTGCCAGACCCCACTAACATGGCTAGTTTTTATTTACAAACAGAGAAAATGGCTGCTGAACTCCGCCCTTAGGTCCTCTCAACTTCCCTTTGGGGATCCTGGGATTTGTAGTTCCCAGTGTCTTTGCTTTCCAGTGGGAACCCTGAGAAAAATTTTCATCTGAGACTGTACCCTGGCATCCATACATTTGATCTTCAACACCATGGAAATGGTGGCAAAAAATGAAAGGGGGGAATTGTTAGGGGGAAAGGATGTTCTGAGCTAATTCCATACAGGCTTTGTGGATGCCACCCCCTCTCCCTGAAGACATGGACTCTGATTGTCTTATCTGGGTAGTTTAGAAGAGTTCCTGACCTGTAGTTGGCTGTCAGTAAATGATAACCCTTAGTATCAAATTTTCTTTTTTCTAAATCCTGATTGCTGATTAGGTCCCCCAAACTCCTGCCAGGTAACTAACTCAGAATTATTTGACTATTTAAAAATACAAATTCCTAGGTCTCCATACCCTGGAATTCTTACGCATTCACTTAGGCCCAAGGACTTTGTTTTTCTCGACATTTTAATTTTAAAGAATTTTTAGCCTTCAGAAAACTTACAGAGTTTCCTTTGACCTTTCAACCAGCTCTTCTTCATGTTATATATAACTATAATGCAGTTACTAAAATAAAGAAATTAACCTGATCTATAAACCTTATTTTGCCAATTTTCTCCCATATCTTTTCTGTGGCCCAGGATCCCACATTGCTGTTATTATTATGTTCTATTATTCTCTTCTAACCTGTGATAGCTCCTCGGTTTTTCTTTTCTTTCACAACCATTACAATTTTGATGATTACTTTTCAGTTTCTTTTTTGTAAAATGTTCCTCAATTTAGGTATATTTATAGGTGTTTCTTTTTTAAAAAAAGAAATATTTATGCATATAAGAACTGGGGTACAGACCAGAGGTGGGGTGTGTGTGAGAGGATTCACCAGAGACAGAGTGGGGAGCAGAACAGACAGATTGACTGAAATGCACTGCTGAGGGGAGCAGTGCACTGCTGAGGGGAGCAGCGGGCGAGACAGGAACAGGTCTGTTGCGCCTTGTGAGTCAGCAACCTGGCCCGGGATCAAACTTGTGCTGCAGAGGCTGGGGTAACTAACAGTTACCCAGGTAGGTAACTGTTAGTTACCCCAACTAGGTAACTAGTTACTAGCTTCATAGTGCTGACGCTTAACCCTTTGCACCACCAGGGAGCCCCCCCCTGTAAGTGTTTCTTTTAATTAGATTCAGGCTGTGCATTTTGGGTAGAATTGGCTGTCCACATCTCGTGCATTGGTACATGATGTCAGTATGTCTTTATCATGATGATGTTAACTTTGACTCTGATTAAGGTATCCACCCAGTTTTTTACTCTGTAAACACTTTCCCTTTGTAATTAATAAGTATTGTGTGGGGAGATACTTTGCATTTCAATTTTAATGTGCAAACTAGATCATCTGGAATCTAGTGGAAAGGTAGATTCTGAGTCACTAGATCTGAACTTGGGCCTGAGAATCTGCAGTGTAATCAGTTTATTGCACTAACTCTGAAGTCATACTTTCTGATTTTGAATCCCAGTTCTCCAACTTATTAGATATATTCACTAATAATAGATATTATTAATGATTAATTTCACTCTGCATATTTGGCCACACATGATCCCTCATCCCTAACAGAGAGTTAGGAATCTTAATCTTTAAGTGACTAAATACATTACTTAGATTGAGTTGTTCTAGTACCAATTAATGAGAATTATGGAATCTTCTAACACAAAATAATTGTAGGTTTATAGTTATATGTATACATGAATTAACTTACCCAGGCCCTGTGGATATTTAGCTTCTTAGCTCTTACTTACTCTAAACCTGTATCTAAGTCTCATGTTTCTCTTTCCTAGCAGTCTTTGCCAAGTTATTTCCTACTCTCTAAACCAGACTGTATTAGTCTTTACAATAGTAGAAATTAAAACAATTTAAAAATACTTAAAAAATAAAATGATTGCATATGAATAATATTTCATGAAAATGACTGTATTTCCCAAAATAGAAGATGAGAATAGTGGCATTATTTTACATTGTTTGCAAATCTCTAACATCTGGCTTAATATGGACAGCTGGATTTTCCTATCGGCATTTACATCCAATCTGTTGCGATATCACATATCAGGTAGCTTCTGAAACACCATTGAATACTTGTGAGAGAATGAGAGTAGAAAAGGCATACAATGACTTAATATTTTTTATGAAAATAGTTTTGACAATGCAGATCCCAGATCCTCTGGTATCCCCAGACAGTTCCCTTCTTTCTAAGCTAAGGAAGGAGTTGCCAATGTGATCTGTGGCCTCCAGAAGGCTCAATATACTTCTCTGGAGAGGTTTGGCAGGGGCATAAGTGGGGATTGCTTTTGGGGTGCAGTAATCTCATCTATTTTGCTCTCATTATGTCATATTGTGATTCCCAAATTAGGCTTCTGTGGTACTTTCTCATACTACAAGCCACATGGGTTGTATCCTGCTAAGTCCAGTAAAGGTGGCCTTTTTAAAGTTGGCTAGAAAATGGTAAGTTAAATGTATAGAATTTGTTCATTTTTTTAGTTTTTCTCTGGTAAGTTTTCATAACTATATTCTTTTCTGTTAGTAAAAATTAGACAGCAAGACAAGTGAACAGTAAAATCATATTATTGATGTACATTCTATTATTAATGAAATTATTTAAAATTCATAAGCTTGTTTTTGTTGTAATATAGCAACTCTTGGTTGAGTTTACTTAAAAATATATACACAGTAATATTTTCTTCTATGCAAATATTCCTAATCTGTAAGACATATTAAAAATATCCTGTTTTATGGTATCTCACCAAGAGCCAACATGATACTTCATAAAGAATATCCTGATTTTCTGATGCTCTGCCATGTGATAAATTTGAAAATCCCTAAAGGACAGTGTGAAAGGATATATAGAGGTTAAACTAAGGTATATAATATAGCTAAATATAGTATAAAGAGTCCCCCTCTCAGCTATGGGGAGACAAAATGGTGAAGGGAAAGAACTTTCAGTGATAACTCTCCAACTCAGATAATGGAGTTGACACAGTTTCCTTTCATGTTTCTCTACATATTTCTGATTCTAATGGCTAGAAGAGGTAGGCAGTGGGAAATATGAATGAGTGGTGAGCGCCAGAAAAGGGAGTGGAGACACATTCTGAGGCTTATTAGGTAACACTTCTGATGATAGGAGTAGTTGCCACACTTGTTAGTTTGTATTTGTTTCATCTGCTATCAAGTTGAGAGTCCATACATCAAATATTTATTGAGCACCTACTATGTGCTTTACGATTACAATGAAAAAGTCAACAATGCTCCCAAGCTTATTTTCAAGCAATTCTCCATCCACTGTATGAAAGCAAAGTAGATCTCTGGTAAATAATACCTGAATTTCTTCCTTAAGGAGGATTAATATAGTATAGGAGGCAACTGAGCTTGAACGTGGCTGGCTGGGGGCCAACTCTTTGAAGTTCCTTAACTTGCATAGACTAACCCTGTCAATTCCAAAGGTACAGGAAGCTGGAGTGTACTTTGATGTCAGAACTGTTTTGAGAGGCAATCTTATGTTGCATTTCCTTTGAAGCAGAGTCACTCAAGGCAATCTTTGAGTACATAGGGACAATCATTGGACCTAGAAAACCTAGAAAGAAAAACTCTTTGGCAAAAGGGAGTTGAAAATAGCTACATGTGATTTGAAACATCATGTTTATTTAAAGAATTTCAAGAGAGATCATTTGGAGTTAATCTGGCTTACTCAAAGGTAGAGGATTAGTTGTTCAGAAACAATTCCTAATGGGAATTTACAGTCCCAGGTAATGCATCTCTCAGAATCCTTGTACACTAGCTTGTTTAACTGCAGACATTTCTGGGATGGACCAGTTTACTGGTAAAAGGACACCCCTACATTAACACAAAGTGTGTGATTGAGATATTTTTAAAAGCCAGCAAAAGTGATTTTGAATAGGAAAAACATAATCTCTGAAGCTGAAGGTTCAGTTTCAGAGATACCAAGTTCTCAAGTTTCTTCCCTGATGTCAGGCTAATGGGACATTGAAAATTGAAAGCTAGTGTGTGTTACCCTCATACACCTTAAAATGTTGCTTGTTAAGACAGGCACATTTTTGAAATACTTGTTTGAATACCTGTTAACACAAGCCCTTATTTTCCTGCCTTTTTGTTATCCTTCTGATTGGCTGTTCTTCTGATCATAGCCAGAGCATCTGGACAATTTGCAGACAATTGAGATGAAAAACTGTCGAGGTATTTTCTTCTCCATTGCTCTTAAATTCGTTGTTCAAAATATTTTTTTTATAATTTTTTAAAATATTTATTTATTTATATAAGAATGGGGTACAGGCCAATTCGCGGGAGGGTGAGAGGATTCACCAGAGACAGAGCGGGGAACAGAACAGGCAGACTGACGAAATACATTGCTGAGGGGAACAGCGGGCTAGACAGGAGAGGTCTGCCGTGCCATGTGGGACCCTCACCGGCCAGCCGGATCGAACCGGCACTACAGAGGCTGCATACAGCTTCACAGCGCAGCGCTCAACCCCCTGCACCACCAGGGGAGGCCCTTGTAGTTCAAAATACTTAATGCTAGTTTCAGGCATAATTGTTTATTTAACTAGGAAATTACTTGTAAACTTCACTTTGGTTTTGTTTTTAATATTTTAATGTTCAAAGTAATGATGACTTTGAGAATGGAAACAGAACTTTTATCCTAATTTGGCAGTTTGAAACAGGTAATAGCAGAGAAGTAACACTGCTTGAGCTGTTATCATTTGACTGTTTCAGTAGCTAATATTGATTCTGGATTCAGATTGGGACTCTCCTGGGTCCTTGTCTACAAATCCCTGAAATATTGACTGTAGAACTTCAAAGAGTCCACAGTTTAGAGTAGGTTTGCAAAGTGGATTTGCCTGAATGTTAGGAGCAAGTTGGCATTTCAGTTGTTTTATTTAAGACCATCAATAGGAGATGGTTTATCTTTATAGAGTTAAACCATGTGGCCCTACTTCAGGTTCTAAGTGATGGGAGTGTCATGGAGAGAAAAGCCCACTAGCAATTTTTTTTTAAGATATTATTTATTTTTTGTGTAGACGAATTGGGGTATAGACCTGCGCGTGGGGTGAGAGGAGTCATTAGAGACAGAGTGGGAAGAAGAGCAGGCAGGCAGATTTACTGAAATACACTGCTGAGGGGAACAGCGGAAGAGACAGGAGAGGTCTGCTGCGCCATATCTGGGCTAGTTACCTGGCCAGGTATGGAACTCAGGCTGTAGCAGTGATAGTACTGAGACTTAATCCCTAGGCCACTAAGGAGGCCCCCACTAGCACTTTCAATTTAGCCAATCATATACTAGCCAATTATAGTAAGCATCCAAGTGAAATCCAAGCTGGCTACTCATGGACATCAATGAGATGGAGCAATCTCTATATACACGTTTGCTATATGCACATACACAACATGTCCTTAAATAACATTGTTTTTTATTCAATGTCACACCATTATACCTCTGATGAGGAGGAGTTATTTTTTTCCCAGTAAGAGCCACAGTCTGTGTGGTGTTCACACACTTTCCATGCCTGCATGGGTTTTCTCTGGATACTCAGATTTTCTCCTACATCCCAAAAATATGCATGTGAGATTCATTGACATGTCTTAGTTATCCCAGTCTGGGTGTGTGGAGGCATGTGTGTGCTCTTCAGTGGAAAGGTGTCCTATCCAGGGTTGGGTCCCACCTTTTGTCCTGAGCTGCCAAGAGAGGCTCCAGATATCCCAGATCCTGAACTGGAATAAGCAGGTTGGAAAATGAGTACAAATTATTGTTTAATAGTAAAAGTATTTGGGGTCTTTAGAAGTTTGATGATGTTTTATGTCAGAAATAGGCCATAGGAACTTAACTCTAACCCTTGTTTATGTTAGTTAGCCTAAAGTTGGTTTTGATTCTGTTATACATGATTTTGTTTAAAGTTATAGTTTCTAAGAATCTATTGACAACATTAAGTGAGGACTTACTGTATAATGAACAGCCCCTCTTGTAAAAGTAAAAAGCTCAAACTTTTATTCAGGTTGGACAAATCAATCTTAAGAAAGAAAGAATTTTAAAAGTAAAAATTTCTGTGGTGTTTTTATCAAATGAAAAAGAATTAAAAGATTTACTTTTAGTAAATTTTTTCTGTAGCAAGGAAATGCTAAGGGTGGGGTGGTATAAAGATATGACATTAGAATGTGCAAAATAATGGGGAAGTCTTTTAAATTTTGAGCTTGTCAATGATTTTATCAGAATGTATTCTGATAATAGAATAAATTCTGTTGTACATTGAAGATAATAGACAAGCCAGAAAGTCTTTGGATAATTCTTATTTTTTCCCATAATCTGTGAGAGTGTACATCTTCCTAAACATCAGCCAGCCATGGTAACTTTTATTAGGGCTACAAAAATTTTAAAGTGTCTTTTTGTGGTTAGTGACAACCTTATCTTAAGTAAGTCATAATATCCCATTTTTGTTTTATTTTTCCTATTTGAAAGACTTTCAAGAGATTTCTTAGTTTAGTTGTTTTTTTCAACGTGAAGCATTAAAATAGTTATTTTTCTGAGATTTTAACTCTTTGAAATATATATTTTATACTTTGTGTGGTGTGTAATTTGTATTTCTGTGTTTTGTGTTATGGTGTATTTTGGGAAAAGGAATTGGGATCCTTTCTGAGGTCAAGAATTTTTAAGTTAACAATGAGGAAAGAAAAAAATCCTCAGAAACTGAGTAAGCCAGTGTTAAATAAATTGATGTTTAATCCTTTGAAAGCCAGGCTTTTGTTTGGTATCCATTTACCTTGTCTGCCTTGTCTGTTGAACTGATTGATGATAGGTGAATCTGTTTTCCCCCAATAAGTGCTTTTCTGCAATTCTGTAAGATTCCTGTTTAAAAGGAACTCTTTCAAGAGATTTTCAGATTAAAGGTGAGAGTACAAACAGTAGCATTTGGGATATTGTCTTTTGGCTCTTGTGACACTGTTTTTCTTTCAAATGTAAATTTTAAATTATTTATCATTCTCTCCCTTTGACTCTTTTTCTCATAGTCCTAGTTACACACATAATGGGGCAAAAGTGACAAGAAACAGAAAAAGAAAAAAACCTACTCTATTAGAGACATGGAATAATGGATGAAAATAATTTTCACATGTCTTACTGTTGCTAGTATTACTCCAGCAATATTCATATTCAAAGAAAATCAAACTTTATTTTTGATCATCTTTAAAAAAAGTTTTCTTAAATCTTTTCCATCTTACTGTTAGAGAGCAGAATTTTTTTTAAAAAAAGATTTATTTATTCATTTTTACCCAAGAACCAGGGTACAGGCCAGAGGTGTTTGGTGGGGGGGGGGGGGTGAGAGGATTCACTATAGACAGAGTGGGGAACAGAACAGGCAGATTGACTGAAATACACTGCTGAGGGGAGCAGTGGGCGAGACAGGAGAGGTCTGCAGCACCATGTGGGACCCTCACGGGCTGCCTAGTATCAAACTGGCGCTGCAGAGGCTGCGGACAGCTTCATAGCGCGGTGCTCAACCGCCTGCGCCACCAGGGGAGGCCCAGAGCAGAAATCTTAATGAAAGTAATAAAAAGTTTTGCTTCCTTCCGTGGATTTAAATCATTTTTAGATCAGTCATAACTAAGAACTGTGCTTTTTGAGTTCTTTTGTTGGCAAATATTCTTAATATTAACTGGTAAGCAGAAGTAAATTGATGAATGACGCATTATTACTAGAAAAGATTTCCTTTAGTATATGGAAGGTTATAATCGACAGACTTAATATTTTAAATGATTATAAGCTTCCTTACCATGAAGTGTCTCCATTATGAAATAGCATCATTCATTTACTCACTTATATTATTGATTACTCTCTATATGATCAACTTTGTATATGTTGCACACTGGAGTTACAATCAATAGTGAGCAAAACAGTCATAAGTTCTAGTCTGAGAGTTTATTTGTGCATTAATATTCATCTGATTGGGAATTATCTAACACTAGCCTTGTACCAGGCACAGCACAGTTCTACAAGCTGAGGTTATATTCTGTAGGAGTAAATAAGTACATAAATGATTAAGATCATTTCAGCTAGAAATTAGTGCTTCAAAGATGGTAATGCAGGATGAATTAAAGAAGTACCAGGTCTGATCTTTATAAACTAGGAGAGGACATTAACACCAGATAATTAATCACCCGGATCAATAATACAAATGACATAAAGTAAATGTTAAGAATGCTGTGAAACAGGGCCTCACTGGTGGCGCAGGCGGTTGAGCTCTGCACTGTGAAGCTGTCTGCGCAGCCTCTGCAGCATGGGTTCGATCCCGGCCGGCCAGCGCAAATCACACATGGCGCAGCAGACCTTTCCTGTCTCGCCCACTGCTCCCCTCAGCAGTGTAGTTTGTCAGTCTGCCTGTTCTGTTCCCCGCTCTGTCTTTGGTGACTCCTCTCACCCTCCTACGCATCTGGCCTGTACCCTGGTTCTTATATAAATAAATAATCTTTTTTAAAAAAAGAATGCTGTGAAATGGTATATGTTGGAGGGGGTGGAGACTAGTTCATTTGGAGGAGTCAGGGAAAACTTTTTAGAGGAAGTGACTTTTGAGCTAAAATCTGAAGCATGTATTAGTTCCCTGGGTTGCCATGACAAGTGGCGCAGACTAAGTGGTGAAAACAATAGAAATTTATTGTCTTGTAGTTCTGGAGATTAGAAGTCTGAGGTAAAGGTGTTGATAGGGTTGGATCCTTCTGAGAGTTCTAAGGTAGAATCTGTTCCATGCCCCTCTTGTAGTGTCTAATGATTTGCTACAAATCTTTATTATTCCTTGGCTTATAGATGTATCACCCTGATTTCTGCCTTCATGTTTACATTACATTCTCACTATGTGCATCTCTGGTTCCATATTTCCCTTTTATAAGGACATCAGTCATCTTGGATTAGGGGCTGACCTTACTCCCAGTATGACCTTATCTTAATGAATTTCTCTGCAATGGCTATTTCCAAATGAGATCACATTTTGAGGTACTGGGAGTTAGTACTTCAGCATATTAAGTTTAGGGGCACACAGTTCAAGCCATAGCAATAGGAGTTAGCTAGAGGAAGCAGGGAGGAAGGAAATCTTATTTCAGAAAGAAAGACCAGTAAGTATGAAGATTTTGAGTTGGGAAGAAGTTTGTCTTATTTAAGTAATGAAACATAGAAAGGGAGAGAAAGAGTGGAATGAGCATGTGAATAATCCAATTATAATGCATTATACTTTTGATGTTAAAAGCATTACTTTTTAAAATGCAAGCATTCATAATACAAAAGAATTTGATTGTCCTGTTTTGGTAAGTATGCTTCTTAACAGATGATAGTGAGGCCATTCAGATCCTCAAATAACGAAGTGGCTTAAGCTTCTTTATCTCTCTAAAAGATTTTGCCACCATATAAAGAAACTCACTGATTAGCTAGTATGATACAAAATATAGTACTTCTGTATTTAATAGTAATGATAATGACAGGTATTCATTTTTATTGATATTCTACTGAGCACTGTATAAAGTGCTTTTATAAACATAGCCTCATTGAATCCTCTTCAACAGTTGTATTAGATAGGTACTATTTATTAATCATTTCATTTTAAGCACTCACAGGAAAAAGGGAAACCAAGTAGGTGGCACAGTCAGTGTTTGAACCACAGCAAACTCTGAAACCTATTCTGCCCAGAACACTAGGCATATTTATATTACATAAACTCCTACTTTCATTGACATTGTTTTTTGGTATTCTATTTACTATCCCAAATTAAATTTATATTTTCCCCCTCTGACCTTTTTTTTTTATTTTTAAGCTCAGATATTATAATTATATACATTTATACATTTTTATTGATTTTGGAATTCTATTACACATACCATTTCATAAGCTGCCTTTTTAAATATTGAGGTATAATTGACACAGTAAAATACAGTGTGACATGATACAATGAAATAGTATAATGAAATGATCGCCACAGTAAGTCTAGTTAAACACCACCACACATGTTACAATATATTTTGCCTTGTGATGAGATCTTTTAAGATGTACTCTATTTACAATTTTCAAATATATAACACAGTGTTACTAACAATAACCACCATGTTGTACATGACATCCATAGTACTTATTTAAGTTATAACTGGAAGATTGTACATTTTGACCCCCTTCACCCATGTTGCAAACCTTCCCATCCTCACCTCTGGCAACCACTGATTTGTTCTTTGTATCTATGAGTTCAGAATTATTTTATGATCTCACTACTATGGTGAGATCATGTGATGTTTGTCTTCCTCTGACTTACTTCACCATAATGTGCTTCAAGAAATGTTTTGATAAGTTAGACTTAAAGGTTATCACAAATTTCTGCTCTTCAAAAGATAACATTTAAAAACTGAAAAAGCAAGGCACAAAGTAGGGCAACAGGCTTGTATTTAGAATATTTAATTAACTTTTACAAAACAGTAAGACAAGTTTTTTTAATGGGCAAAAACTTGAAAACCCACTTGTGGGTTATTTAAAACCCACAATAGATACCACTTACAATTGCCAGAATAGCTGAAATGGAAAAGACTAAGAATGCCAAGTATTGGAAAGAACGCAGAACAAGTGGAATGTTTCTGATGGGAGTGTAAAATGACATAGTCCCTTGCAAAATGGTTAGGCAGTTTTGTTTTTTTTTTAGATTTTTTTTATTTTAACATTTATCATTTTTTACATTTTTAGACAATATTTCCTTCCCCCCCCATCAGATTGAGTCCCCATAGAATTTCCTTCCCCAAAGCACCCGTGCACCATCACCACAGTCCCCTGTGCTCCTCCCTCCCTCCCTCTCACCCCTCTTCCTCCTCCTCCCCTACAGGATGTCTCTGGTTTATCATTGTCTGTTTTTGCTTTGTTGTATTTTGTACTGTTATTATTTTTTTATGCTGATGTCTTATTTGGTTCCCCTGTATTCCTGTTATAAGTGAAACCATCCAATATTTTTCTTCCTCCTTCTGGATTATTTCACTGAGCATAATTCCTTCTAGCTCCATCCACATTGCTGCGAATGGCATGAGTTTATCTTTTTGATTGCTGAATAATATTCCAGTGTTTATATATGCCACATCTTCTTGATCCAGTCATCTATTTTTGGGCATTTGGGTTGTTTCCAGGTTTTACCCATTGTAAATAGTGCTGCAGTAAACATAGGTGTAAAGGTGCTCTTTTGACTCACTGTTTTTGAATCCTTTGGGTAGATCCCTTGTAGTGGAATTGCCGGATCATATGGTAGCTCCATTTTTAGTAGACTGAGGAACCTCCAGACAGCTTTCTTTCCACAATGATTGGACCAGTTTGTACTCCCACCAGTAATGTAGGAGAGTTCCTTTTTAACTGCATCCTCACCAACATTTTTTGTTGCTTGCTTTTTTTGATATGCGCCATTCTTACTGGTGTAAGGGGGTATCTCAGTGTGGCTTTAATTTGCATTTCCCTGATTATCTGGGATGCTGAACATTTTTTCATAGGCCTCTTGGCCATTTGCATTTTCTCTCTGGAGAAATGTCTTTTGAGTTTTCCTGCCCATTTCTTGACTGGAGACGGCTTCACAAATGAATTCTACCAAATGTTCAGCAGTGAATTAGTGCCTATCCTACACAAGCTCTTTCAAAAAATTAAAAAGAAGGAATACTACCAAATACGTTCTACAAAGCCAATATTACACTAATAGCGAAACCAAACAAAGACACCACAAATAAAGAAAATTACAGGCCAATCTCCCTAATGAACACTGATGCAAAAATCCTCAACAAAATCCTTGCCACCGGAATCCAACAATGCATCAAAGGGATAGTGCACCACGATCAAGTGGGATTCATCCCAGGGGCACAAGGATGGTTCAACATATGAAAATCGATAAGTGTAATCCTACACATCAACGAAAAGAAAAATAAAAACCATATGATCATATCAATAGATGCTGAGAAAGCATTCAACAAAGTCCAACATCCATTTATGATGAAATGGATGTTGAAATTCTCGGGATAGAAGAAACATACCTTAACATGATAAAAGCCATATCCGACAAACCCACTGCCAATATTATTCTCAATGGTGAAAAGCTGAGGCCTTCCCTTTAAGATCAGGAACAAGACAAGGATGTCCTCTCTCACCACTGCTCTTCAGTATAATAGTGGAGGTCCTAGCCAGGCCAATAAGACAACAGAAAGACATACAAGGAATCCAGATAGGGAAAGAAGAAGTAAAACTATCACTATTTGCAGACGATATGATAATATACATAGAGAACCCTAAAAACTCCACAAAAAACTACTGAAAATAATCAACCAGTTCAGTAAAGTAGCAGGATACAAAATCCACACACAAAAATCAGCAGCCTTCCTATACACAAACAATCAATTGGAAGAAGAAGAAATCAAGAAAACCATCCCTTTTATAATTGAAACCACAAAAATCAAATACTTGGGAATAAACCTAACAAAAGAGGGGAAAGACCTATACAAAGAAAATTATAAAACACTGTTAAAATAAATCGAAGAAGACACAAAGAAATGGAAAGACATCCCCTGCTCATGGATTGGAAGAATCAACATTATTAAAATGACCATCCTCCCAAAAGCAATATACAGATTCAATGCTATTCCAATAAAAATCTCAATGACATTCTTCAAAGAAGTAGAACAAATACTGATGAAATTCATATGGTTAGGCAGTTCTTAAAAACTTACAATCCAGGGCCTCCCCAGTGGCGCAGCAGGTTGCGTGCCGTGCTGTGAAGCTGTCAGCAGCCTTGGCAGTGCAGGTTCGATCCCAGCCGACCTGCGAGAATCCCACATGGTGCCGCAGACCTCTCCTGTTGTGCCCGCTGTACCCCTCAGCAGTGTATTTCTGTTGCCTGCCTGTTCTGTTCCCCTCTCTGTCTCTGGTGAATCCTCTCACCCTCCGGTGCCTCTGGCCTGTACCCCAGCTCTTGTGTGAAAATAAATAAATCTTAAAAAAAAAACCAAAAACACTTACAATCCAGCAATTCCACATTTACCCAAAATAAATGAAACTAAATGCTCACAAAAGTCCTTATTTAGATCAGCTTTATTCATAACAAACAGAAACTCAAAACAACCTAAATGTCTACCAGTAGGGGAATAGATAAACAAATTGTGATACATTCATGGAATACTCCTCAGCAATAAAAATCAGTGACTGACATATGTAACAGTATGGATGACTCTCAGACAAATATTTAATAAAAGAGATTTGGCATAAAAGAATACATATTATTTGGTTCTTTTTTTTTTAAGAACTAAAACATGATCAGTGGTTACCTGGGCAGTGGGGAGATAGGCTTCAGGGAGGAAAAGAGAACTTTCCATGGTGATGGAAATAGTCTATTGCTTGATTGGAATACAGGTTACATTAATGTAACTATTTGTCAAAACCCATCGAACTAATGCCTAAAATCTTTACATTTTGTGTGTTAATTACACTTCAATAAAGTTGCTTGAAAATAAGAATATGATAAAATTAAGCTATATAGCTTTATATATTTTAAAAAATTATTTGTAAATTTATGGGAAGTTCTTATATTTCTAAAATGCATTATTAAACTTTGTAGGAGTCAATTCAGTGAACCTGTCATGAATAATATAGTTTTGTACCAAATAGTGCTAGTTAAATCCGGAAATAATGAGGTAGACACCATTCCCTCAGGGAAACAGTTCTTAATATCTATAGCTTTCACTTTCATTTCATTGTTTTATATTTCAAATCTATGTACAAGTTTTATTATACTTGTCTTTACTTTCAGAGGCTGAGGTACTTAGTGTCTTAGTTAAAGTACATGTGTCTTAAAAACACAAGTATGTCCATTTGGATTTACTTTCAAAAAACTATTCCATATCTAATCTGAATCATAAGAGTATGTCTTCTTCCATTTAAGTCTTAAATCTCACAGTCAGTAGTGCATTTTTACTGTCATTTTTTTCTTCTGCTTTGTGTCTTGATATCCTGCAGATGAATTGTTAACATCTGATTACTTGCCATGTTCTTTGAGAAAAAACATAAGCTTTCTTATTAAATCCTTTCAGTAAAGCTCTGGTCACTTTCTCAGGGATTATAGCTTATAGGATATGGAAGATATTTAACTGCAGACTTATAAACATTATTTTAAATGGAAAGCTGCACTGGCTTATGTATTATACAATTTAAGCCTTATCAAAGAATCTTTTTCAAAGATGGTAAGGAGAGTTCACATAGCAGGCTGTCGGGGATGAGAACACATTTATTGAAATATCCACTCTATTTTTATATGGCACAAAGTTTTCTTTAAAAGTGATCCATTGTGACAGTTATTCTGTGACAAAAGAGCCAAGAGTAGAGTATACAATCGAGAAAGGAAAGTCTCTTCAACAAGTGGTACTGGGAAATACATGCAGAAAAATGAAACTAGACCACTCTCTCACACCATACATAAGTATCAACTCAAAGTGGATTAAAGACCTGGCTATAAGACCAGAATCCATTATATATATAGAAGAAAACATAGGCAGAACACTCCCACAAATTGGCTTTAGGGAAGTCTTTGGGGCCTCAGTGCTAACAGCAAGAAAAATAAAAGCAAAAATAAGTACATGGGACTACATTAAAAAGAAAGAAACTACCAGGAAAATAAAAAGATACCCAAAAAATGGAAGAAAATACTTGCATATCATACATCTGACAAGGGATGATATCCAAGATTTACAAAGAAATCATATAACTCAATAAAAAGAGAAGAACCCAATCAAAAAATGGACAGTGTAGCTAAATGGACATTTCTTCAAAGAAGACATGTAAATGGCCTATAGGCAGAAGACTGTGGTATGTTTTCAAAGTTCTCAGGGAAATAATTTAAGAGTAAAAGTGAAACCAAGACATTTTGGAATTTGCAGTGACTGTTCATGTTCTTTAACAAAAGAGCTACAAAATCATATGCTTCAAATAGAAGGAAATTAAACCCAGATGGAAGTATGAGATGACCCTTTCATATATGAGCAAAGAAATATGTAATGTGTTGGTATATTTAAATTAGCATTAATTGTAAAACCTAAATATTAAAATGTAAAATTATATTTTAAATATATCTATATAATAATGTGAAGAATTTAGATCATTTGTTTCAATATAACAAATTGCTTAAGTTATTGTCATTTTCCCTTTAGGATGAGAAAACAAAAAGTTTTGCAAACTGGTTTTATTTTTTTTTTTTTTTTATAAATTTTATTGTTATATTCCCCATACAATTGCAGCCCCCCATTCTGACCCCAATCCCTCCCCTCCCGCCCCCGCCCCCCTAAAAGTGTCTCTGGTTCATAGTTTTTTGTTGATTTTGATTTTCACTTTCTTATAGTTATTCATTTTCCTGGTCCCTTATTTAAGTTTTCTAGATTCCTGCTATGAGTGAGACCATCCGGTATTTTTCTTTTTCTTTTTGGCTTATTTCGCTGAGCATGATCCCTTCCAGCGCCATCCATGTTGCAGCAAATTGCATGTGTTTATCTTTTTTGAATGCTGAGTAATATTCCATGGTATATATGTACCACATCTTCTTGATCCAGTCATCTATTTTTGGGCATTTGGGTTGTTTCCAAAGCTTAGCTATTGTAAACAGTGCTGCTATAAACATAGGGGTGCAGGTGTTCTTTGGAATTGATGTTTCTGTGTCCTTTGGGTAAATACCTAGGAGTGGAATTGCTGGGTCATATGGAAGCTCTATGTTTAGTAGGTCCAGAAATCTCCACACAGCTTTCCACAGTGGTTGGACCATGCAAACTGGTTTTAAAGAGCTCATGTTTAAGCAGCCTATGTGATTGCTTAGAAATTTTAGGTGTAATGTGACCTTAATCTACCCTATGTAAAATTAGAAGGTATCAGAGATATTTGACATTACCGTCCAAGAATACAGAATATCAATGCTCTAAGTCCTTAATTTATCAGATACAAAACACATTCCCGGGCTGGGAGATATTTGCGTAGAGGCTAGAGATGTACATTAGAATACTTGTATGCATGTGTTGCCTCATAAGGAGATATTTCAGTGAGTAAACTTTGAATTTGTTCTTAAATACATTTTTAATTTTCATTGTCTGTTTCCATATTTGTGTTCAGATCAAATAAAACCTAATATAGGTGCTGTGTACTCCTGTATTTCAGATTCCTTTTATGGAAAAGAAAAGTAGTTAGCTTATTCCTTTCCCTAATCAAGAAGGATGAAACTAATAGGTGCTGGACAACAGCTGAAAAATATTCTGGTTTCTTTATGTAAAGGTTTAAATATCTTTAGAAATCACATGAAACATACATGGTGTTTGGTTACCTGCCAGTGTGAGGTTTTTAATCTATTTTATTTTTTTCAAAACTAGAAAATAGTCTCTAAATTTGAAGTCTGAATTTTTGTTAGACAGAAAATATATTTGTGTGAGCCTCTGAAGACTTTGATCTATTACTTCATAAGTCAGTACAGTTCTGAATTGTACCAAAGATGTTATTTATGTACTAACATACTTGTAGACTTTTTTAGTGTATTTTAACACAGTAGTATTCTCTACATGCAAAAGAAGCTAATAGTTCATTTCTAAATCTTTTCTCTTGATATGGTAGCTTATAATAAGTTTAGATAAGTTAATATATCTTAAGCTTATATAAGGACAATGTTTAATAAAATGATATTTTTGGAACATTTTTACCTTTTTAAACTATTTTACTAGATAAACAAAATATTCTTGTGATGTTTACTGATAAATACAAATCAGATACTAATATTTTGAGACTGAGCTTATTGACTTTTTAGATGAGGATTTTATTATTCATATATCTAAAATTTTAAAAAAGGAATTAATTAGCAACCTTAAACCCTTTAGGAACAAGTTGGAGCATAAAAATGCAAATATATATAAGTTGAATTATGACATATTTAGAGTTCTGTTGGGTTAACATTTAACTTTACAAATGGTTAAATAATTCAAGCAATATATCTTCCCTTCAATATAATTTTTAAACAAGGCTATTCTGAGTTACATTTTAGTAATGTTCAGAAAGGAAAATACACACCTGTGGTAGAAGAATATGTCATGAATAAATATGTTTATTCAGCTGTGTGGTAATGTTAGTTATTACAAAGTACATTTAGGGAATCATGTAATGAGCCTCATTTTCAAACAACCATTAACTCTGGCTTAGAAATGGCTAATTAAAGAATAACTTCATTTTCCAAATGTAGACTGTACAAACAATATATAGCATCACTGTAGCTATCCGCAAACTCTGAATGCATAAATTTGATCATAAGTATATGTTGGCTTACTTCTGAGGAAATTCAGACTTCTTGTGAGACTAGTTCTTATTTATAATTTATGCTTTCATTGCATGTAATGCCAGACTGGGTTTCCATTAAACTTTATTGCACTTACATGTACTCTTCTGTCATGTTTTCATAAAATTATAAAATTGACTTAATTGGGCCTTGTCAAAGCTTCTTTTATCATTAATAATTCCATGAGATTATTAGTTTTGGGTTACTTATATGACTTTATTCAGCTTTGTGCTAGAATATGAATAAATATTATTTAAAAATTATGAGTCAAAGTAAATTTTAAAATGTACTCTTAGGATTTTGAGAATTAAAAACATATTTGATTTAAAAGAGTAAAATTTTACCAGTAAATATATTTTGTTATAGTGATACCTATAAAAAAATATTTCATCTGAAAAATTTAGCAGGCAGTGAGGGGGTTTATCCTGTTGTCTAAATTTTCAGCACCTGTTAGTGATCTGTTGAACTTTACAAATAACTTTCTAAAACAGATAACAAGTTATAAGAAGGCCAGGAAAGAGAGTACAGTAGAGTGCTAAATCTACTGTAGTAGATTCATTTCTACTCCTGGGAAAACCAGTTTGAAGTACCTTGGAAGTGGAGTAGTATCAGTAGTTTTCACTTGTTTAAACAAATTAATTTCTAATATGGATGTAGAGTGTGATGTGTTCAGAGTTGATTTGAGTTTAATTATAGAGGCTTTGATGTCAGTCTTTTCCATGCAAGGTGACTATTGCAAGTTCTTCATATTTATTGAGTGAATGAATGAATGAATAAAGATTGACAAAAAATAGTGGCCATTATTAATAGGTAAGGAGAGACTTCTATCAGAGGAAGAATTGTGGTGGTAATACTTGTGAAAGTTTGGTAAGTCAGATAAGATGACGAATAAATGAGGAATCTAACACAGGAGCTAACATATTAAACTGAGTAGATTTAGCTGTAGTTTGAGACATCCAGATTATTACATGAATGTCTGGTCTGAGACAATTAGTTTGATTAACTATTTCGGAGGTAGTGAAGGGGAAAGAAGCTAGAGCTTCTTCTCAAAATGTAGTTCTCTTACCAGGGGCTTCTGCATCATCGGAGAGCTTGTTAGAAATGCACATTCCAAGGCCCCATCCCAGAACTACTGAATCAGAATCTTCTAGTGAGAGGTGAGGAAGGGAAAGACCCTACAACCTGTGTTTCAATGGGCTTTCCAGGAGATTCTCATATTAGCAGGCTTATCAGTAACAGCAGTGAGAATAGAATTGTATAGAAGAGATAACTACTAAGGTCATTTCCAACTGTAAACTGAATGATATAAATATTTGAATAATTGGTATAACCATGCAAAAATTATTTTACTCATTGAATTTATAGAGTTTTTTTTTTTTTCCCCAAAGATGTTTGTACTTTGGTGGAATAACCTCAGATTTTCAGCTATGCAGGTAGGACACTTGAGTTTGCCCAGAGGTAAACTTATTTGTGAAGTAAATGTCAGTATATTATGTTATAGAGGTAACAAAAACTAGCTCCAACCAGAACAGTACATTTATATTTTTGATGTGTTTTTTTTTCTATAAGGTGAAAGTATAAGTCAAAGCACTTGTGTGATAGAGAATTAAATCAAGAGCAATTGGATATTCATAGGCATTATTTATCTTGAAATCAATAACCTAATGAATTTAATTTTTCAACACCAAGAATATTTCAATGCAATATAAATGGAAGCCTTTTCAAAAATCAAGGATAGTTTTCTCCCAATCAATGCAAATGTATTATATTCTGGGGGCTACTACATGTGGTTTGGGATACACACTTTTTTCCTTCCTGTATACCTCCTATGGAAAAGCTTCTTGGGAAGGTTACTTCTGAGAATTATGGGGGCTAAATGATTTGAGTTGATTCATGCTAATTTCAGTTCCTGATTTAAGATAGACTTTTGAGAATTATGTCATCAGTAACACATTGTCTACAGGGAACAAAAGCAGTCGAAGTTTTGACCTCATTCATTTTCTAAATGTTATACCTGTTTCAAGCTCATTATGAATTACATAGGAAATTTATCACATGCATGTGATTGATAAAAACATTATGGCTATTTTTAATTAAAGCAAATAAGACAAGGCTACAACTAAGATTGTTAAGAGAATTTGTTAATTCTCTTCTACTGTGATTCAGGAGTCCATTGATAATGTTTTTCTATATGTACATTTGCCTATACTTATCTTGTGAAAATTATTTACCAAAAACCTATTCTGTGATAGGTACCATGCTGGGCATAATGTGCAGATAAAGATACTAGAGAGTTCTAGATGGGATGGCTCCATAGGTCTTGTTTCAGTACCATCCTCCACATGAAAGAAAATAAAAGAGAAAACTAAAATAATATGTGAGCCTCAAAATAAAGACACACATCTCAGTAGCCCAGAAAATGAGCAGAAATAGAAAGGTGTAAGTAGGACTGAGCTTTGAGCCTGTTACCCTCTTGGCCAGAAGCAGAAAGTTCCTCAACTACTCCTAACCCACTTAGCAGGAGATGGGTAGGGTAGAATCAGGCTCATTGCTTAAAGAAAGGATTGAAAGTAAGGAGAACCTTTCCCCCAGTCTGATTTCCATCACTAAAGGTTTCCAACTCTGCCAACTTGGGACCATAGTATTTGTGAAAGCTGTGCACCAAAGGGAGAAAGCAGGATAGAAATATAGTTTAGAGACCAGAAACAGAATGTTTAACATTCGCAAAACCTCCTCAGAAGAAATACTAAAAGATATACTCAACAAGAAGAAAATTTCTCCCAGAGGGAAGATGTATGTAAAATTAGAAAGTACTGAAATTGATTAAATATGTCAGAGAGGTATAGGAGTCACTTCTTGTCTTTGAGCATGAGAAAAGCATTTATTTAATTACTCCAACTATAGAAGTATCAGCTCTTAAGACACTGCAAATCTGTAGCACATGGTATAGAAAACTAGTATATTGGCTCGAGTAGTTTCAAAAGAGAAAAGGAAATTTAGTTGTACTTGCAAATGAAGTTCAAGACTCTTTTGAGGATAATCTCACCAGACTTGAGGATTTAGGTAAGAGAGTGATTGGGGTGGTTCTGTTGAACCTTATGGACCAGTTCTGTGAGTCCAGAGGTATTTCTGTGTTGAGAGAAATGGGATGATATCCTTTTTAATTGACTTGTTTTCTATGCAAATGCCTCTATTACTGAGCAGCAGATATTAAGATTTGAGTAATTAATTTAGGGGCTTCATTTTTGGGGTAAAATTTTGTCTTTTCAAGTTGTGTTTTCTTTTCTCCTGTTGATTAGTCTAGATAGTTTGAAAGACTGTCTCCTTTATGTGTTTTTTTTAATTTATGGTTAAAGCTATGTTTTATTTTGTTCCTTGGTTGATCCCTGCATAAAGACTGATTAGAATTAGTATAAAGTAAGAACATTATAGCATAAGAGAATTTTTTTTTTCATTGAGGTAACATTGGGCTATAACACTGTATATGATTCAGAGGAGTAGATTCCTAACTCTTCAGATGTATGTAACCATACCACACCCACCACCAAGGCACCTGTAGTCCTCCATCATAGTCCAGCAAAGTCCCTTCCCCTTCACTGTCCATCTCCTCCCTCTCCCTCTGAATTCTTAATTTTACAGTTAGATTTCTAGTTTGTCTTTGACCCTTTGTTTTGTTTCTCTATATTCCACATGTCAGTGAAACCATCCAGTATATGTCTTTCACTGTCTGGCTTATTTTGCTTAGCATAATTCCCCTCCAGTTCCATCTATGTTGTTGTCAATGGCAAGAGTTCATCTTTTTTAATATCTGAGCAGTATATTCCATTGTGTAGATATACTATCACTTCTTAATCCACTCATCTGTCCTTGGGCACTTAGGTTACTTCCATAATTTAGCTATCATAAATAGTGCTGCAAACCAAAGCTTGATGTTGTTTCTAACTTGAATTGACTAGGAGGTAAAAGTGTTTTTGTAACAAAAGGATTGAGAAAACTTGGATTTACTCTGCTTCAAGTGTAAGAATGGGTAGAAAAAGAGTCAAGGAATGCTTAAAAAGAAAACTGCCAATATCTGGTGGCATTTTAACCTCTTTTACAAATGAGAGGGATTATTTTGATGTAGGAGTGATGTGGTACTTTGCCAATTCCAGAGAATAGCAAGGGATGAGTGCACAGTGGCAGCAACCAGTATTTATAGGACCCTTATCCATTGGCCAGAGGAGGCTGACTTGTCTCTGGGATTCCCAACAGTCCCCTTCTTTTCTTAAGCTTTACTCATGTGCTTTGACCAAATTCCTGTGTCCAGAATTATAGAGGATGTTAATGGATTATAAGAAAAAAATAGGTTTGAATTTAAAGAAGAATCACAGTGTGCAAGTGTGCTTAATCATACTTTTGCAATAACATGTAGGTGCGAGAAGTGTTGGGATTTTCTCCACTTGTGTTTTTTTCCCCTCTAAATTATTTTAGAAACCAATATTATTATTCTATGTTAGTTTGCAGCATAAAACACTTTTCTTCTGCTTTACCTATGTTTCAGTGGTCTATTTCATCCACTCTTCTCAGTTTCCTACTTTCTGCTCGTATTGCCTTAATTTCTGCCTTGCTTTTTTCTTCCCATTATTTGATGTGCATGTCTTTAATTTATCATCTTGACACTATGGCTGTTTTCCATTGCCCACATTCCCATTCCCATTTGCCTTCTGGCACTTCCTCTCCCCTTTCTGGTCCGCCCCTTTTCAATTGTTGTTTCCTCGTATATTGAAATCTTTCTGCAAGGAGTTTCTTAAAAGTTAATTATTGGGCATTGCCTCATGTATTAATCAAATTGTTCTTTTTAACTTTATTCTCAGGGCTTACTAGAGAGCAGGAAAATAAAAGCCAATCATACCATATTCATAAGCTTCAGTAAACTTTTGTTGAACTTATTTGGTTATTTGAGGTTTCACTAAAGAATGTGAGCTAGAAAAATAGCAGACTGATAGGGAAGTGCTTTCATGTCTGAGTATTGACATATGATGTAGTGGGAGCAAGAATGAAGCATCGTTGCCATATGCAGTGATGTGATCCTGGGGTATGAGATAATTTGCAGGAGTCTCAACCTACTTGACTAGATTTTTATAGCAGGAATGTTTTTAAAAACTGCTTTGAAAACTTTGAGCTGTACTTTAAAGTTTTGGAATAAAGTAAAAAATACAGTGATTGGAACTTAGTACATTAGAAAGATTTATTTCAACATGGTGAAAAGTTTTGCCTCTACCCTGTCTCCTTGGGTCTTGGTAATCACTTGTGTTCTCTTTAAAGTTTTATGGATGAAACAGTTAGAACGAAAATATAAAATTGAGATGGAATCATTTTTTTAAATATTAAAGAGTAAACAACTTAATGGAGTAAGTTAATTTTTTTAATGGCTAAGATAATTAGTTTTCCTACATCAAAATATTAGTTGTATATATTAGTAAAGAAGACACAATCTATGAAGCTGTCCGCAGCCACTGCAGCATGAGTTCGATCCCTGGCCAGGAAGCTACCCACATGGCACAGCAGACTTTTCCTGGCTTGCCCACTGCTCCCCTCAGCAGTGTATTTCAGTCAGTCTGCCTGTTCTGTTCCCCACTCTGTCTCTGTTGAATCCTCTCACCCCTCCATACCTCTGGTCTGTACCCCACTTCTTGTATGCATAAATGAATAAATCTTAAAAAAAAAAAAGAGTGGAGATATTACTATTAGACTCATACTATCCAAAACATGAACTTCTGAATTAGAGTTTGCAAAAGTGGTTATTTTGTAAAATATTAAACTTACTTAAATTATAAATTTCTTTTATTTGCTTGGCAATAAGATTTTGCCCTGATAGACTTTTCCTTTTTCCCTCTGCTTTCATTATTTAACTTTTTGTCTTCAAATAGTTTCAAGGTATTGGCATTAAACACTTAACAAAACAGTAGAGGAAAAATAATATAGAAATCACCTGTTAGCACTTATCTTTGGGATAACTTTTATAAAAATTGAGATTCAAACACTGTTTCTGTAAATTGGTGCATTCCAGATGGAAGGGGGATAGTTTGTTATATTCCCAAATTGCTACTTGAAAAGTTTATCTTAAAAATCATATTCTAGGTCCTCCCTGGTGGCGCAGCGGTTGAACGCTGGGTTGCGAAGCTGCCCGCAGACTCTGCAGTGCCGGTTCGATCCCCGGCTGCTCCCCAGCCACTGGAGGAGGGTCCCACATGGTGCGCAGACCTCTCCTGCCGCCCGCTGCTCCCCTCAGCAATGTGCTTCGGTCCTTCTGCCAGCTCTGCTCCCAGCTCTGGCTCTGGTGAATTCTCTCACCCTCCCGCGCTTCTGACTGTACCCAGTGCTTGTATAAATAAATAAATAAATCTTTTTTAAAAAATCATATTCTAATAAAAAAATGGGTAGGGTCTACCTTTATAACTCATACTGTTACATGTTTTGCTTACTCTGGTGCTAGATGATCTGAAAGAAATCATTAAAATCTTCAGATTGTTAAAAATTGCTCGCTCCTCTATCTGAAGTTAG
The DNA here is from genome assembly GCF_964194135.1 of Talpa europaea. NCBI lineage: Eukaryota > Metazoa > Chordata > Mammalia > Eulipotyphla > Talpidae > Talpa > Talpa europaea. The sequence continues at coordinate 69,867,110 of NC_140082.1, read as the reverse complement.
TTTTGATCAAAGGACCAGGATTTAAGTTTTTAAAAGGAACTTTTTAAAATTGAATACTCTTTTAGGAAGATGTGCAAATGCAGTTAAACTTTTCAAATTTAGTACCAGAGTCCAGAAATCCAGTATGTATTAATATGTAAGAATTTAGTTGCATTTCAAAATATATTATATCCATGGGATATTAGGTTTATGCTTTGAATTTGGGATCAGGAAATGTTTTTTCTGATGACCTGGTGAGGTCTGTATACTATTATTAATTTGACTTTAAGTTTTCTTTGGACTTCATGGTGCTTTGCTCTTAGACACAAGAGGACGTTGTCCTCAGGATCTTACCTTCTCTTTCAGTCTTCTCACCTCTTCTCCCTCATTTTTTTAATACTTGCCCCCTTGGAAAGGATCAGTTATTTATCGCTGCAAGGAAAAGCTGTAAATACTCCCCGTTGAGAGAGATAGGAAAGATCTTATAAAATTTAGTCTTTGGAGTAGTAAAGACTGACTTCTTTCATTGATTCCTATTTTTTTTCAAATATGATCTCAGCTGTAGTTGCCTTGGATGCTGTTGTTAGTATGTCAGTATCAACAATAATCATTGTTGCAAATATAATCAGAGATTAGAAAAAGTAGTCATTTTCAAAAGTTTATGTTTCTTTCATCTAAGGAGAAAATACTTTTTAACGTTATGCCTTAGAAGTTATTTAAGAGATTTATGACAATTCTACTTCTTTTTACATAGGGGATCTGAACTCAATCCTTAATGCTGGACTTCTTGCAAAGCCTGCAGGGTGTGGACACATATTACTAAAGCATTCCACTTGGCAGAGGAAGGAATGAACACTGCATTGCCTAATATCTCATAGGGATGGCAAGGGGAGTGCATAATTTTCCTTTAACTGTGATTGAGGTCTGTGCTGGCTGTGTTGACTCTGTTGACTGTGTACTGTGTAAGCGAATGTGACTTGAGAATATTTGGTAGAGTACATACTTAGGAATTCTTGGTCACTGACCAAGAGATCTAGGAAAGCAGACTCGGGTGACTAAAAACACGGCAGATGCCATAACTTAGGAAAAAACAAAGAACTTAATAGTTTTCATTTCTCCAGCTAGTTTTTTTTTTTTTTTTAATTATTCATTTCTCTGAAGGCACTTGCAATGACAGACCTTTACAAAGTGTAAACACTGGCTATTCCTTATATCTTGGGATAAATATCTCTTTACTATTTAAGGCAAGAGTTGTCTTCCTGTTGTTAACATAACCTGGAACTCTGATACAATACATAATAAATAAAGTATTTTCCTGCTACCAATAATTGTGTATAATTATTTTGTTGTTCTTGTTGCTTTGTAATCAAGTAACTGAATGCTCATCTCCTTTGGTATTTATTTACAAATGCAGTGTTTGAACCCATGTTTGTTAAATATTTGTCCTGGTAATTTTCACTAGATGGTTAGGCTGTGAATTTTGTTATAAAGAAATAGAAATATTTAAAGTAACTTTAAATTCCACCTCCTCCCCTACATATTTTTGTCAAAAAGTTTTGGTATTTTAGGATATTTGAATACCTGGAAAAGGTTAACAAGAAAAATTGTGGATTTACTTTCATTAAAATGCTGAGGGTTAAGAATGCTTCAAATGACTGCCCAGGTTTTATAGCCCCCATTTTAGGATTCTGAGTCTTTGAAGGATGCTCAAATGTAGGAGCCTATGACAGCATACACATAGTGGCTTCGCATGGCTCCAGAACAGCTATCTTGTTATGTCTGTATTTCCCAACATTGGAGCTAGTGTATTTCCAGTCCATACCCAGGAAGTCCATTCTGGTTGACAGCCCAGAAAGGGATGGTAATGTCCAGCTATGAACTTGCTAAGGGCTTCAGCATTTGGGTTTGCAGTAAATGTGCCAAAGATGACCTTGAGGAGCCTGATCATGGAGCATATCAGCCACTATGATTATTTTTGTTTCAGTATTTTTGTAGTGACATTTGTCTAGCTTAGTGACATGCTTTCTTTAAATACATTAAGATTCTTTTCTACCTTCCATGACCTATTCCCAATTTCTAGTGTATGTCATTTATGAATGTATTCTTTCAGCTAGGCCTATGTTTTGAGTTTTAACAACCCTGCTATGCTGGAATATTTTTAAAGACTTTTAAGAGGCTTAGGTAAAATATTTTAGCATATATTTCGCATTCTTTAATTCGGATATAAATATCCATACTCCTTTTCTGTTTGTTACTACCTTATTTCTTAATGTTTTACCACAATTTCACAGAATTTTATTTCATATAAACAACTTGTTGAAGCTAGACACAGTATGAGTTTCATCATTTAGAACTGCTTGAACTTTTGAATAACTAATGAGTATGTTTTCAACATATAAAACAATACCTTTGTGAAGTACTAACCTTATAATGTCTTCTTGTATCTTAGAGTTTGGTATGTTAAAGTTGTTTCCTTGCCAAAAGTAATATTACTACATATTACAAAAAAATAAATAAATAAATAGGATTAGCATTTTCATTTAGTTCCTTTTATACAACTTCACTTTATACAGAGAATGTGATGTGTCATAGTGTTGCTTAATCCAAACCTTTAGCAGTAGTGGCAGGTGTTTGTATGCTAGTGACACATATATTCTCCCATAAAGTTTGACTTTTGGAAAATTAACTTACGTATATTTTTATTTTAAGACATAAGGAAAGTAAGTGTAACCCTCTCCATAAATGTCAGAAGCCTGATTTGCAGAGAATTTCAATTTATTAGTCGCAATCCCTCTTAACATGAGCATACCACATTCATTTAGGTTCATTTAAAGTTTGGTGACAATGTAACTGAAACCATTAAAATAATGTTCTTGTTATATTACAGTTAAGACAGAATTGTCTTCCTCCTAGTAGTATATACCTCATGCCAGGAGCATCTATTATAAAAATCAAATATCTTATTTTGCAATCCTATATTGCAAACCAAAAGTATTTTGGAAACTCTCCAGGACCCACAGGGGTACATATGCTTTGCCTTTAAATCATCCTGTATCACAAGATTGTATTCACAAGTGATCTATAGTCTAGTTGTTTTTTTATGGCTGACATGATCCAGCTAGTTTTTGATATAGTATTATCAAATCAGAGCCCCCACCCCTCAGAACATGCCACATTCTTTATGATTTGTGTAGGAGAAAGGCTCTCATGTCTGTTCATTCTGCTCATGTAAAGTAAAATGCTCACCAGAATCACAGTGTGGAATCTCTTAATAATATCACTGGAGTTAGTATTCACAGTTAGAAGTTGTTTTTTTTAATAGTGATTTTATTTTGTTAGATTAAGGAGGGTTCATATTTTTGTCTACATTTTAGTATTGCATAATCAGATTTTTTTTTCTTCATAGAAGAAATCTACCTTTTCTCTTGAAAATTACTAATCTCTATGCTTTTTGCTTTAAAATATGTACCACAGCTATTGATCTCCATTAATATTTTTGGTAGGGTATAGATTTAGAAGTAAATTGCATTCTGGATGACCAGAATGATTTCTGGATTACTGATAAAATGTTTCTTAGTTTGTAATCAAATCAAGCAAAGGATGAAATGAATAAAAACTGAGATTCCCCAGATTCACTTGTTTCCAAGATACTTTATTACAGATATCATATTGCAATTAAGCAGAAAGTCTATTTTCTGTTAAATGACTTGCTATGGGGGTAACTCCTATTTATTTTCATGTTTAAAAATATTTCTTCTAATGCCAAGGAAAAATTTACTTCAGAAACAAGACAAAGTTTAAAAACTGTCCAAGAAAAAACTTATATGTTAACTTTGGGAATGACTCTACTAGTTTGGAGAAAATTATGAAAAGCCAGTTACTGCCCTCTCTACAGTGAGACTCATATAAATAAAAAACATTTTTTGTGTGTACTGAATTTTATTTTGCAGACTACATTCTAAAGCTATACTTTATTTTATTAAGGACATGTACAATGATACAAATTTGTAAACTTATTTTTTCAATAAATATTTTTGAAGAACCTGCCATGTACTAGCTCTTTCTGAGGTGCATTATGATAATAATCGAACTTGTGCCATTAAGCATAGATTAAGAAGGCAAAAGAGCTATATAGAAGACCTTGTTTAAAAAAAACAATACATGCTAAGTGCCATAAGAGAGCTCTCAGGGTCATAAATAGAGAAGGATGAGAGAATTTCTGGCTTAGGTCATCAGGGAAGTTTTCATGGAAGACATGACATTTGAGTGGGATTTTAACAATTTTGGAAATGGGAATAAAAACTATTGCAAGTGGAAGGGATATCGTAAGCACTGGGGGTGTATGTACAAGTTTGTTCAGAGTAAAGCTAGTCCTGTTTGCCAAGGGCACCGAGTAGGAAGGGAAGAGCTCAGATAATGGAGGTTGTTGCTTGTCAGCTACAGTGTTTAAACTTTACTTGATAGATGCAGAATAACCATTAGTGTTTTCTAGACTGGGAGCAATTTGATAAGATCTGTATCTTATGCTGATCAATCTGGCAGATCTAGATTGCTTAGATTGGAAATGTAGGAGACTATTGACCATTTACTAGGTCATGTCTGTTAAGATGTGGTTTAAGAAAATGGGAAAGGGAATGGAAAGGTAAGGGTGGGTATGTATATGAGACATTTAAGAACAATCAGCAAGTGTCAATGGCAGTGTGAATGTCAGAGAGGATTCTCATCCTAGCCAGAGTGCAGCACAGATAGGGCAGGGAGTTCAGTAACTTAACTGAAAAGTTCTGACTTAAGTGACTGAGAAAATAAATAGAACTAGGAAAATATAGTTATTTGAGGATGATGCTAAGATAATTTTTATTTTAGATTGAGTGGCTGGCAGAGCATATATGTTGGCATGCCCTTAGATAGCAAAATCTGCAAAAAATGAAACTTAGAAAAGAAGTTGAGTATTACTGACATCAGTAGGAAACATAGAGCAGAAGGGACAAAAGAAAAAAGCCTAGGATGCTGCCTAAGATTTTGAATAAGAGAACAAAGGGCTTTCCAAGATAATGGAATAGAGCTATTAAAGAGATAGGCAATGTCGGGATAATGGAAACTGAGCAAGGTCTCAGAGTATTGCCAGCAGGGAAATGAAGAAATGTAAAGAAAACAAGAAAGGACCATTGAACTTCATTTTTGAAGGAACAGTTTTATTAGATAATGGGTAAGATTGTAGGAAGTTCAGCAATGAGAAGAAGCAGGCTTGATATTTCTGTCAATGAAAGGGAAGGAAAGCTAGATTATTGTCCTGGACACTAGCAGGACAAAAGGATTGTATTTTTAGACTGAGGTAAAACTAGACAGTTTTTTATATAAATAAGAGGGAGCTGGCAAAGAGGAAAATTGAAGATGTACTTGGAGAGAAACAGGTCTCTGTCCAGTAAAACTCCCTGCAATCACAGATATTCTCTGTCTGCTCTAAGTCACATGAGCCACCTGTGACTCTTGACATGAAATGTGGCTAGTGCAACTGGAGCACTAACATTGTAATTTCATTAAATTTTAATTAATTTAAACATAAACATTCACATGTAGGGTAGTGGCTATCCTACTGGGGGATAGCAAAGATCTAGCATATAAGTAATTAATTTAGGAAAGGGGTGGATATTGCAAGAGATAAGGGATGAGTTCCAGGAAAAGTTTGAGGTTAGAGATGATAATATTTGCAGGAACTAGAGCTTTATTCTTTTCCATTAAAAAAGGTGAAATTATGTGTTTACAGTGTTAAGATAAGGAACATGAAAGATGTGTAGCTATCCTTGTGGGAATTTTAGAGAAGAATCTAAGATAGATGAGATGAATCTCAGCAGAGCTGAGAACCCTGCAGAGGTGAGAATATGCATTTGGTTTAGGCCTCTGTCTTCCTGTCTCGTGACTGTTTTCAGTAGCATTCCCAAACTTGGGGGGAAAAAAGAACAGAAAAGCAAGTTTAGAGGAGGCTTTTGGAAGACTGGTATCGTGGAAAGCTAGCGAAGTCAATAAATGCCAACCACAGATCTGTATGAAGTTGGTACAAAGCAAGTAACAACAGAAAAGACATGGATGAGGACTTGAAGGCTGGAGATTATTATAAGGGTGAAGAGCAAATTACTTAGATGTCAGACTATGGAAGAAAAGTAAGGTCATAAATTTCTCATTTGTAAGAATTGTAGATTTTGGCAGTAGAGTTTTCAACAGGAAATGAGATTTTAAAAGAAGCCATAAGATTAAGAAATGAAAGCTGTCAGATGAGAGGAATATACAAGGCTGATGTATTTCCAAGTTGATGGAAAGGAATTTTGGCATCCCATAATTATTTTGTTTTTGCTCCAATTTGCTTTCATTGTGATACTTGCTCAAAAATGACTAACTTGACTTTGAATGTATAGTCTCTTCTTAATCCAAATTTGATTAGTAAAAGTAGGATTTATTTTACTATTAAACTGATTTCAAAAAATGCTCACTTATTTGCCATTGGATGCCATTTTAAATTTTAAAGCATGTGTTTGCAGATATATTTATAGATTTTTATGTTTCAGTTGAATTTTAACTACTGACATCATCAGAGATACAAGTTTATAAAAAGCGTTTAACAAATTGCTGTTTTGTTTAGAAAAATTGAAGAGAAACAATAACCACTGTGGATAATATGTTCCTCTTTAATAAAGAAGACTTCTCCAGATTTAAAAACTCTGAACTTTCCACCCTTAAAGCAGGGGTCTCAAGAGCCATTTGTGAAAGGACATAAGAATCCCCAGAAACTTGGAAATAAACACGGATTGGTGTTTATTTGTGTTAGTTTAAATGCAGTAGCCCTATGTGTCAGAAAACTGAATCTGTAACACTTAAGGTAGACTAAGCAAGCAAGTAATATCAGCTAACATGGCTTTAATCTACTAAGTAGCTTTAAATCCAAAAGATCAAAGGAAGTTATAACGAAAAACAGTCTGTGGTGCAATTTCCCTGTAGATGCAGGAAAAGGCTAGAAATTACATGTCACCTTCATATCCTGGCTTGCTGACCTTGTGCTCAAATCAAACCCCTCTGTATGCCAGCTGTTACCATTATTAAGACCTTGCCCCTAGGGGTTAAGTAGGAGAAAAACTCTCCTGTCCTATAGTAGAGCAAACACTGAAAATTCCAGCCCCTAACATGCCTAATTCGCAGCAATCTGCATGTGCTTGTCATTCAGCGGTCCTGGCCCCTCTGGGGCAGCTCCTGCTTACTCACCACTCTGGCTGTGTGCTTTCCCTGTGCTGTGTTACTGACGCCCCTCGGCTGCTGCTACTGCAGTCATTTGCGGACCAAACCGAGCCAGGGGAGTTTCTTCTTTGAACATAAAGGTAATACAATTAACTTTTGATTCTGTATGTGTGAAATTTGTTATTTGGGGAAAACTTATTTAAAAAGTGGACTTTGTTCTGGGCTTCTGGAATCGCGCTTAAAATTCCAGTTTACAGGTTTTTGTGTTTTTTTTTTTTTTCAACGTAAACTTTGAGCAGCCTTTTGATGCACCAAAATCTTCTGAAGTTTATTTGAATTATACTCTAATTTAGTAGGTAATGTAAGCTGCTTCTTAGGTTTATTAAAATGTGCTTTCTGTATGAAGCTGGTAGGAACCCTCATATTTAAAGCTACTCGGTTGTTTCTTGTCTTGAAATTCTGTAGCTACCAGCTAAGTCAGAGAATTTGGAAAAGTAAGGACTTTTATCGTTACCAGTTGGCAGAAAAATAGATACAGAAGAATAGGAATCACTCTAATCGCTTCTGTGAATTAAATATTTAAGAAAACAGTTAGGTATTAGTACTTTCCAATCTATGCAAGTGAAAGTTTAGCGAAGATAGTCACTTGAGAACTAAGCTTCCACAAGTTTAATTCTTATCAATATTCATTTCAAATACACAAACTTGGTAATACACCTTCCAGTTGTATTTAAGTTTACTGTCTCATGTATTGTAAGCATTTTAATGGTAGCATTAAATAATGGGTTTACAGTAAATAATTGGGTTTACTGCCGACAGGAGAAGTCCGATTATATTTGCTGTGTTTACGGTTGTTTAAAATGGGAATGAGTGATTTATATATGATTTGTGAAAAAATTCAAATCAGCCTAACCTATGAAATATTTGTATGACTGATAGTAAAGTATGAATTTTAAAAATTAAGCAGATAAAAAATTTGCAAAAATGGAGGCATTTCATGTAAATCTTTGACCATAAATGAGCTTTCCTCAGTGAGAATGCAAAAAAAAAAAAAAAAAAAGGACCTACTTTGCACGTATTTTTTTTGAAAGAAAAAAGAGAAATATGTCCTTTTTTACCTACAAGAGGGTTATTTTAGATCTTAGTATTTATAATTAAGAAAATTCCAGTCCCCTTTGATGGCTAGGAAGTCACTGAACTATGTAAATAAGCTCTAAACTAATGAGTACTTCACTTGTAGACACTGGGTCTACTATTCCCATGGTTTTAATGTCTACTGACACATTTCTCCTTTCTAAAAATGTTAAAGTAGTATTTTGGTATTGTTTAATTTAAAATTTTCATCTTTAATCTGAATGATTTCATTGCCTCAAATCTTCAATATTATAGTATTTTATATGCTTATATTTCATTTGTAACTTTATTTCAGTAGACAAAAATAAGGCAGAACAATTTTTATATATTTTTCCATGCTGTATCTAGTTTACATAGTAGACTTGAATTATAGAACTATTGTGAGCATGAACTATTTGTATTTTGAAAATGTGTAATGATTAAGTATCTGAAATGATTGACTTACAAATGGTTGACTTACAAAACAGTTTAGAAAACACATGTTAACTTTGCCTCATCTGGGAAATGATATGTATTATAAAATTGATTCACCTAACATTTTAATCTAATCCCAGTTGTCTTTGTAGCAATCAAGCCTTTTTGATAGCTGTTGAGAAATCTGTTTGTCAGTGTTTGCTGTGTACCAGTTCTCTACCTTCCATCCCAACTGCATTTCTGTGATGGCATTTGAGCACTCTGTATGATTCTTATAACTCTTTTTTTTTTTTTAATTTTCTAGAGGCATGTCTTATTTATTTATCTATTTGTTTGTTTGTTTGGTTGGTTTATACATGCACTGGGTACAGTCAGAAGCCAGGAGGGTGAGAGAATTCACCAGAGCCAGAGCAGGGAGCAGAACAGGCAGAGGGACCGAAGCACACTGCTGAGGGAGGCAGTGGGCGGCAGGAGAGGTCTGCGCGCAATGTGGGACCCTCCTTCGGTGGCCGGGGAGCAGCCGGGGATCGAACCGGCGCCGCAGAGGCCGCGGGCAGCTTCGCAACCCAGCGCTCAACCGCTGCGCCACCTGGGAGGCCCCTCTTATAACTCCTTTTTTTTTTTTTTGAAGATTTATTTATTTTTATTATTTATACAAGCACTGGGTACAGTCAGAAGCGCGGGAGGGTGAGAGAATTCACCAGAGCCAGAGCGGGGAGCAGAGCAGGCAGAAGGACCGAACTACACTGCTGAGGGGAGCAGCGGGCGGCAGGAGAGGTCTGCGCGCCATGTGGGACCCTCCTCCCGTGGCCGGGGAGCAGCTGGGGATCGAGCCGGCGCTGCAGAGGCTGCGGGCAACTTCGCAACCCAGCGCTCAACCACTGCGCCACCAGGGAGGCCATTATAACTCTTTTATAACTCAGTATGGGTGATGGGCAGCCTTGATATATTGACCATCTGACATTTCCTGTTATTCAAAAATTGTAGTGTTTTCTGATCACCTCTTAACATAGGATATAAAGCTGTTAACATAGGATATAAAGCTGTTTAGGCACAAGACAAATGAGCTGCTTAGCCAGTTTTTTTGAAAAAAAAAATAGAAAAAAAACTAAAGTAAATTAGAAAAATAAGACTTAATTGAGCAAAGAGGGTGGCCATTTGTTCTCTCCATCTTAATTTCTATACTTTTATCATTTTAGCCAGACAATATTTAGCTCACAAGAAAAATATTCACAAGATATACAGTAGGTGCTTATCATATGCTTGCTAAGTAAGGACATTTACTTGTTTCACTGGAAGATATGACTTAATTCCCTTTATGAATAAAAAAAATCCTAACACAGTAGATATAATTTCATTTCATCTAATATCTACAGTACAAAGCAAATAGCAGAATTCATGACTATCTATAATGATAATTTAAGTAAGAAATAAAGATTTATGTAAGTTGTAGTTAATTCAGAGTTAATTTACTGATCCAATTCAAGTAAGAAAAAAGTCTTTATGAATTTGATGTTTTCCTTAGCTTAAAGTAAATCTCAGTCCCTTAAGTAAAAGGATGTCTTTGTGTTTCATACAAATACCTTAAAGAATGTTTCCCAAGTTGCTCAGCAGGCTAAAGAATACCCTTGAGACATTATTTGCTGCACTTTACCAGGAAGAATCCATTTGGGGAGTTACTCTAGGAAATTTGATTTGCTACTTCTCAAACTTTACAAAACAGCAGGGAGTGGAATCTGGTATCAAATACTTAGCATTTGTTGGAAAAGCTTAGATAATTCTAAATGTACTATTAAAAAAACCCAACATGTTACCATCTATATCAAACAACTTTCCAGTCTTTTATGGTGGATTGATTTTTTTTTTTTTTTTTTTTTTTTTGCTTTATGAAAGACATTTTAAAAATTCCCTCACATTCTTTTGCTTCACAATATGTGGGAGTAAAACTTTCTTGGCTTGATTTATCTCGGTGATGGTTTTTTCCCTTGGAACTGCTATGTTTTGAGGTTTTGAGATGTGTAAAGTATTAAACATTCATGGTGTCTTTAGACATGCTTGTGATCTGTTCAACAACATTAGTTAAGCTTGTTAATATGATCCTGTTTACTGGGAAGAGTTATATGGATACAGACATATTGCTTAATTATAAAGTTGCCTATTTTGTGATCTTCGTTGAGGCAAAATAGTTTCAGAACAAACCTTATAGCTCCAAGATGGACCTTTTGCAACTCGAGGGGCCCATGACTGGCAAAACATCTTATAATTCTCATTTGTCAGGGACCTGGGACTAGATGTTTCCATATCTGCAGGCTGCCTGACCCCACAATTGGAAAACTGAAGATGCTTGAAATACAGTCAGAAATCTTTTTATTTTCTTTCTCTCCTTTTTTTGCTGGCATGAAACTTTAGGGAACATGATCTCTGATAGAGGGACTTGGAGCTTCATTCTGGATATTGATAGGGGGGTGGTTTGCAAGTATACTTTTTCTTGACGGTTAAATAAACTCATTATCCAAATTGGCTATATTCTAAACTTTATTCAGATGACCCCTAAGTAACTGAGGCTTTGTTTCACATTTCCATAGCATTGTTCCACATGAACTCAGCATTGTTATCTCTTAAACTAGTATCTTATTAAGGCTTCCCCTTCACTATACACTTGTCCCTCCACCATTACTACAGGAGTACTGTAGAGGAAAGTGGTTTGCATTCAATCAAAGAAAGAAGTAAAGATAATCTAAATACATCAGGGATGGGGGGGGCTTTATCTGGTAATTTTAATTTTTCTTCTGTATCACTAAGCTCTTTGTAAATACCATGAATGGTTTTTGTAAAACTGCAACATGTAATATTTATCATTTTTGATGACTTTATCAACATATTATCAGACATATAATCATATTTAAGAGCTTATATAAAAATATTAGGTATATTTCATTTTCAAAGGTGGTGCTTGTTACCATAAGTTTCTTGATAATATAAATTTGATGGACAGAAAGTAAGCTTTCTCCTTTTTTTTTACTTATTCAACGAAAATAAGTTTTCGTTGAATAAGATGAGTAACCTGTCATTTTCAGATTTCCTAGAATTTATCAGTTTGCACTTTCATATTGTGGTGGGAAACATACTGATGCCAAGTTGCTTATACAATGTATGTCTAGGAATATACATCCTTAAATATGTAACATTGTTTCTTTGAGAAAATGACTTCTAATTTATTGCAACTTATGTATGAGGGAGGAATAACTTTATGTATCCTTATTGAAGGAGAATTTAATGTCAGAAACTTCATGAACTCAAAAGAAAATTTGATTTGTCTCAGAAATGGAGATTGTATTTCTTTGTAGAATACTATTCTTTCTAGTTCCTTAAAAGTGAATGATTATTTTATTAAAGTTGCAGCTTTTGCTGTCAGGTCACAATTACATTATTTGAAGTCGTCCAAGTGCTACATGACAACAAAGATCAACTCACTGGCCTGCCTTTCAGACTTGTATAACATGATACATAGATGGATGATATTTCTTCTTAATTAAACAAAATATGTCTCTGACACTCTTGAATGCTAAATTTTGAAACTGTCTTGGGAAATAGTGAGTTTGGAAGCTATTTTTCATATGGACCTAAAGAGTGAATTTTATATCGGTAATCTTTAGTGGTCCTATGAAAGCTAGTTGAACTTGGCATTGTCCTAGAAGCATCTTGAGGTAGTAGGAAAGTCTTACTTTTAGATTTCTTACTGGTCTGAGATTGAATTCAGTTGTGTGATTTGAGTTAGTTATACTTTAATATTTTTGACCCTCACTTTTTTTTTTAAAGATTTATTTATTTATACAAGAACTGGGGCACAGGCCAGATTCGCGGGAGGGTGAGAGGATTCACCAGAGACAGAGCAGGGAGCAGAACAGGCAGACTGACAAAATATACTGCTGAGAGGAAAAGCGGGCGTGATAGGAGAGGTCTGCTGCACCATGTGGGATCAAACCGTCGCTGCAGAGGCTGTGGACAGCTTCACAGTGCTGCGCTTAATTGCCTGCGCCACCAGGGGAGGCCCACCCTCACGTTTTTCTATAAGAAGTTTAATAGTATCCCCAAAGAGTTAATGTGAGGAAAGTGACATAGTGAGGTGAAAAAATTTCAATAGCCCTCTAAAGGGAAAAATATTCCTAGACACAAAATCTGGCTCATACCTTTCTATCACTCCAACATTAATAGTCTTACTGAAAAAAAGATGCTTAAAATACTCCCCTTTTTTGGTCAATTTCTCTGGTGCGTTTAGAGAAGCTATTTTCTGGCCATAGCACAAAATTTCAATAGACCAGGTTGGTACGTGATCAGAAATGAGGCTACCATTTTAAGATAGACATCAAGCTATTATAGAGGAACCATTTCATCTAAAAACAGGTAAAATTGGATGTAGGTAATAACCAGAATGCCTTTAGAACTGGTTGAAACAAGACTTCAGGTACCCATCTTCTAAAACTTAGTACCACTTCAGAGAAAAAAATCATTTCACTAATTGAGCAAGATACTTCAATCCATACATGAGTTAAACTAAAAAGATTAAAATCTGATCATTTATTATTGCTATACTCACAACAGTTCAGGAATAATGAGATAAACTTAGTTTAAATTCAGTTATCAACTAGAACCTCAGTTGTTAAAATTTGTTATGCTTCTTTGCCTTAATCAGAATAATGGACCTTTGTCACTGTTGTCATCTCCCCACGTGATTGATCCATTCTGCTTTAATTGTGTATCATTTTGCTATTAATTAGTCCTGCTTCTCCTGTAGCCTTCCCACCTAGTTTGTGGTTTTGCCTTCCTCAGCAAAATGTGTTCCAAGATCAGTAGTGTGGGCATGTTGTTGGAAGTCTGTTGGCCCACTCCAGATGGACGGTATCAGACTGCATTTTAAAAACATCCAGGTTTTATGTTTGAGAAGCACTGGGTTACTGTTCTGTATTTTACCTAGTGAAACTCCCATAGTGACCATCACTCTTCTGAAGATGATTGGGTACAACATGGGATCTTGCTGGTAATCCAGTACTGCCATTTATTATTCAGTGCTTTCAGGTATTATGAATCTTATGAAGCAAAGGGTTATTTTACAATACAGCATCTGAGCTTATGAAATGTAATGTAGCAGAAAGTCCTCAAAACCTTGGCATCAGGCTTCCTATCCTTACCATTTGACACTGTGTCTCAGGTTTTCTTTTGCCAAATGGAGTGGTAGGGCCTGTCACACCTGTTTTTCTGAGGGCTATTAGGGAGGATCAGCTCAAGTGAGATCATGTATGGAAGTGCTTTGGCAAAACCAAGGAGGTGTGCAATTGTAACTGTTCCTAGGGATGAAGATATGTTCCTCTGGGCTACGTGAGCCCTGTGTTTGTTAAAGATAGTGATGACTTTGCTAAGGAGTTGCTGTGGTAATTGGAACAGGCCTGTGTATTCTCTCTTTACCATTACATTTAGATTTTAACTTGACAGTTTTCTGGCCACAATAGCAGTTCTGACTTCCAATTTCACATAGTTACAATGAAGTTTCATAATGCTTTTAGATGTGTTTGTACTTTGGGAGTCACCTAAATAGTTTGATTGTGTCCTTTGGGTAAATTATGTTTCATTAACATAATATGTAAACAAATAAAATTTCCATATTTCAAACAGGCTTTACCATGATTATAAGAGCATTTTCAAAGAGATGCTACTTTTTGTCTTTGAAACAATTACTTCCTTATGTTTTGTAGTGTGAGTTTCCTGAGTTCAGAAGCAGAGTAGGATGTAATTGTCTGAAACTTTCAGTCACATCAACTCTAATCTCTTTTCTCTTTATATATTTCAACTGACTGAAATGTCTCTATATTTCTTCTCTGTGGTGTTTCCTTAATGTTTACAGATCTAGTCATAGTACTTGTGGTTCATAGTTTGGATCCAACAAATAATCTTCCCTGTTTCCCAAAATTTGGAAGCTGTGAGATAAGGTGTACAATGTATTGAAATCTTTTTCTCAGTAGTTTGCATTTTTCTTTTCTTTCTCCTTAGATGTTTTCACGTCCAGCTTTATTCATATATTTGATATATTGTGTAGGATACTATTGTAAGAACATACGTATTAAAAGATAAACAACTTTAAAATGTGCATAGTGAATTGACATTTAGGTATCCTTTAGGGTAAAGTAAGTTTGTTTCTATTTTTGCATTTTAATAATTATCTTTTGTTCATTGTCAGTCACTGTACTAGGGTCTTTAAAGGTTGTTTTATTAATGAATTACTACTATAAGACACATTTATAGTAAAAAATTACAACAGTACAAAAAATAAAATGTGAAATTCTTTTCTGCCTTTCCAAATATCCCAATCCAACTTTTAGCATTTCCTTATGTCCTTCTAGATATTATGTATTTCTTAACCTTTTATATGTGTCTCTTCTCATTCCCATCCCTTTCTTAATGAAATGGACTTATACCATATAGATTGCTCTGCTGTTAGGTTTTATTTATACATAAAGATGTACTTTGGACTTCTTTCTGTAACAGTATATCTAAATCTAGCTCATTCTGTGTGTGTGTGTGTGTGTGTGTGTTTGTGTGTATGTGTGTGCAGTATACCCAATGTATGGATATATACATTGTTCATGTATACCTCCAAAATAAATCCCTAGTAGAATTATAGGCTAAAAGATGGGTTTTTTAAAATTTTGTTAAGTAGTGCCATGTTGCTATCATAAAAGATTGTATCACTTTGCATTTCAAACAAACTCAACTCTAAGAAGAATCAAGACTGTAAGTGTACAAATACCCTTACCCAGATTCTCAAAATTTGTAACTAGTAGAATCAACATCCAAACTCAGACCCATCCAGGCCATTACTTCGAAGCTAGAATTTTGTTTTTCAACCTAGAAAGCACCAGTCTGTATCTTTTTATATTCTCTTCACTCACTCAAGTGATAATGATAATTCTTCTGTTATAAATATATAGCCCTTTGTGACTTCTGGGATATTTTTACATTCTCATAGAAATCTTTTGAGATGGACATTGACTGTTATCTTGACATACATTTGAATAACTAAAATAAGGTACAAAGAAAAATTTCTAAATTATAAAATGTAATCAAGACCTTGGTCAAAGGTCTTATAGCCCCCAAAACTGCCAGAATACTCTGCACATTAAAATGCTGGTAGAAAAGGTGAAATACAGGGTGTGAGATTAGTGGCTTTGAGTGTATTGATATTGGCATATTATATAAGAACAACAGAAAATATACCAAAATAGCTGGCCATGGGGCCCCATCTCACACCTCAAGCCAGTGCCTCAAGAATAGCTTTCTTTTGGCAGCCACTATGGGTTGTGGCCTAGGGGAAAGCAGGTGACTTCAAACCTGTTTTTTAAAGTAAGTTATACTTAAAAAAAAAATAAAGTAAGTTATACTTGATCCAAAATATTATTATTTTAAACCTGGCTATAAATACTATCATCACTGCATTTATAATCATATGGCATTGTATTTATCACAAAAGTTCCTTTTTATTATGTTGACTATTCCTCTATTTCCTCTTTTCCTCTTAATTCTCTCTATCCCAAGCTCAGGTTGAATTTTTTTCTCATTTGTCTCAGTTCTAAAGAAATAATATCACGTTCTGTGTTGCCTTCAGGTCAACTCTTGACTTAAGTTAAAACTTTGCTGTTTTCCTGGCCACCTGGATATCCTACACAAATATAACCACTGAATTTAATGCATACACATTTCTTAGAACAATATTTTTTTCTGTTTTTGCTTTTCATTATTTTTCACTTATAATTCTCAAGTTATTTATAAAATCAATTGGATTGTTTTCATTTCATGATTAAAGAAACTGAATCATAAAAAGCTCATGTGCCTTGTTTCAAATACAAGCCAAAGTGAGAGTTATAATTATTCTTTACTATCCATTAGTTCCTACTTCATTACAAGAAGTTTTCAAAGTTATGAAACAGGTTGTGTTCCAAAAATTCATTTCTATGTCAGTTATTTGGCACTTGAAGTGCATTTTACCACAGTTGGGGGGAACTGTTATAAATGGTGATTAGGAACTTTGGCTGGCCTGCAAAAATCTATTAACTCTTATGTAACTACAAAATGGTGAATTTGCAATAGAAATGAAAGAGAGTGATAGTTGTGATTCTACTCACAAAGAAAAAGAAAAATTCCTTTTCTGAGGAAAAGCAGGTTCAATTAATAGATTGAAGACTGAAATTGTGGAGCATATAGATGGGCTCTCAGAGGTGAATGGCAGTCTGTCTTCAGTCTAGAGTCACTTTAAAACTTTGAGAATTTTTGTTATTAGATACTTCTCACTAATATAACTCACCCAACAACAGTAATTAGATAGATTGAATTAAATACTCACAAAAATTAGACTGAGATGATATTAACCAAATTAACCTGAGATGATAAACAAAACCAACAAAATGCAAAATGTATCCTTCCTTTCATTTTCCTGATGAAAAAAGGTCCTGATGAAAAGGAGGAAGTGTTGGTTTTTCCATTCAGCCCAACAGATCCCGTCAGCTGGGGTGGCTTGGCTGAGATCTAGAGAGAAGACTCAAGAGCCTGAGTGGAGATGATAGGAAGTGTGTGTGTTCAGTAATTTCTCTGCATGGAGTGTTTGTACAGTGAAAGTTTCTAATTTTGGGAAATGACCATGTTTATCTCATCTAGTTACTGCTGCTTACATTATCTCAACTATCTTTCACAGAAGTATACAAGTAAACCCCTCAAATTTCAATTACCTTTTTAAAAAGTTCAGCGCTTCTTTAGCTGTCTTGTAATTTGTTTTATTGTTTTCAGGGCATTTGGGTACAGATTTCTCTTTTGTTAACAAAAGGGAGGATATATTCTTAAATAAATAGAAGCTTACAGGAGCAGATCTTGCTGAGATGGCACATTAAGAAAGTGATAGAAAGAAGATGAGAGTTTTTGCCTCCTGTGTTAGATTAAGGCTCTTGCCAGTATATCTACCCTGCCTTCCCACTACTTGAATAATACCAGTCTGCTACGATGGGTTACTCCATAGCTTGTAATGTTGATGTTTATATAGCTGAATATGTTTGGGGTGGGGATTGCAGGGGAGGTGTGTGCACATGTTTGAGAAAATTTATCCAAAAGGTAAACAAATTTGTAATGCTAAATTGGCATCCTAAATAGTACAATGAGTGTTTTCTGAGTTCCAGTATTCAGATGGAACTTTATGCATTTTTCTGGCGTAATCTCCTCAGAAATGTTCCTGTTGAGTAATTTCTATATTGGGTGGGTGAAAATCTGCATAGGAATTGTCTTCATGGATGATCTAGGTTTGTCATGTTAGGTACTAAATATACAGACTGAAAAGAGATAATTTCTTTTGGTTACTTGTGTGTCTGCCAGAAGTATGGGAGACTGGAGAGAGATTTCTCTATAAGCTGTTTTTTGTTTACTTAGAAAAATGTCAAACCAGAAGGGTTAGTGAGCCAAATTATGGTTTTCTTTTTTTCTTGATTTTCACATATGGATAAAGTGAATTAATAGCATTTAAATGACTCATTTTCCTTACTGCAAATTCACGGATTGTGTGTGTGTGTGTTCCTCAGAGGGCAGTCAGCAGGTGAGGGGAAAGGAAGGAGGTTTGTTTTTGCTTTTGTTTATGGACTGAACAGAACATGCTTACTGGTTATTTGAGTATATAAGATTTTCCTTTAAGTTGAAAGCCTGGACCCTTTGGTGAAAGGAAAAAAATTAAGAACAAAAATCTCATTTGAGACAAATCCCATCCATAATATTTTTTTCCTCATGTGCAAATAATGCTATATAACACAGACACATAGTACATACATGACAAATTAATAAGTTCCTGTCAACTTAAGTGGTATGTTTGATCATTATGATTTTAGCATTATATTCTTTAACTTAGGAGATGTAAGTGTTTCGTGTCTCATATTTTGGTTGTCACAAGTCTTAGCCTAACTAGTTTTTGTATTTTGCTAATTCTCTTCTAAGACCTGAGTGACAATGGAAAAAATCATGTGTTCTTCTTTTTCTAAGACATAAGACATTCTTAAGATTATTTAGATTATTTTGATCTACACAAGGCATTGCCCTCAGGGTGGCCCTTCATCTTGCCCATTCCTGCTGTGTTAGAACATCCCCAATATGATACTGTTGAAAAGCTGAAGGCTTATATTGGTATCTTCTTTGTCTTCTTCCATCCCCATTCTAAAATGTTCTAATTTTTAATGGGAAGAGAAAGCCACTGAAAGTAGAGGTGGAACAGGAGAAAAGTAGTCAACAAGGTTAGGACAGGCTTCTCCAGGTGCATGAAATAGCTTGGAGGAACAAAGAGAAATGCCAGTGTATTGGCTGGTTCTGTCTCAGCTGACACTGGTTTCCCCTATTCTCTTACAAGTTCTGTGAGACCCCTCATTTTCAAAGAACTATTTTAAAATATCTTTTCTGCATATTTGCCTGCCTGACTCTAACAGGGTGTTTTTATGTCACTTTCTTTCTTAGGGTCAAGAAATTGGAGCATGGCTATGAGCAATGGAAACAACGATTTTGTGGTTCTGAACAATGGCAACATCGCAACCAGTGCTACCAGCACTAGTTCCCTCATCCCCTGTGATGGAGACCTTGCAGCCCAACAGCTCACACCCAAAGAAGCGCCAAGAGCAAAAGTGAGTCCAAACGGATGCCTGCAAGTTAACGGCACAGTTAAATCATCCTTTCTGCCTTTAGACAACCAAAGAACACCTCAGATGTTACCCCAATGCTGCCATCCTTGCCCATACCATCATCCTTTGACTAGCCATAACAGTCACCAAGAGTGCCATCCTGAGGCTGGCTCTGCAGCACCTTCTGCTTTGGCCTCATGTTGCATGCAGCCACACCCAGAGTATCCTGCATCTCTTTGTCCAAACCATTCACCTATTTATCAGACTGCGTGCTGTCTCCAGCCCACTCCATCTTTCTGCCTGCATCATCCGTGGCCTGACCATTTTCAGCATCAGCCTGTGCATCAGCACATGGCCAACATCAGGTGAGTGTTCCAAGAGTGTTGCTTGCCTTAGTATTTAGCTAATTCCACATGAAGGTGATTGCATGTGTTTCTTTCCTCAAAAGAAGGAGAAGAAAATGAGTCAGAAAATGAAAATGCACATTTTGTGGATTATTTGAAGCCTACTAAGATGCAAACAAACTCACTGTTGTATCTATTTTTCCCCATTGATTTCTTAATCAGTTAAACCCTTCCTTCTCTTTGCTCTTTCTTTCACCTGGTGAAAGTGGTGTCCCCACTGTACCTTAGAGTTTAGTTTAAAAGTTCAGTAAAAAGTTTTATTGTTCGCAGTTTCTGTTACTATACATGGAAGATATATTTGTGATGAGGCTGTCTAAGCTATAGTCTTTTGTCATTAATGATAGTGATCAACCTTTATGGAAAAGAAGTTGACTCCTTTGAGGCCATGATCCCAGTTTGTACTCATGTAGTTTGGGTGACAGTGTAATATATTGAGATCAGATGAAAGCAACAGTTTTTTTCATAGCAGATGAAACCTATAAATTCTATAATCTATAAAACCTATAAATTTTCAATTCTGATAGGTAGAAAAATCTTTATTATTACCAATTTCTCTTCCCATCTCAGCCAAAATCACGTGCATTGTGGATGAGCCACGGTAATATATTTTATAAAATTCTAAGTACTTTGTAGAGACCAAGTACTACTTCACATTTTTAGGTAATGGAAAGTTGTAAATGGGCTAGAGAAGTGGATTCTCTTTTTTATATTAGGGTATATATGACTAGCAACAACAAGGGTTGGCGAGGTTGTGGAGAAAAAGGAACTCTCCTGCATTGCTGGTGGGAGTACAAACTGGTCCAACCACTATGGAGAGCTGTGAGGAGATTTCTTGACCTATTAAACATAGAGCTTCCATATGATCCAGCAATTCCACTCCTAGGTATTTACCCAAATGACACAGAAACATTAATTCCAAAGGACACCTGCACACCTATGTGTTTATAGCAGCACTATTTATAATAGCTAAGCTATGGAAACAACCCAAATGCCCAAAAATAGATGACTGGATCAAGAAGATGTGGTGCATATATACAAGGGAATATTACTCAGCAATCAAAAAGGATAAAACATGCAGTTTGCAGCAACATGGATGGAGCTAGAAGGGATCATGCTCAGCGAAATAAGACAGAAAGAAAAAGAAAAATACCGGATGGTCTCACTCATACCAGGAATTTAGAAAACCTAAGGGACCAGGAAAAAAGACTAATTAATACAAAGTAAAAATCAAAATCAACAAGCAACTGTAAACCAGAGACACACTATGGACTATGGCCGGGGGGGTTGGGGGGGGGAGAGGGAAGAGGAGAGGAAGGACTAGGGTCAAAATAAGGGGGGGTACAATTGTATGGGGCATATAACCAAAATGAAAATGCATACTTTGTGCAAAAATGAAAAATGATGTAAGAATTATATAAAATAAAATATTAATTAAAAAATAAAAATAGAAAAAAATAAATTAAATAAATAAATAAATTAGGGTATAATTTATATACAGGAAAATGCACATATCCTAATCAACTTTGATCGGTTTTGGCAAATGTATACACTAGGGTAGCCCGTACTTTGGTCCAATGTGTAAAATTTTATACCCCAGAAAGTTTCCTCATGTTGCTTCCTAGCAAAGTTACCATAGCTTTGTTTTGCCTACTCTAAAAAATTCATTTGAATGGAATCATAAAGTGTGTATGTACTCTTTGGTATCTGGCAATTTTTACTCAGCATAACAGTTTTGAGATTCATCTAATTGCTTTGTGTATCAGTTCCCTTTTTTACTGTTGAAAAATAATCTATGGTATGCATACAGTAAATTCATACTTAAGGGTCAGTACAAACTTGCAGTTATAAATGAGTTATGGGTGAGGTGTATACAGCATGGTGATGCTAGTTAGTAATCCTGGGTTGTGTATTTGAAAGTTGCTAAAAGAGATCTTAAAAAAGTTTTCATCACAAGGTAACGTTTTATAACACTGTATATGTTTTAGGGTATAGGTTCATATCCTTACAAATGTAAATTATCACACCACACCCACCACTACAGACCCAGTAATCCTCCTCTGTAATCCATTGGGGACCTTTCCCTTTTTTATTCCCAAACCAATACCCTTTGTCCCATTTTGGTTGCCCCAGTTCTACAGTTAGATTTCTAGGGTTTGTTTTGGCTTGGTTTTGTCTGTTACTTTGCTTTGTTGCTTTACATTGCACATATAAGTGAAATCATCCAGTATTTGTCACCTGATTTTTTTTCCACTTAGCACAATCTCCTCCAGTTATATCTATGTTGTCACAAATGACACGATTCCTTTTTTTTTTTTTTTTTTGATAGCTGAGCAGTGGTCCATTGTGTGCATATATCACATCTTCTTAGTTCACTCACCTGCTTTTGGGCACTTAGGTTGTTTCCATAGCTTGGCTATTATAAATGATGCTGCAGTGCACATAGGATTGCATATATCCTTTCAAATTAGTGTTTTGTATTCTTTAAGTTAATGTTTTTGTATTCTTCTAGATAAATAGGAGAGGGAGTGCTAGATCATATGGTAGATCTCTTTTTAATGTTTTGAGAAACTTCATGCTGTTTTCCATAGGAACTGGGCTAGTTTGCATTTCCACCAAAAATATGATTTCACTTACATGTGCAATATAAAGAAACTAAGCAAAAAAAAAACAGACAAAAGTAAACTCTAGGAATTTGACTATTCAGGTACCTCACATAAGTAGATTCATATGGTTTTGACCTATCATAACTGGCTGATTTCACTTAGAAAGCTTTCTTCAGGGTTCATCCAAGTTGTAGGATATGTCACAATTTCCTTCCTTTTAAAGGCTAAATGATATTCCACCATATAAGTATACCACATTGTGTTTATCCTTTCAACTGTTCATGGACCCTTGGGTTGTGTCCAACTTTGGGTTTTTGTAAAAAGTGGTACTATGAACATGGGTGTACACATATCCATTTGAGTTCTTGCTTTTGATTCTTTCGGGTACAGACTGAGAAGTGAATTTCTGGATCACATGAGAATTCTATGATTAACATCTTGAAGACTACAACATCCACAGATGCTGTACTATTTTACATTACCATCAGCAGTGTACATCCTTGCTAATACTTGTTATTGTCTGCTGCTTCTTTTTTTCTTTTAAGATTTTATTTATTTATTTATACAAGCACTGGATACAGTCAGAATCGTGGGAAGGTGAGAGGATTCACCAGAGCCAGAGCAGGGAACAAAACAGGCAGACTGACGGAAGTACACTGCTAAGGGGAGCAGCGGGCACGGCAGGAGAGGTCTGCGAACCATGTGGGACCCTCGCTGGCAGCTGGGGAATGAATTAGCACTGCAGAGGCCACGGGCAGCTTCGCAGCCTAGCGCTCAACCGCTGCACCACCCGGGAGGCCCTAGCGCTCAACCGCTGCACCACCCGGGAGGCCCTACTCAACCTAATGTGTTCAACATTACAGATTTTTAAGCAGCAAAGATACTTGATCAATTTGCATAGTGGAAAATAGATTAAAGTGGGTCAGGACTGTTGTAGATTGCAAGGACATTAGAAGGTTTGTTGCAGTAATTCATATGAGAGGTGATGGTGACTTGAATCAGGATTTAAAAATAATTTCATGCCAGAGAGACTTACAAAGTAGACTACTAGATTTGGTTGAACAATTGGAATGGGGGCCGGGAGGGAAGAATTAGAATTGATTTTCAGTTTCTTGGCTTGCAATTTTCAGTTTCCTGGCTTGGTAGAAAGTAATGCCAATAATTAAAAAGGGGGGAAGATGGAGGAAGAGTTCTAAACAAGCAGAGCTAAAGCATTGAGCTTCTAGGGGTAGGGATGTGAATCTTCTTGAGAGAATGAAAATGCTGGGTAATACGTGACAATTACATTGAGGATAACAGTGGGATTGGGTGTTACTTAGAATGAATACTGAGACATTTAGGCTCTGTTTGTTTGTTCTATTTAAGCTTTAGCCATCTATTTATTTGCAGAACTGTGCTGTGGATAAGGAAGGTACCCTCCCTCTTTCCCAAATCATTAATGTATCCATGGAAGTGAATGTAGACATGGATGTAACTGATGGGTAAGGGAGAGCAGGACAGTTTGGGATAGTCAGCTCAGGATGTCTTCACTAAGAAATTCAGAAATTGACAATGTCATGTGATTTATTGATATCTCAAATATTTAATGATTTATCATTCAGTTTATTTTTATGTTGTATTTATGGCTTAATAAAGATATATACCCCCCATTGCTTACTAGGATATTTTTACAGATTGATTGCCTTAGAGTAAAAGTATGTACAGAAACAAGATTCTAAGTGCTTTCAGTCACTTTTGTTCTTTGTACCTATTGGTATTTTGTTTTACTTCTTAAAATTTTATTTGTTTATAAAGTGCTTAAGCCAAGAGAATATTTTAAAGAGTCAGTCAAATAGAATATATGATCCTAGTTCATCTCCATTTCTCTTCCCCCTCCAACTGCCTTTGGTAATGCAGTAGATTCTCTTTCATCCCTTTTTGGCTCCTTAAGCTCTAATAAATCTTTTTAAAAGATTCATCATACCAATCACCCATGTTTGCTTTTTGCCTTTAAAATTGTTATTTTTTATTTTTTTGATTGATAGAAGTGAGACCATATCAAAGGATATCATTTAGTATAGCCTATTTTAATTCCATTTATCACCAAACACTAAGTAGTTTAAGTAGATCTTATTTAAAGCCTTCAGCTTTTTCATTTGTAGATTCCTGTCTTCATACCTAATTGAGTACACTAAGGAATTCAAAAAGGCAGAAAATAGTCTCTCCCTAATGTGGGACAACCTATACCAGCAAGTTCCAAACCTAGCTGATCATACCATTACCTGAGATGTTAAAAAACAAAATATAAACAATAACGATAATAACAGCTATACATTTTTTCTGCAGAGAAAAAATAAAGAACTCTAATGGTCAGAGGTAGGAAGGATTCCTGAGGTTAATGAGGTTAGAGACAGTCCGTGTGTAACAGGGTGGTCCTCAGGAAAGGGG
The DNA here is from genome assembly GCF_964194135.1 of Talpa europaea. Classification (NCBI taxonomy): domain Eukaryota; kingdom Metazoa; phylum Chordata; class Mammalia; order Eulipotyphla; family Talpidae; genus Talpa; species Talpa europaea. The sequence continues at coordinate 69,842,237 of NC_140082.1, read as the reverse complement.
GAGGTTCCAGGTTTCCTGCCACACCCAAAAGGAGGGTGGAGCTGAGCAGGGAGAGAAGCAGCTACAGAGGAGACTGGGAAGGAAGGAAGTAGGATGGAGCCAGAAGGAGACCTGGACAAGGCACATGGAGCCTTGGAGAGACACGTGAAGAAACTGCGCTTGCCTTTTGGTCATGGACTAGGTGAAACAGATGTGGATCAGAGACCTGTGGGGAGGATAACAATGGCAGCTTGTATCTTGATTTTGATTTTGTTCTTTTCCTCCCAAACCTGTCTGGTTGTTTCTGATCATTTTCTTTGGGTCCCCACTGAAAGATGCTTTAAACTTGTGGCAGGCTTTCGGACCTTGCTTTGGGCCAATCCCATCTAGGGGGACTTTTACCCACGAGGGGATGGATAGCTTTGGGTGCTTGATTTAGAAACTGTATTCTTTGCCTTTCCTGTATTGTTTACTAATTGTATTAAAGTTCCTTTTCATAAAAGTCTCATATGTTTTGTGTTGATGTGGCGGATGGCAGAACCTATTTAGAGCAGGCAGGTTTGCAGGCTCTGGAGTGCCCCTCTCCCTGCCCTGTAACACTGTGACACAATTAATAAGGCTGTTCTCCATCCAAAAATAGCATACAAGATTTCTAATCCAAACTCTACTTACCTTTTAATTTGGTGTTGCAAAAAAATGTTCTTGAGTGTAACAGAGGACACTGTAACAGACTCGTTATCATAGTGGGGAACTTATGATAGTTTTGGGTACCTGCCAAATGCATTTTCATTTCCCTGAATTTTTATTTTGCAGAGAGATGGTCACTTTGAACGTGCCTTGTGGCATCTGGAAGGAATCAGAGTTATACAGAATTAGGGAGACTTGGCACAGAAGGGACCAAGCGTCTCTAGCACCCTAGCATGAGCTCAGCCCTTTAAGGCCAAGTGAACATTGTGTCTGTCTCCTGTACATTGTGACTGTATAACTTTTGTAGCTGATATTTCCTTTCTCCTTCAATTTCTTTATTAGTTTTCCAATTTATGGCTCATTTTTCTCAGAGATTTTGTTTCTCCTCAGGACATTATTTTCTTTGAGGGGAACTCTTTTTCTTAAAAAGTAAGGAAAGAGAAGTCCTGTGTTATATTTAAAGAGAATCTGTCCCTTGAAATTTTGGTTTTTTGTATCTGTTATATCCTGACATCCAGAGGTAAAATTATAGCTCTGAGTTCATTTCTCCACTTGTCTCACTTTGCTGCACCTGGCCTGCCGTGATCCACCCTTTCCTTTTTCCTCAGACCTTGCCATTGTTATTTTATTTAGCTTGGAAATCTGAACCTAAACCACACTTTTTCTCAACAGCAGGTAAGTGCAGCTAGCCGCCATAGACATCACTGGTGCTACATTACAACTCTCATTTCCCCCTTGTTTCTCTCTCCTTTCCTTACTGCACAGCATAAGCTTTGGGGGAGATACACTGCCTTGGGATCCTGGCTCTGCCATTTGCTAGCTTCTCAATCTTGGGGAAATATTTCATCTTTCAGCCTTAGTTTCTCTGTAAAAATGGGAACAACAGTAGCTATTTTGTGGGCAGAGGAGCTAAAAAGAAACTTCTCTGAAGAGGAAATGCAAATGGCCAACAGGCATATGAAAAAATGTTCAGCATCACTTGTAATCAGGGAAATGCAAATCAAAACTACCATGAGATACCATCTTACACCAGTGAGAATGGCACATATTAAAAAAACTAGCAACAACAAATGTTGGAGAGGTTGTGGAGAAAAAGGAACTCTCCTGCACTATTGGTGGGAGTGCAAACTGGTCCAACCACTATGGAGAGCTGTGTGGAGATTTCTGGACCTACTAAACATAGAGCTTCCGTATGATCCAGCAATTCCACTCCTAGGTATTTACCCAAAGGACACAGAAACATCAATTCCAAAGAGCACCTGCACCCTTGTGTTTATAGCAGCACTATTTACAATAGCTAAGCTTTGGAAACAACCTAAATGCCCAAAAATAGATAACTGGATCAAGAAGATGTGGTACATATACACAGTGGAATATTACTCAGCAATCAAAAAAGATAAACACATACAGTTTGCATGGATGGAGCTATAAAGGATCATGGATGGAGCTATAAGGGATCATACTCAGCAAAATAAGCCAGAAAGAAAAAGAAAAATACCGGATGGTCTCACTCATAGCAGGAATTTAGAAAACCTAAACAAGAGACCAGGAAAAAGACTAATCAATACAAAGTAAAAATCAAAATCAACAAGCCACTATAAACCAGAGACACACTATGGGAGGCGTGGGGGAGAAGGAGGAAGGGGCGGGGAGAGGAAGGACTAGAGTCAAAATAAGGGGAGGGGTGGGCAATTATATGGGGAATATAACCAAAATGAAAATGCATACATTGTTCAAAGATGAAAAATGATGTAAGAATTATATGTAAAAAAAAAATACTAAAAAACAAACAAGCAAGCAAAAACTAGCTATTTTGTATACAGCACAGTACCTGGAACCAAATACCAGTCTCTTCTATTTTTGCTCTCTTCATTTTCTTAAGTTTTTTTGTTGTTGTTGTTCTAGGCCTTTGCTGCCTGCACATAATTCTGTTGGTATTGTTTCCAAAATCAAGCTAAGACTGAATCCTGGTTTAAATAAATCCATATTTATTTACAAATTGCACGTCTCACCTCTCCCACCCCCACTCCCAACCTACAGGAGAGAGCAGGTGGGAAAGACTAATTTGCCTTTGGGAAGAAGGAAAAGGGTTATTGAGAATTAATGGGCCTCTCCAGCTCCAAAGACTCAGAGCCTTTATACTTTATACTAATTATATAATCTGATTCTGATAGTTAATTTTAGAAGTCTAGAAAGATTTCATCTTGATTTCACTAAAACTGAGGTTTATTTTTACGTTCCTTAAAGTAGTCAAAATTAACTTTTTAAAACAGGATAATGTTTGTAAAATTTAAAATGTTCCAACTTTGCTTGCCAAAGTAAGTTAGTTTGGCAGTCAGATTGAGTGAAGGCCTATTTTATTAGTAGGACTTCTCTTAGAGACGTCTTTATATAATAAATGAACAGATTTTAGAGTGTGCTATGTATGCACCATGGAATGCATTTCAGAATATGAGCCTTGATCATCTTTTACTTAAATAATAAATGTCAGGAAACAATGCCCTCTTTATATCATAAAACTAATTAATGTAACATTTTTGAATGAAGTAAATATGTTCTTTAATTACCCCTTTTCATATTATTGCTAGTTGTTTAGCAGAAACCAGAGAGTGAGGGGGAAAAAAGAAGTGATTCAAAATTTTTCTTTTTGGTAAAAAAGATAAATATTAAGCAAACAGTAAAACTTAATCAAAAGACATTGTTATAGCTCAGCTACCTCTCTAGTTCCAGGGGGAAAAAAACCATTGTTGTCTATTCATCTCCTTTCCAAACTTAAGTGGATTACTAGGTATAATTTAAAGGAATTTGTAGAACAATATATAAAAGAATTTTAATTAGTGTACTATTTTATGTTCTTTTCAGCAAAACTGACTCTACAAAAATGTATAATACATATTTTTCTTTTCTTTTTAAAATATAAACCAGATATTTAACAGATTGCTTGGTGTCTTGGAGTTTGAAATACAGCCTAATACCTGGGGCATGTTTGGCGCTCAATATCTGTTTGTTGAATGAATGATTATTTAAAAAGCCAATTTGTGAACAATTCACAAAGTTTAAATTTTCTTTAAATCTCATAGAATTAGAGATTAGTCACTGCCATCAAGCAGTTAGAGTCTAGTAGGTGAGAGATGACTGGGGCAAAAATAACCACACTCTGAATATCAAAACCAGAGTTTAGAAGGCTCTGTGAGTTCCAAGATGGAGATGGAGTCACAGGGCAGCTTAGAGAAAGCGTCATGGGAGAGGGGAAAGTCCTTTCAAAAAGTTGGACCTTCAGGAGTCTTGTTGCTTAAATTATGGAAACAGGAGGCGTGGATGGGTTGGAGTAGGAGCAGGTGAGAGGCTGCATGACCAGCAGATGCCTTTCTCTGGAGAAGCGACCATAGGAGGCTCCACAGGGCATTGTGCCTATTGGGTTAATCTCATCTGACTTTGAAAAACAATATGCTATTGTGTTGGTCAAAGAGAACTGCTGCCTAGAAACAAAGAATTCCAATTGTTGTGTGATCATCATAAAGTGTTTATTAAGTGTCTAATTGCTTTACAGTCAGTCCACAATGCTAATGCCTTTGATTCACTGATCTTTCACTGAATTTGTAGAATCATTTTTGGGTACTACTCTGTGTCCCTTGGCCTTAGCAAGAATAGATGTTCAGAGATTAATTGTTGAATGGCTGATAAATAATTGAGCATTCATCAAATCCTTCTTATGTAGAGCTTGACTTAATGATGTGACAAATTGATCATGAAAATCAGACACCATTGGTCTAATGTAGTAAGATAATGTCCAAATGGGAGAAGTCTTTGAAGGGTGAAAAGGATTGCTTTATTATTACTGAGTCTTATTTCTTCTTGTTCTTTAAATCATCTTTCAAATACATCAATTTCTGCCTTTAAAAAATTACAGCCAAGATGATAAAGCATACATTGCATAAAATGAAGAATTATGTATAAAATATATAAAATAAAACAAACAGACAAAGAAACAAAACAAAAATTACAGCTTCATTCATGAAGAAGAAAAGGGAGAGGAGGCCCAGTTCTACTACATGGTACCAAGTTGCTTCTGGAGCACCTTTGAGACAGATGGGGAGGGACCAGGGCTCTGCCCCAGGGAAAGTCAAGAAGGAACAACCTCTCTGTTTGCTCAGTTCTGGCCACCTCCAGGACATTTGCCAATCTAGTATAAATGATTTTTTTAAAAGATTTATTTATTTATTTATACAGCATTGGGTACAGTCAGAAGCGCAGGAGAGTGAGAAAATTCACCAGAGCCAGAGCAGGGAGCAGAACAGGCAGACTGACAAAGTACACTGCTGACAGAAGAGCTCTGCACACCATGTGGGACCCTCGCTGGCGGCTGGGGATAGAACTGGTGCTGCAAAGGCTGTGGGCAGCTTCGCAGCCCAGCACTCAACCACTGCACCACCTTGGAGGCCCTCTAATATAAATGATTTTATAAGCAGTCAGGAGATTATAAAACTGGTGGATGAACCATAAATTCCTGAATAGGAGTTGACTTTTCTTTGTGCTTAAATATTTTATGAACTGAGAAGGCAGAATAAAATGAGACAGTCATAGATATGATACCTTATTCTATGTGAATTTGCCTAGTTGGTTTAGTTAAGTCAATTTCTTTCTCTACTTTGAACAGTACAGGGCTCTAATAGTTACCGAGTAGTTTGAGATTCAAGCATGATGCTTTCTACAGGAATGTGAGCAATTTACTGTTTCTAAGCACTGTTTTGTGTGTCTAATAAGAAGCAAGGATGGACAGTTAGCACATTCATTCCTTCAGACCCTATTTGTGCATCTGTGGTCTCTTGTGCCTGCCCACCTTCCCCTTTCCTAAAACACTGCTTTCATTGTGTCACTTCTCTGCTCAAAAATCTTCCATGGTTTCTCCAAAATCCTTGACCTGGTATTAAAAGTGCTTTTAAGAGATGGAGTGTGCTTTGTGAAGTGTAATTCAAAGAGGCGAAATCTCCTAGGCCTAGACAGATCTCAGTGAATAAAATTACTGTAACAGGTCCCTCCCTCTCCTACCCCCCTTCACTTTGGAAGTTTAAAAGGAGATCTGATTAATGACTGTCTTCATTTCCATTTATATACAACTGAGAGCTAGATTCATATCACTTCTTTGGTTGTGGCAGACACCAGGTATTCTAGGTCTTTGTTTTTTAGCTGTTAGTCATTGGCTCATTCACAATAAAGTATTTCCTCATTCCCTGGGAGAGATTTACTTAAATGTATGATTTGATTGTTAAAATCTCTCCTTCTACCAGATTTAAACCCTACATTGAGCTCCAATTTTTTTTAACCTTCTTACCCCTGACCTCCTCCTGCTGAACCTTAAAATTCAAGAGAGGGGTTAGTGTCTGGTAAGTATTTTGGCTTGAGCATTTCAGACTTCATTCCAGCATTCCATGCTCTTAAATTAGTTGAATTTAATGAGATTTTTCTGGCTTTATTATGAGCTTTTCTTGGATCTCTTATTAGTAATTATTATTCACATCTTATTAAGGAAAATGTATACTATTTTCTCATTTAGCATGTTTTGTACAGGGTTCACAGCAAGTCTGGCGTGGAAAGGCTGGAGTTTAAGGACAAGTGCTTTATAATTTAGTGTAACTTTTAAATGTAACACTGTTTACTTTATACCCTCTAACTAAACCATGCAAATTGAACTTTGTGGACTGAGGGAGAATGTTTTCTTTTAAACAAAAGTACTTTTCAACCATTTAAAAATATTTTTAATTAACCAATTGTCCTTTTCAGACTCCTGATTGTTTTAAACTCTTTCTTTTGGTGGTGGGGAGGCATTCTTAGATGCCTCTTTTGGGGTGAGCATTGCATAGGACCAAAGCCATGTGGTATTTTGACCTTTCGTACTGCCCCTCCTCTCTCCCCCTTATAAGTGGCAGAGACAAAATGTTTTTGAAAATGAATTTCCCATGCCCTGCTCACCTCACCTTTCCAGTGAATAGGGAATAGCTGCCCTTTAACTAGTGATCTTGGAATGCTCTATAGTCTTATGAAGAAATAGTTAATTAATAAAGAGGAAATGGCACCCCTCCCCCATTCATTCAGTTTGTATAACACAGTTCCTTTCTTGTTTACTGAAATGACTGGGTTTGTGAAAAACACATCATTTCTTGCTTGCTTCCTGGGTCCAGATTCTACTAATATGGGAAAAAATTTCCCTTATTAAACTGGAATTGAAACTCTTACATGAAAATCTGATTTGTTCCAGCTTTAAGTCTGGGTTTTAAGTCTGACAGCAAAGAATTGTATATATTATGCAGAGAACACTTTTTTCTTTTGGGACACCAGTGCCTTCATTCGCTACCAGCCTCTTTTAGTAATTGAAATAACTGTTCATAGATCTGATGAGTGCCCAGTTTTGCCATTGGACAGATGTCCCAAGTGTAAGATAGTCTTTAGCTAATAAGTTTGGTTAAGTCGGCATGGATATTTATAAATATGTGCAAAATGCATACTTCTGTCATTGGTCCCTGCAGTCTTTTCTCACATCTCTGCAATATTATTAATGTCTCTGGAGGGAAATAGTGAAGCTGGAGATAAGTTTTTCTCAGCTGATCAGTAGCCACTGCATGCTTAAATGCGTTTCAAATAGGTAGAAATGAAAAACAGAAAAAGAAATTCAACATAGGATTGCCCATAGTCTACAGACATTTCATCAGTTTAGTCATTTTGAAACACATGCTTTATGTTCTCTCTTTGATTGGCATATTCCTGATTTATAAAGAAAACATAAATTTGTATGTTTAAAATGTTATTCCTTACTAAATATAAAAATGGACATTATCAGGGGTCTAAATATATCTTGAAAGAGGGAAGTTCAACATGGTTTTAAATATGATTTTAGTATCACGTATTTTAGAAATTAAATATTTTGTTTTTCCTTGGCTAAAATAACAAATCTAAGGCATTCTGTTTAAAAAAGAAAGGCAGTTCTTCATCATTGTAAATTAAGTCTATAACATTTAAATTACCTTATGGAGTATATTTAAGTGTCACATCATGATTTCAAAATAGGAAGAGGTGAATATTTTGAAGAGGCATCTTGTCTCTTCTCTCACCTATAGAGGTAGGCTTTGCTGAAAATATAATCAACTATAAATGGTTTCTATAAGTATGATGTACTTGAGTATATCCGGTTATATAAGCAATTAAGAATATCTTTTTTTCTATCAACAATTTAGATTATATAACATTTAAATTATTTCTTACTTTGCTATCACAGGTATATCTCCTTTATGTAGTTTAATAATAAAATGACTGAAGACTTGTAATAGTAAGTCTATCATTCCTATAAATACTCTAAAATATTCCAAAATAATGAATCTCTGAGTATAAAAAACTTAAAAATTTTTCATAACAAATTATGAAAAAGTTTGGTCTTATGTTGTGCCTGAGTGTTTGGTGACAAAAAAATGGAATTCATTATTTTAACAGAATTAAGTGAGAAACAATTATTTTCAGGATTAAAAAGTTTTAATATATGACAAGTGCTTCAAACAGTGTTGGCACATAGTAAATTTCTGTGACTATTTACTATTATTGACTATTACTATTTTTCATATTTGATTACATGCAATGCTTTTATTTTGTATGACTTCTTTCCTCTTGGATGTCTTGCAGTTCAACTTTTACCATCACTCTTTTTCTGGCAATACCTGGGTCAGTTACCTCTTTGACAAATTCTTCTCTTTTATTCTCCTTAGTTCTACTGCGGGTAACCCCTGCTTACCACAGCTTCTTAAACTGTTTTCTTTTTCATGACCCTATGTTTTTCCTTCCTTTTTCATGTGCTCTATGATCACTTCTGCATTCTCTTTCTATTGAAGGAGACTCCTCTTCTATCCCTTTACATGACTGTCATTTACATGATACTTTGCTCACATTTTTTTCTTACCCCTTCTCAATTGTTAACAATTTCATATCTTCATTTCCAGCCTGTATTTAAGGTCTTCATTTAAATATTTTGCCAAAGTGTTAGAGGAGAATACTTTGTAATCCTTAAGCTAACACACACTTTGTTAATTATGCTTAAGTAAACATAACTATATACGTATCTAAATATTGCTGACTCAAGCAAGATCTTGAACTTCGGAAAAAACTAAAATGTAAGGGCATGGAACAGTGGATTTTTAAAAAATATTCTACTCAAAATTAACATAACAGCAGATGACAGTACCAGGAGAAATTTTGCTATAGATGAATAAAGTTCTGTTGCTCATCAAAGGCCTTTTGTAGGTAATCTAAGAGCCCCACCTTATAAGTTATTTGGACAGATATTAGAAAGAAAAGATCTACTAGAACTGATAGAGGGGACTCCTATATCTGTATTTTGTGTCATCACATTCTTGCATATTCTTTTTTTTTAGTTTGTAATTTATTTTTATTTTTTTTTCCTGTAGTATATGCCTTGGGTTTGTTCTTTTTTTAAATGATAATTTTTTTTTGGGGGGGGGGAGTGCAAAATGTTTTTTTTTTTTTTAATTTCTTTATTTATTTTTTTTTTTTGGAGAGAATTTAATGTTTTTTTTTTTTATAAATTTTATTGTTATATTCCCCATACAATTGCAGCCCCCCCCATTCTGACCCCAATCCCTCCCCTCCCGCCCCCGCCCCCCTAAAAGTGTCTCTGGTTCATAGTTTTTTGTTGATTTTGATTTTCACTTTCTTATATTCATTTTCCTGGTCCCTTATTTAAGTTTTCTAGATTCCTGCTATGAGTGAGACCATCCGGTATTTTTCTTTTTCTTTTTGGCTTATTTCGCTGAGCATGATCCCTTCCAGCGCCATCCATGTTGCTGCAAATTGCATGTGTTTATCTTTTTTGAATGCTGAGTAATATTCCATGGTATATATGTACCACATCTTCTTGATCCAGTCATCTATTTTTGGGCATTTGGGTTGTTTCCAAAGCTTAGCTATTGTAAACAGTGCTGCTATAAACATAGGGGTGCAGGTGTTCTTTGGAATTGATGTTTCTGTGTCCTTTGGGTAAACACCTAGGAGTGGAATTGCTGGATCCTATGGAAGCTCTATGTTTAGTAGGTCCAGAAATCTCCACACAGCTTTCCACAGTGGTTGGACCAGTTTGCACTCCCACCAACAGTGCAGAAGAGTTCCTTTTTCTCCACACCCTCGCCAACATTTGTTGTTGCTAGTTTTTTTAATATGTGCCATTCTCACTGGTGTAAGATGGTATCTCATGGTAGTTTTGATTTGCATTTCCCTGATGACAAGTGATGTTGAACATTTTTTCATATGCCTGTTGGCCATTTGCATTTCCTCTTCAGAGAAGTTTCTTTTTAGCTCTTCTGCCCATTTTTTGACTGGATTATTTTCTTTGTTGTTGCTGAGTCTCATCAGCTCTTTGCAGATTTTTGTGATCAGTCCTTTATCATTAGTGTTGGATGCAAAAATGTTCTCCCAGTTGGTGGGGTTTCTCTTTGTTTTTGTTATTGTCTCTTTTGCTGTGCAAAAGCTCTTTAATTTGATGTAGTCCCAGCTGTTTATCTTTGCCTTCACTATCACTGCTTTGGGTGATGTGTCTGTAAAGATGTCTTTGATGTGCAAATCACGTAGTGTTTCGCCTATATTTCCTTCTATATATTTTATGGTTTCAGGTCTTATGTCTAGTTCTTTAATCCATTTTGAGTTGATTTTTGTGTATGGTGTGAGGTAGTGCTCAAGCTTCATTCTTTTGCATGTAGCGACCCAGTTTTCCCAGCACCATTTATTGAACAAACTTTCTTTGCTCCAATGCATAGTCTTTGCTCCTTTGTCAAAGATTAGTTGACCATAAATCTGTGGGTTTATTTCTGGATTTTCTATTCGATTCCATTGGTCTGTATGTCTGTTCTTGTTCCAATACCATGCAGTTTTGATGATGATGGCTTTGTAGTAGAGTTTGAAGTCTGGGAGTGTGATGCCTCCATTCCCTTCTTTTTTTTTCAGGAGAGCTTTGGCTATTCGGGGTTTTTTGTGATTCCATATGAATTTCATCAATAATTGTTCTATTTCTTTGAAGAATGACATTGAAATTTTGATTGGAATAGCATTGAATCTGTATATTGCTTTTGGAAGGATGGCCATTTTAATAATGTTTATTCTTCCAATCCATGAGCAGGGGATGTCTCTCCATTTCTTTGTGTCTTCTTCTATTTCTTTTAACAGTGTTTTATAGTTTTCTTTGTATAGGTCCTTTACCTCTTTTGTTAGATTTATTCCCAAATATTTGATTTTTTTTTGTTTCAATAACAAAAGGGATGTTTTTTTTGATTTCTTTTTCTTCAGATTTATTGTTTGTGTATAGGAAGGCTACTGACTTTTGCGTGTTGATTTTGTATCCTGCCACTTTACTGAACTGATTAATGAGTTGAATTAGCTTTTCTGTGGAGTTTTTGGGGTTCTCTATGTATAATATCATATCGTCTGCAAATAGTGATAGTTTGACTTCTTCTTTTCCTATTTGGATTCCTTGGATGTCTTTCTCTTGTCTTATTGCCCTGGCTTGGACTTCCAGTATTATATTGAAAAGCAGTGGTGAGAGTGGACATCCTTGTCTTGTTCCAGATCTTAATGGAATTGCTTTCAGCTTTTCACCATTGAGAATGATACTGGCTGTTGGCTTGTCATAGATGGCCTTTATGATGTTGAGGTATGTTCCTTGTATCCCAAGAATTTCAAGGGCTTTTATCATGAATGGGTGTTGCACTTTGTCGAAAGCTTTCTCAGCATCTATTGATATTATCATATGGTTTTTATATTTCTTTTTGTTGATGTGTTGGATAACGTTGATTGATTTTCGGATGTTAAACCATCCTTGTGTCCCTAGAATGAATCCTACTTGGTCGTGGTGAATTATCTTATGGATACATTGTTGGATTCTGATAGCTAAAATTTTATTGAGGATTTTTGCATCAGTGTTCATTAAGGAGATTGGCCTGTAGTTTTCCTTTTTTGTGTTGTCCTTGTTCGGTTTTGGTATTAGTGTAATGTTGGCTTCATAAAACGTGTTTGGTATTGTCCCTTCCTTCTCAATTTTTTGGAAGAGTTTGTGAAGGATAGGCACTAATTCATCTCTGAATGGTTGGTAGAATTCATTTGTAAATCCATCAGGTCCTGGGCTTTTGTTTTTGGGGGGGTTTTTGATTACCATTTCAATTTCGCTAATTGTAATTGGTCTGTTTAGGTGTTCTATTTCTTCTTTATCTAGCTTTGGGTGATTGTAGAGTTGTAGGAATTTGTCCATCTCCTCTAGATTGTTAAACTTGTTTCCATATAACTGTTCATAGTAGTTACTGATTATTCTTTTGATTTCTGCTGTGTCCGTTGTGATTTCTCCTCTTTCATTGATGATCCTGTTTATTTGTGCTTTCTCCCTTTTTTCCTTTGTGAGCCTGGCTAGGGGTTTGTCTATTTTATTGATTTTTTCAAAGAACCAGCTCTTGGTTTCATTGATCTTTTGGATTTTTTTTTTAGTTTCAATTTCATTTATTTCTGCTTTGGTTTTTATTATTTCTTTTCTTCTACTGGTTTTGGGGTTTTTTTGTTGTTCTTTTTCTAGATCTTTGAGCTTCGAGATTAGGTTGTTTCTTTGCGTTCTTTCTTGTTTCTTGATGTGAGCTTCTATTGCTATATATTTTCCTCTTATTACTGCTTTTGCTGCATCCCATACATTTAGGATATTGGTGTCCTCCTTGTCGTTCAATTCAAAAAATTTTTTAATTTCTTCTTTGATCTCCTCATTAGTCCAATGGTCTTCCAGTAGTGTGGTTTTTAATCTCCATGAGGTAGGAAAGTTCCTTGCCTTCTTTTTATGGTTTATTTCTAGTTTGATGCCTTCGTGGTCAGAAAAGATGGTTGATATGATTTCAATCTTGGTGTATCTGTTGATGTTTGTCTTGTGCCCCAGTATGTGATCGATCCTGGAGAATGATCCGTGTGCGCTTGAGAAAAATGTGTACTCCGTTTTTTGGGGGTTTAGTGTTCTATAGATGTCTGTTAAGCCCAATTGCTCTAGGTCCTTATTTAGAGCTTTGGTTTCTTTACTTATTTTTTGTCTTGTTGATCTATCCATTGTTGATAGTGGTGTGTTGAAGTCTCCCACTACATATGTTATTTCTCTGATGTCTGTTTTCAGAGAGGACAACAGTTGTCTGATATATTTTGGTGCTCCTTCGTTTGGTGAGTATATGTTAATGAGTGTTATTTCTTTTTGAAGTATTGTCCCCTTGATCATAATGTAGTGACCATTGGGGTCTCTTTTTATCTTTTTGAGTTTGAAATCTGTTTTATCTGATATAAGTATAGCTGTTCCTGCTTTCTTTTTTGGTCCATTTGCTTGTAGGATTGTTTTCCATCCTTTAACTTTGAGCCTATTTTTATCTTTTGTAGCTAAATGTGTTTCCTGGAGACAGCAAAAGGTTGGGTTTTGTTTCTTAATCCAGGCTGCAACTCTGTGTCTTTTTATTGAAGAGTTTAGTCCATTTACATTTAGAGTTAATATTGATATGTTAGCATCTGTATTTGCCGTTGTGTTTGTCTTTCCTTTGATTTTATTTATTTATTCTTGTAATAACTTTTTTTTTTTTTGCCTTCTTTCATTGTTATTCATCCCTCTGAGGTTCTGGCTTTAGGACTCCTTGTAGTATTTTTTGGAGTGGGGGTTTAGTTGCAATGAAATTCCGGAGTTTCTGTTTGTCTGGGAAGGTCCATATTCTTTCTTCAAAGAGGAAGGAGAGCTTTGCGGGATAGAGTATTCTTGGTTGGCATCTGTTTTCTTGGAGTCTGTTGACTATGTCCCTCCACTCTCTCCTTGCCCGTAGTGTTTCTTCGGAGAAGTCTGATGTCAGCCTGATTGGCTTTCCTTTGAATGTTATCTGTTTCTTCCCTCTTGCCAGCTTCATTATTTTTTCCTTGTCCTGGATTCTTGGGAGCTTTACTATTATGTGTCTTGCTGTATTTTTCCTTTCGTCGTGGAAGTTTGGTGTTCTTGCTTCTTGTATATCAATTTTCAGCTCCTTCTTCACATTTGGGAAGTTCTCTTCAATTATCTCATTGAATATTTTCTCTGTTCCTACATCTCTCTCCTCTCCTTCTGGTATTCCTATAACTCTTATATTTCCTTTCCTCATGGAGTCAGATAGTTCCCGAAGTCTTTCCTCGTTCTTTTTCCTTCGTACTTCTCTTTCCTTTTCTGTTTTGGTTCTTTTTATTTCTGTGTCTTCAAGATTACTTATTCGTTCTTCCATTTCATCTATTCTGCTTTCATTGCTTTTCCCAGAATTCTTTAGTTCTTCCATTAATTCTTTGATCTCCTGCATTTCTTTTACTTCCCTCTTTAGGGACTCAATTTCTTTCTTCTGACCATTGTTTTCCCTCTCTAGGGACTCAATTGCATTCTTCTGATCGTTGATTATTTTTCCCTTATCATTGTTTTCCTTTATGACTTCTGTCAGTTTTTTAATCACGGCAATTTTAAATTCTCTTTCTGGAAGGCTCAGAAATTCTTCCAAGTTATTGTCGTTGCAATCTGGGGGCTGGTTTTCTTTTTGTGGTGTGCTTTTTCTCTGGAGAGTTGCTAGGTTGCGTGTGGTTCTTCTCCTCCCTACTGTCTGTTTTCTAATTTGCCGTATGGGTTGGGACACTGTGTTGTTGGGACTGGCCGGCATCTTGGGTGGGCTTCTCTGCTCCCCTCTGGTTCCTCCAGGAGTCATCTGTCAGTTTCAAGCAGTCTTTACTGGAGAAAGGTCCCTGTTCTAAAATGCCGATGTGGGGACACACTCCCCTGTGCGCCTGGTCTGCCCCGGCGGTGGGTTCCTGCTCCCCCTCTGGGTTTGGACTGCAGGCCAGAGGGGGTCTGGCGTGGGCGAACTTCCCCCGCTCACCTCTGGCTCCTGAGGAAGCCTTCTGCAGGTAGTCTTTACTGAATAAATGTCCCTGTTCTAAAATGGTGATGTGGGACACACTCCCTGCGCGTCTGGTCTCAGGCACACTCTTCTGCGCGCCTGGTCTGCCCCGGCTGTGGGTGCTCGCTCTCCCTGTGGGCTCAGACTACTTGTTCGGAAGGGGCCCGGTGTGGGCTAACTCCCCAGCTGGCCACTAGCTCCTTCAGGAGCCTCTGCTGGCTTCAAGTCGCTAGGTGGCGCCAGAGATCTCTCCTAGAGCCCGTGGGGAGCTGATTTTCCATCCCGTGGGACAGGGAGCAGAGCGGGGATGGTAGGGTACACCTCAACGGCTTTGGGGTGCTGTGTCTGCCTTGTGCCCCACCGTCGTGGGGAACCCACGCCCCTAATTTCGTGCCCCGGGTCTCAGTTCCAAAGCCCTCAGTTCCAGGACGCGGGCTGTAGCCCAGATCAGTGGCGCGGGAATGGCGCCTTTGAATCCCGCTTCCCTGCCTGGGCGCCTTGTTCCTGCTCACTCAGGGAGGGCCTCCGTGGTCTCCCCGCAAGCCTAGGTCGCAGGCGCGGGGACCTGGGCAGCTGCCATCCGATCCGGATCAGCGCACCGCTTTCTGAGCAAGCTTACTGGGCGGCCGGGGCTGTGTGCTGGTGCTGGTCTCCTCCTGGGGGCGGGGCTCTCTTTAATGGCGCCTGGAGCTCACCTCCGCGGCGGATCCTGCAGGGTTCTCCACAGCTCCCGTTCACGGGGTGTGGTGGCTGAAATAGTTCCTTTCCACTCACAGTCCCACTTGCTGCGTCCGTTTTTCTTGTTGGCCGTTTTGGTTTGTTGTTTCCCTCCTCTCTGCCGGTCGGAGAGTGCCCACTTTGTGGGCGGGGGAGGGGAGCAGGGTTCTGCGCTTCCCTCCCTTCTGGTCCTCTTTTATGGCAACTTTCTTCTTTGGGCAGTTTGCTGGAGTCGTCCGTTTATCTTCCGTGTCCCAGTTCTCACTGGGACCTGCCGCTTTTCCTCCCTATTAACTTTTTTTAATGGGAGATCTTTCCCGCAGCGTCTCCTCGCCGCCATGTTGCTCCGCCCCTTCAGTTTGTAATTTATTTATTTATTCTTTATTTATATCTTTTGCTTCATTGTGTATTCCCCGTCAAATTCCCACCATAGTTCATGCGTGAACCATCACCATAGTCCCTTGTGATTTTCTCTCCCCTGTTTTTGTTTTAGAAATGCTAATGAGACAGCTGAGATTACAAAAAGAAAGAAAAAAAGTTCCAAAGTCCTAGCAACAAGAACCTCTGAATTTTACAAAAGCCCACCAAGTGGCCTCAGACGCCATCTTTGATCTGGCCACATGGTCCAACGTACTGCCTAATGTTTTGAGTAAAATGTTACACAGAACAATTTCCACAAAATCAAATGTCTTAGCAAGTCACTACAAACAAATTACATACAGACACACATATCTTCACAAAGCCCAAGCCAGTTTTTTAACAGCAAATCTACACATGAAACAAACACACCAGAAAAACCAAAAATCACATTTGCGCTTATGGTAGCCAGTGCCTTAGGGAAGCCCAGTTTCCCCATGGGGCTGACTAACCACGGATGGCTCTGTCCTAAATCATGTTGGGCGCCAAATCTGTTACAAGGCAGGGAGAGGGGCAACCCAAACCCCGCAAACCTGCCTATTCTAAATGGGTTCTGTCATCTGCCGCATCAACACAAAACATACGAGACTTTAATGGGAAGGAAATTTAATACAATTTGGAAACAATACAGGAAAGGCAAAGAATTTAATTTCTAAATCAGGCACCCAAAGTTACCCTTCCCCTCATGGGTAAAACTCCATCCAAATGGGATTGGCCCAGAGGAAGTCCCCAAAGCCTACCACAAGTCTAAAGTATCTTCCAGTGGGGACCCACAGAAAAGGGTCAGAAACAACCAGACAAGCATGGAAGGAAAAGAGCAAAATCAACATCAAGATAAAAGCTGCCATTGTCACCTCCCCACAGGTCTCACCCACATCTGTGCCACCCAGTCCACGACCAAAAGGCAAGTGCAGTTTCTTCACGTGTCTCTAGGCTCCATGCGCCTCCTCCAGGTCTTCTTCTGGCTCCATCCTGCTTCCTTCCTTCCTCAGTCTCCTCTGCAGCTTCTTCTCTCCCTGCTCAGCTCCACCCTCCATTTGGGTGGGGCAGGGAACCTGGAACCCCTTTCCTAGGGACCACCCTGTTACATTTTGATCCCTTTTCCTCCCCCTCCCTCACAGAATGTCTCTTGTTTATGGTTGCCTGCTAGTTTTGTTCTTTTATTATTATTGTCATTTTTTTCCTGATCCCTTATTTGGTTCACCTATATTCCTCCTATAAATGAAACCCTTTGACATTTTTCTTTTTCCTTCTGTCTTATTTCACTAAGCGTGATCCCTTCAAGCTCCGTCCATGTTGCACATTCTTACATATTCTTGCCTTATTTGCTTTCCCACTTATAGCTTCTGTCAGCCTCTGATTTTCCTATTATGTACTTGAGAGTAGCAACTGTATCTTTTACTGTTTATTGCTCAACAAGTGCTCAGTGAATTGAAATTTTTAGGGTGAAGAAGAAATGACAAAAGGAATGATTTAATAATGCTGAGAAAATAAAGTGCTCTCCTTGGGCAGTCTTCTTTAGGAAAGATAGTAAGGCAGCTTTTCCATCTCTCTGCCAAAGATTTTTATGGTAGAAGTAAGGCAAGGTTATGAAAAGATTTAAGTTTCCCTTACGAAGAGCCAGATTTAGGGCTAGGAAGAAGCAGAAAGGGTGTTTTTAACATTTATGACAGCCCTTGGATTCTATACGTGTAAGCCTTTTTTCTTCCCAAATACCTCAATGTATGACATAAGTTAAGTTCTGGGAAAACTTAATGTGCTTGGTTGACTTAGAATTGAGTGAGTGTGCTTTGTAAGAAATATCTATGCACAAGGAAAGAAAATGGCAGTCTTCCTTTAACACAGCCCTTTGAGGTTCATGCAGTTATCCTGTTGTGACGTTGTTCTGAGTGAGCTGAAAGGCTTTTGAAATTTCCTTTAGGATCTTTGTGCTAGGCTATAATGTAGCATGTGTGCATCACTGGAAAATTAAAGTTCTCATATTTGTCTGGGAATTTATTTAATAATCTCCTCCACTAACTGAAATTGTTTTCCAGTTTTAGGTGGATGAATAACACTAAGGTCATTAGGACTCTCAAGAGAATTAGGGTTTCCTAAATGTATTCTGTCCTTAGAGTTGCCTATTTCAGAATCAAAATAAGTAAAGTAGTGTGATTCTGTGAAAAGAATGGATCAGTGGATCCCTGGGACAGATGAAACAGACTCTAGTATGTATAAAACCTTAATAAAGTAGATCCCCTTGATAACTCAGAGGGCTCCTGGCTGGAATCTAGCCTCCATTCTCAAATGGGTCCAAAAATTCTTATCTTCCTACAAGCCAGGAAATCATAGGCAATCCTCTTCAGGTAGTAGAGAGGCAGAAAGTGGATCTCCATATTACCATTACTCTCCCAGCCCAGCTTCCCCAAATTTATCTAACATATCTAACAAATGGACACAAAATAACAGCGAGATTTCTTTTACCATTATTGTACCCCTCAAAGGACTAGTCAGTCTCAGAATCTGCATTTGTCCCATCCATAATTAAACTCAAGTGAACAATTGTTACTAGATGGCGCCAAACCACAGCCTGTATTAGGATGGATTTGATGGTTCTACCAGCCCATGGAAATTTAGTCCCCCCAAGCTGTGCAGATATACATGATCAGTTGATTACTCACATAATATCAGATGTCATATACTTTATGAAAATGAATTTTCAGGCTCTACTTTTCCTCTAAAAGCAGAGCTTTATAGAAGATGAAAATTGAAACATCCTAATAGGACTGGCCTTGATTATTCAGTAAATGGAGTTATAAAGAAGATGACATCTGCACCAAATATGACTCCTTAACTGTAGAAGTAGTCCTATAAGTAACAAAAGAATATTTCAACAACTGAAAAATTTTAAAAACATATCCAAGAAATCCTAATAAAAACATGCCACAAAGCTAGGAAAATATTTGCCTCGATTGTAATGTTTCATTAGCTTTAATACAGGGTTCTTATTACTAAATAGGAAAGATATATATAAACAGAAGAAAAATAAAGCAGTGTGTTAGCATGATTTCAATTGTGTGCATACATGAAATTTTGGTAAACATAATGAAAAATTATACTGCTACTAAAAATAATGTTTTCAGAAGATTTTAATTATGTGGAAAAAGCTCATAGTCCTAAGTGATAACACTTTATGTATCCAATATGTTCCTAATTGTGTGCATATTTAATGTCTGTATTTAGCACAAAGGAAAATATATTGAAAGGAAATAGATAAAAAAAGAATTACAGAGATTACATCTGTGTGGTGAGAGTAAGGGTGATTTTATATATATGTATATAATTTTCTGAAATTTACAAACTTAAAATGAATGTATTAGTTTTATAATAACAAAAATAAAACCAACTTTAAGACAGTAAATATATCTCCTTATTTATTAAGACTTTTCTCCCCTTTAGAAATTAAAGTTCATATTTCAGGACAAAGGGAACTTATGTGGTGAAAAAGCCAATCAAAGGTAAATTTTTAGAATAAAATGTGATTTGTATACTGCCTTTCTCAGAGGGTAGATTGGAGACTCAGGAAAGAGGCCTTTAAATTTTAAAACAGGGCCTCGCTGGTGGCACAGGTGGTTGAGTGCCACACTGTGTAGCTGTCTGCAGCCTCTGCAGTGCAGGTTCAATCCCGGCCAGCCAGAGAGTTACCCACATGGCATGGCAGACCTCTCCTGTCTCTCCCACTGCTCCCTTCAGCAGTGTATTTCGTCAGTCTGCCTGTTCTGTTCCCTGTCTCTGGTGAATCCTCTTACCTCCCATGTATCTGGCCTATACCCCTTTTCTTGTATAAATAAATAAATCTTATAAATAAATAAATTTTAAAAGAATTCTTTTGAGACTCACCCACAGCATAACAGAATAGAGAGATTGGGATCACTTTCTCCCCTAAAAACAGCTAAAAAAAAGTCATACTTGCTCAGAGGAAGATCCAGAAGTTCCTGTGACAGAGTACTTGCATTTTCTTATGGAGAACTCAAACTAAGGTTGGTGGCTGCTGAGGGAAAGAAGCGAGAAGAAGTGAGGGGGAGTATGACTGGGAGAATAGATGCCCACCCCCACCCCCCAGGCTGGGCTCAATCATCCAAGGCATGTTGGAGCATTCCAGAGTACTCTGAATTTCCCTGAAGGAACTTTGCTTAAATCACTCAATGTCATTCACCAGATAAACAACAAGGAAGATAAAATCACATGATTATTTCAATAGATGCCCAAAAACTGTTAGACAAGATTCAGCATCAATTTATGATAAAATCACTCAGAAAATGGGAATAAATGGAACTTATCCAAATATTATAATAGACATATATGACAAAATCACAGCCAACATAATATTTAATGGTGAAAAGTGGAAAGAATTTCCAGTAAGATCAAGAGCAAGACAAGGATGTCCACTGTCACTACTGTTGTTCAGCATAGTATTGGAAGTCCTTGCCAAAGCAGTTAGGCAAGAAGAAGACATAAAAGGAATCCAAATTGGAAAAGAAGAAGCAAAAATGTCACAATTTGCAAATGAAATATTAATATACATATGAGAACCCGAAAGACTCTACCAAAAACTATTAGAAATAATAGAAGAATAAAGAGGCAGTATATAAAATCAATACACAAAAATAAGTTGTATAGAATGTACATATAGAATGTTACATATAGAATGTAAACAATGTATCAGAAGAAAGGAAAGCAATCCCATTTGCAGTCACACCAAAAAGAATGAATACCTGGGAGTAAACTTATGAAAGAAGTGAAGCACCTATAGAATGAAAACTGTAAATCTCTGTTAAAGGAAATGAAAGATGACAAAAAGAAATGGAAAGATACTCTGTGTTCATGACTTGGAAGAATAAACATCACTAAAATGGCCAAATTACCTAAAGCAATTTATAGATTGAATGCAATACCTATCAAAATCCCCATGGCTTTTTCCAAGGAAATAGAACAAACAATTATAAATTTGATATAGAACCACAAATAATTAAAGCAATCCTGCAAACAAGAAAAATGAAAGTATCATACTTCCTGACTTTATATATTACACAGCAACAGTAATCAAAACTGTATGTTACTGGAACAAAATTGGAAACTCAGACCAATGGACTGGAATACAAAGACCAGAGATAAACCTACATAAATATGGACAGTTAGTCCTTGACAGAGGCCATACAATGGAGAAAAGAAAGCCTTTTTAACAAATGACGTTGGAAAACATGGATGGCTATCAGACAAAAAAAAATAGATCCACACATAACTCTGTACATAAAAGTTAATTCAAAGTGGGTTAAAGATCTGGATATGAAACCATCAAATATTTGAAAAAACAACAGCGCTACAAGACACCTACTGCAAATATATATTTGGGGACTAAACTCCAATGGCAAGAGAACAAAAGCAAAAATAAATAAGTGGACAGCATCAAACTAAAAAGTTTATGTACTGCAAATGAAACCATCATGAAAACAAGGAGGCAACTTACAGAGTGGAAAAACAAATATTTGCACTCCACACATCTGACAAGGGGCTAATCTCCAAAATTTATATGGTTCTTATACAATCCAGGCAGTAAGAACAAACAACCAAATCAAAAATGGGCAGGTCTATTGATAAATACTTTTCTGAAGAAGACACTCTAATGACCGACAGACATGAAAAATTGTTTCACATCACTTGCTATAAGAGAAATGCAGATCAAAACCTTAGTGAAATATCCCTCACCCCTGTGAGAATGGCCCATATCAAAAAGAATGGAGTCAATACATGTTGGCAAGGATGTAGTGGTGATAAAAAAAAAAAAAAAAAAAAAAGGAAGGAACTCTCCTTCACTGTTGGTGGGAATGCAATATAGTGTAACCTTTTCAGAAAATGGTATGGAGATTTCTTAAGAAAATGAAAATGGAAATTCCATATGATCCTGCAATACCTCTAATAGGTATTTATCTTAAAAATATGAAAACTCTGATATGAAAAGATTTATGTATGCCTTTGTTCATGGCAGTACTGTCCACAATTGCCAAGTCATGGAACCAACTTAACTGCCCTTCAGTAGATAAATGGATAAAGAAATTGTGGAGTATATACTTGAAGAAATACTACACAACTGTGAAAAAGATGAAATAGGGAATTTGGGGACAAAAATGAATGGACTTTGAGGTGATTATGTTAAGTGAAATAAATCAGAAAGATAGATTATTAGATGGTTTCACTCATCTGTGGAAATATAAGTAGCTGAAAAACATACACAGACAGAATACAGCAGGAATAAATCTTGGACGTAGTGAAAGAATTCAGTAGTTACCAATGGGAGCAGCAGGATGGGGAGAAGATGGGGGAGGGAAACAGAAAAGGTGTTGGCCAGGGTGGGGGGTGGTTTGGTGGAGGGTGAGTGAAACATGTGTACATATGGAGGAGTAAAAATGTAACCCCCAAATTAAAGTAAAAATATAAAATTTAAAAATTACATGAATAAATAAATAATATAATCCTTTTAACTTGAGCACTCTTTCATGTTTGCTCTTCTCATAAAACCCATTAGGTTGGTGAAGAAGATGATTTCTGATCACTTCTCACAACAAGCATCTTTATAACCTGGATGATTCCCTACATTGTTTTTTCTTCTATTGTTACAGGGCAATCCCAATGTGAAATGAGGACATCCTTTCCCCCAGCACTATGACACACGCTACTAGCATAGACATGTCACTGAAGCCATTAGTTTCTATGTTAATCTAAGGTTAGCAGATAGAGAACTCTGCCCTGTCCTCCTACAAAACACTTTTTATTTATTTATTTTTTTAGATTTTTATTATTTTTTAAAGATTTTATTTAATTTTGCATAGAACTGGGGTATAGGCCAGAGGTGCGGGGGATGGTGAGAGGATTCACCAGAGACAGACTGGGGAGCAGAACAGGCAGATTTATTGAAATACACTACTATGGGGAGCAGCAGGCAAGACAGGAGAGGGCTGCTGCACCATATGTGGGTTAACTCCCTGGCCAGCGATTGAACTCAGGCCATAGAGGTGATAACTCTGAGTCTAAGCCACCAGGGAGGCCCTACAAAATGCTTTTTTTAGCATTTTTGTTCATTAAAGCATTTATAGAGCTACTTAAAAATTCTGTCTCTCTAGCTATTCACATAAAGAACCAGTATTGTTCAAAGCATTTTAAAACACTAGTTCTTGACTCTCTTTTGGCGGAGGATCTTTTTTTTTATTAAATATTCACATTAAGTATTTCAACATAGAATTTTGATTAGGAAAAAGACTTCCCAGCTTTCACCACTGCAGAGTGTTGAAATACTTGTGTGGTGACTGAATGATCTAAAATTCCACTGAAGAATACTGTAGAATTTCACAGCAGGCGAGGACCCAATTCTCTTTATTCTACAAGAAATTGAATCCAGAGATGCTAAAACCCCAGATTAACATCCAGTCATTCACAGGTCTTCTGACTCCTCATCATGGTCTTTTAAAAATATTATCCTTAGAATAAATCCTTTGTTTCATGGTATTTGGGTATCATCATATATAATAGATGTTGGAGGTACAAACAAAATCTATACCATTATGAGTGGAATATAGTGAATTTAAAGTTTTAGTGTAGTCACCCTGTTAGGGGGAAAAGAATGTCCTAAGGCTGCCTAGCACCAGAGTTTGACCAGTATTTCACTACAACTTAAGAACACATGGTCCCACCATGTTGGGGTTTTCCTCATTGGAATGAGGAATTTCTTCCTTCAAAAAATTCACATTTGTCCTTAGTCTAATTCTTTAAGCTTAATTTTTTTCAGCCTCAGGCATTTGAGAAGAAAACCCTTTCTATCACTATTATTTTTATAAAATCTATGATAGAGTTTTGCGTTGGTCTTCTGGTAGTTATTTGAGTTACATAAATTTTATTTTTAAGGTAATGGATAAATACGAGAAAATTCATTTAAGGTTTCACTATATGTTATTCTTGAAAGCATAACTAAATAATTTCCGTAGGAGTTGAGGGAATAGTCTGTCCTCCCAGCCAGTAAAATGAAGATATCACAACAGCTGCAAGGTATTGGTTACACTGTTGGAATTCATTTTGATACAGTGGATTTTTATTATTTATTCACTCCCCTCGATCCCAAAGATTTTTAATAGCAGGTGTGACTTTTAACATTCCAAACTCAAACTTGTGTGATACTAAGTTTTGCAAGGGCAAAATAATCCAAAATATGTGAAAATGAATTTAAGAAAGATTAAAAATCTTTCTTGTAATTTTGAGCTCAAATAATACTTCCTGCAGTGAACAATACTAAAACTTAAAAAACAGCAAATATTGGAAGAGAAGATAATAGGCAGGCTTATGAGTTATGATTGTTTATATTTTTATAAATAATGTTGTACTCTAACTGATGAAGCCCTATTTAATATAATTAACTAATTAAATTAACTGTAATTAATTAATCCTAATTAATTAAACAAACTTATTTTTAGAAATACAAATATATCTTCACTGAGGTTTTAATTAATGAACAAACTTATTTGTACAGTGTCTGCAATTTCTAATGAAAATGCAAAACATTTTTACTTTTTCACAAATGAGATCAGTGTATTTTTGAAAGTGGAGAAATGTTTTGTGTGTCTTCTTATCTTAGTGAAAGCAATGAAATATATGTGTTGAATTAGGCTTAATGTAAACCCTAAAAATGTATGTCTAAAACTATTCCCTCAACTTCCAGGCTAATCTTTTGGACAGTGTCTTTGTGTTGTAATTCAAATTATCACTAACTTCGCTTCAGTAGGCACTGCTACAATTCTCAATTCATCATATAAAGGTATGTTAAGTGCAGCTTTAGGTATTTCTAGTTATACTTAAAGTACATCATTTAATATATATATATATTAAACAACAGTGAGTATCAAAATGTGTTATATTCTGCATGGGATATGAATTTTACCAGAATTGTTTCTTGTAATACCATTTATGTTTATGACAATTAATACCCATAGTTTTGACACACATAATTATAAGACTCAGAGATTTTTGAGTCATTAGTGAAAGATCAAAGTCAATTCTATTTTCTTTTTTTTTTTTAATTATTTTTTTGCATCATTGTTCATTTTTTTTAATAGAGGCATGTTTGTTATTTATTTATTTGTTTGTTTGTTTGTTTATACATGCACTGGGTACAGTCAGAAGTGCAGGAGGGTGAGAGAATTCACCAGATCAGCATTGCAGACCTAGGTCTCTGCAGTAGCTCCCAACCTGGTCCCTTTATCTTGAGTGTTTCCTCTTTGTAGTTCATCTTGCATCTGCCTCCCATTCTTCCTAAACCAGTGTCTTCATCATATCATCTTCTGTTCAGGAAACTAACTTCCTATTTCTGTTACCCACTTTGATATCTTGCTTCCCTCCAGACAACCCTATCTCACCATTCCCACATTGACATTGCCTGTGCTGCTGTGTGAAGGTGTCTGGCACCTTTCTGGAGACAAAGTTAGCTTCCTTTCCCTGTTCCGCTATCTGAAACCTACCTCACTCAAATCCTACATCTTAAGTTGAGAGGCCACGCTTCGGAACCCTTTGGCTCAGTATTGTCTCCCTATTCCGCATTTATTTAATGTTTGTAATGTCTTTATTTTTTAATTTTTTGAAATATTTATTTATTTATGCATACAAGAATGGGGAACAGAACAGGCAGACTGACTGAAATACACTGCTAAGGGGAGCAGCAGACAAGACAGGAGAAGTCTGCTGTGCCATGTGGGTGGCTCCCTGGCTGGCCAGGAATTGAACTCGTGCTGCAGAGACTGCGGATAGCTTCATAGTGTGGTGCTTAACTCCCACCACCACCAGGGAGGCCCCAAATGTTTGTAGTATATCTTTAAATTATGATTATTTTCTTGTAGAATTCTCTACCTGTTTCTTGGCTGGAGATCACATTTTCCTGGCAAATTTTCTGAAGCTGTGATTCAGTCTTTGACTCTGTAGGCTCTTCTCTTAAGACCTATTGAACCAGATCCCTAGGGAAGGGGCTGGGAATTCCTGCCCAAGTGATTCCAAAGATGACCACATTACTTGATATCACTTGAACTGTGTGCTAAATATTCAAATTGTACAGAATTAACAATAGATTTGGGATTAAATACATTTTAGGTTCTTTGAAAATTTCTAATCAAAATGATAATGCGTACATTGTGCAAAAATGAAAAATGATGTAAGAATAATATAAAATAAAATATTAATAAAAAAACAGAAGAAAATTTCTAATCTCTGTTACTTCTTTTCATCTAGTTCATAGTTAGCCAAGGTGCTCCATTTCCCCTAAATCTGTATCAATAAGGGAAACTTCCAAATGAAATATTTCAGTCACATATACATAAATGAATACATATGCAGTTTTCGTTATGAAAATTCATTTCACTTTTTTAAGCTTACATAATTAATACATGAAGACATTCTTATAGAGAATTCAGAAATACAAAGTAAAACTCACCCTTGATTCCTTTCCCCATGATAAGCAAGGGTATCCATTTTGTCCATGTTCCCTTTTGAATTTTTAAGACATATTTGCATATTTTCTATTTAGTTTTTTCCATCAATACAGTATGAATTGTTTTGAAACTTCTCACATTGTCTTGGTGTTCTTTCTGTGCCAGTGCATGTGTGTGCTTTCATTCTGTATGGTGTCCTATAGTGTGGATGTGCCCTATTTATTCAAGCATCCTCTAAGGGTAAGTGGACATTTAGGTTGCTCTTACTTTTTTCCTTATTGCACATCACCCCTCAGTGAACATCCTTGCATATGCCCTCTCATGAACATGTACTTTTTGTTCTCAAATGTGAAACTTTTCCTGCTCTGTTCTCTCTCCCATTTCAGCTCATAACCAGTATCTCATTGCATGTTTCATACTCATCTTGTGCCAAAAAGCACAGGATCAAATCAGGACATTTGCATTCTAATGTGGGTCTCCCTCGACTTACTCTGATCTTGAAACCTTTTCTCACGTTATATGAAAGTGTTGGATAGGCTGTCTTTCAGGGTTCCCTACACTTCTAACAGTAATTTTAGATTACTCTAAATCTTACTCTAATTAGGCTTGACTGTGTGATCCATGCATATTTATTATATTCAGCTAGTTGCTAGTGCCATTTGAACCTTGTAAATCATAAAGGATCACAGTGCTTATGAATAAAGATGCACCACACTTCATTCTGCGTCAGCATTCTGCATGACTTCTTAGTGAATGCTTGAATGTCATTTTCAGATGAACTACTAGTAATGGTTTAGTGGTGGCGGTGATTGGTAGGAGGAGGAAAAAGAGGAGATACAGGAATAGTAGTGTTATTAATTCCTTTTTTTTCTTTTAGATAATGCTAAACAAATTATAGAAGCCTAGTTCTTATGCCGGCTCATTTTTAGTTACTCTCTATTTCTTACAAATCCTGACAAATTAAAGGACTTACTCAAGATCATTCAGCTAATGAGCTTCAGGGCCAGGCTACCTCACATCTTTTGATTACTGATGAGTTCAGTTTTCTTTTTTTTTTTTTTTTTTTTAAATAGAGGCATGTTTTTATTTATTTATTTGTTTGTTTTGTTTTGTTTATACATGCACTGGGTACAGTCAGAAGCGCGGGAGGGTGAGAGAATTCACCAGAGGCAGAGCGGGGAGCAGAGCAGGCAGAAGGACCGAAGTACACTGCTGAGGGGAGCAGCGGGCGGCAGGAGAGTTCTGCGCGCCATGTGGGACCCTCCTCAGGTGGCCGGGGAGCAGCCGGGGATCGAACCTGCGTCGCAGAGGCCGCGGGCAGCTTCGCAACCCAGCGCTCAACCGCTGTGCCACCGGGGAGGCCCGAGTTCAGTTTTCTTAACATTTTCTTCATACTCATATTTATTTAATATATGTTAAATCTCTTTTAATGTTTAAAGTGCTTGAAATTTATTAGATGTTCTTTATTTTTTATTGTTAGATACATCCGCCACTCCCAACTATTTGCTCCCCTCCTCCAAGTTTATTTTGTATTTTGTATAGTAGCTTGAATTCTGTTCATTATAGCAGTTCTAGACATCAAGATAACCAACACTCTTGAGCTAACATCTCTTGTGTGAGCAGGAGATTTTTCCTGTAAGTAGTTGTGGCTATTGTTATCTTTCAAATCTCTTGACACAGGCCATAAACATTTAGCTCCAACACATGAAAGATGAATTTGAGGCCCATCTAAGCTTGTCTACAGTGTATCTGTTTCATCTTCACTATAGGACCCAAGTGTGCCCATGATGATTCAGGGAATTAACTTAATGATGAATGACTGTTTTCATTGAAAATCTTTTAAACAATACTCTACAAAGTGTGGACTCTTTATTTTCAAATACTTTATTCCTGTTTTCTTCTGCCTGCACTGATCTAAAGTTATTACTTGTAGAATACCCTTTTACAAAAAGTACGGTACAATCTAGTGGGACAGCAAGACTAAAATGTGCTATTTTCAGCACTTTCTTACTTAGATTTGGTTACTATTATGAAACAGAAGCTATATTTTCTTCATAGCATTTTAGTTGTTCAGAAATACGCCATGCTACTTTTCTTCCATAACTTTGATTTTCTTGAATGCAAGCATGAACTATTTGGAATTTGTGAAACCCCCTAGAACCTAAGTTGTGATATGAATTCTGCAGCTATGTCAGTCAAATTCTCTGGATAGGTGGGATGTTTTAGTATTTACAGTTCCCTCACTCTATATCCCCTAATTTCACCTCAAAAATTATTAAAAGGGAGAGAAAAAGTGAAAAAAAGAAAATAGACCATTTGTAACTGTTCCAAACTTTTTCTATTTCTCGTCAACTTCCCCCCATAGTTTTTTGCTATTACCTTTTTATAAAATTTCCTTTGCCTCTGTATCTAACCCAACCCTGATTATTGTGATTACCCTACCCTGTACCTCCCCCCTGCCCACCTGCTCCCACCTTCTGAGAACTTTACAGTCTCATTAGTTGTTCCCTTGACCGATAAATGTGCACATACCACAGCTCACTGGTCATCAGAGTCCTGGAGCCAAGGTTCTCAACTGCTGTTACAGTTCTCAAGTGTGAAGTGCCAGGGGCAATTTATTACTAATTATGAGTACCTGAATTTATACGTGCTTTATTATTTTAAAGCAGTTTGGAGCCTAGCTCTATGATAATAATGTTGCTATTACCCACTTACACATAGAAATGCTTTCGTGAGTGGGAGAAAAAGAGTGACACCCCAGACAATTGTCTGGGAATCGTGCACAAACCAAACTTATCACTGCCACAACTCATGGGAGTGTTTTGGGGAGCATGCAAATGTCATCTGCCGTGGGGCTTTCTCTCAGCAGAAAAAAAAGCTAAAAGTTTATCCAACGATGTTAAACTTTAGATGTTCCCAGCTAATTTTATTGTCTGTTTGGTTTTTGGCATGTGTTTTGACCATATGATATTAAAAGGTGAATGAACCCTGGAAAAACATCATTTATCTTTATAATAGAGGCTAGATTGATGGTTTTTACTAGTTACTGCTTATCAGCACAAGACTGAGGTTAGGGTGAAAGACATCCTGTAGGATTTATTAGATAGATATTTAAAAGTAGCAAGTCAGAAAGATTTTTACAAATGGAGGAAGACTTCTTTTGATGGATGAAGTGTGTGGTGGATTCACTTACTTGCCTCCTTTCATAAATACATTCTGGCAAGAGATTTTAAGGACAGAATTAAAGATGGCAATACTGTATATCAAATGTGTTTCAGGTTTTACCTACCGTTGTGCTTTGGGTGTTTGAAGTATCTGTTTGGGATGTCCACTAGCCCAAAAACATCAATGGGATCTAATGTTTTCCCAGAAGATAATCTTTGTGACAACCTCAATTTTTCAAGTGATGTCCACAATTTCTACATTGTCTCAGATTTAACATAAGGTGAAATATTTACCCAATCAGAAAGAATGTGGTGAATTTGTAATTGTGTCTGACTTTAGGCAGTAAACTACTCATAGATCCTAGAATTGCTTGGTTGAAAAAATGTTACTGAGGGTAAGTAGGAAGAAAGAGAGTATTTAGTTTACCTTTGTTATAAGCCAGAATATATACAATAGAACATGCCTTTGCAACTGTTCATAGAACCTATCCCAGAATTGTGTCTCTGGGCATCATTTTCACCTAATGAAAGCAAAATCTATTCTTGTGGAAACTCAAGAGGATACATAACTTGAAACTGAGAGTAAACAACTAACAATGTGTGTACAAGTGATTTGCTTCTTTGTTCAGTACTTTACCCTCTCTGTAAAAATAAATTTTCTCGCATAGCTATTAAAATCTTCATCATTGGTGTTCAGATAGCACATTCTTTAAAAATCAATGTATGGTTATAATGATGAGTGTGTAATTGTGAAAAACCAATTCCAATTTGTATACTTTTTATGGCGAGTTATATCTCAGTAAAACTTATATTGAAAATTAATATGTAGTTTATATTTGAAATTATTATTGGGGGGAGAATTCTTGTTATTTTTACCCCCAATAACGTGACTTCAGTAATAAGCATTTTTTTCTGAAAGCCCATTTTTCACAAAGCATATTTCCAAGATCTTCACTACCTTAGCAGAGTTGCCACACTCCTTCACTCTATGCACACTTGCTCTGTACATACTTGCTCCACACATACTCGTTCCACACACTCACTCCGTGCACATTCATTCTATGCACACTGAGGTTGCTCTGGCAGACCATGAGACTGTCCTCCACTAAAGCCATACTCTTCCACTCTTAACATTTGACATATGTGCTCAACAAACCTATGCATGCCATTTGGACTTGTTTGTTAATTACATAATTTAGTTAAATTTTAAAAATTCCAACCCATTTATATATAGGTTCTAAAAGAACTATTTTTATGAAAAGAAAATTGTAGGCTTTAGAAAGACCTAAATAAAGGTAAATTGCTGTGAAAAATTTGATATTGAATTAACGTGAGAAACAATTGTAAAAGACTTCAAGATAAATCTTCTAAATTCAGTATGCTCCGGATGCTCACAAGTGACCAAAGTCCTCCAAAACTGGAAATCTTAGACAATAAAATAAGGTTTATGTAGGAAAAGATTGTCAGAAACATACATTTATGTTTAAGTTAGATATTTAAGGAATGAATATGTTGTATTTAAAGAATTTTCCCCTTTAATTAGCCTTTCTGATTAGCCAGTAGACTAGTGGTTTCTGCAGCACTGAATGGAGAGGGCTTTTACAAAGTGTTCCAAGGCACAAAGCCAAATTTAGTAAATCTGGTAAAGTAGTAACGGAGATGAGGATTGCTAGATGGGGATGGGCTGTAGGGGGAGAGAGAAACAGTAAGGAGGAGGAGGGGAGAGAAGGGGAGAAGGAGGAGAGGGATGGAGGGGGGTGGAGAGAATTTACCTGTGTTGGTATTTATGTCCCATATTCTTGCTTTCCACTGACTAATTGGCTTCAGAGCTGCCAACCCCGAGAAGAGTAATGGAAGATGGTCATCCATTAATCCCACAAACACTGATTTGATGTCCAAAAAGGACCATACATTTTACTAGGCTACAAAGATCTGAACACCAATGAGTTAGTCCTTTTTTAGACTTCACTGTATTTGTCAGTTTTTAAAAATGAATTCTATTTACTGTATACATGTAAAAAATGCAATTTTTTAGTATTCTTTACTTGTGCTTTGAATATTTACTCATGCTTCTTAAAGCAACAAGTTCTCTTATGCTCTTGTAAGTAGAAACTCTGACTTTAAATTCCATATCTTCCAAAAGACAGAATACTTCTTTTTCCTGTATAGGAGATTGATAATTTATGATTATCTCTATTTTGTCCCCTCCACCTCTGCCCCCTGCATTTTTTTTGAATAGACAGACACACACAGGACAAAGAGCAGCAAATTAGGCATCAAGGGGCTTGAGTTCTTATTCCATCTCTTCTCCTAACACCCTAGATGACCAAAGCCAAACTCAGGGCCATCTCTAAAAATGTAACTGGGATTAAATTGGAATATGTGTACACTAATATTCTTTCCAGTGCTTGCTGTCTCTGAGATTGTCCGATCTCCTTGATTTGATTATTTTTAATGGGCTGTGAGTTCCTCAAGAGGATATATAAATAAAGCGTGAAGTTTAGAATTCATGCATCCTTGATGTAAACAGATTAACACAAAGTACATTCTAGAATGTAAGCTCCATAAAATTTAGGGCTTTTTATTTCATTCATGGCTGTACAAGGAGTTAGAGCAAAAAAAAAAAAAACGATAAATACATATATCATAGTGAGAAATGTAAATGGAGAGGGAAATAAGAAACTATATCTCAAAAGATCTGAAATCAACAATAAGAAAAAACTTGAAGTACAGAGATTGTTAGAAAAATTTTTTGTGTTTTGTTTCAGTACATTTTGCTTTGTCTTGTTGCCTCAAAGTGAAGGACATTCCAGTAGAAGATTTTAGAAGACAGTGTACAGTTAGGAAATTCATTCATTTATTCAGCAAATAAATGTAAATGTCCTCACTGTATTAGTATAATGGTTATCAAAAACCTTTTTGATTTCATAACTTTACATTTTTAAATGTTATTGAGGATCCCAAAGAGCTTTTGTTTATATGGGTTGTATCTGATCTATAACATATAGGAATTTGAACTGAGACATTTTTAAGTATTAATTTGCTAACATGTTTAAAAATAACAATGTAAGTCCTTTACATGTTAACAGAAATAAAATATTCCATGAAATATATTTTCAAAAAAATATTTATTTAGTGAGATGATTAGCATTGTTTTGCATTTTTGCAAATCTTTGATGTGTGGCTTAACAGAAGAGAGGAATTTTCATATCTGCTTCTGCAGTAAGTCTGTTGCAATATGCTATTTGATTGAAATGTGTGAATTTAGAAAAAGAAATCTAGCCTTATGCAGATACATAGTTGGAAAAGGGGAAGCCCTCGCATGCCCCATGAAGGGTCACGGGAGCTCTCAGGGGTCTTCAGACCTTACTGTGAGAACCACTGTGCTTGGGCCTAATGACAAATGGGCAGTAAATTTTGTTTGTTTACTAAATATTTATTAAGTGCTTACCATGTGACAGTAAATAGGAAAAAACTGTGGTAGATTGAGTTTGGAGTTTCTTTAGAAGGCTTGGCCACTCTATCTGGGAGGAGGAGGTTGGTATGAGGATGAGAAGGAATAATTTGGGGAAGTAGGAGCTGAAGTACAAGATAGAAGTGAATTTGTTAAAATGAACTGTGAAGTTAGATAAGAAGACACCGAAAGATGGAAGACCAGCTCCTCCATCTTGAAAGAGAGAATAGAATATTTCTAGTACAAATATATATTGATTTTTTTTTTTTAATCTTGGGGGATGTGGGCCTCCCCGGTAGCATGGCGGGTTGAGCACAGTACTGTGAAGCTATCCGCAGCCTCTGCAGTGTGGGTTCGATTCCCAGCTGGCCAGGGAGAAACCCACATGGCGCAGCAGACCTCTCCTGTCTCGCCCACTGCTCCCCTCAGCAGTGTCTTCAGTCTGTCTGCCTGTACTGCTCCCCACTCTGTCTCTGGTGAATGCTCTCACCCTCCCACACCTCTGGTCTATACCCCAGTTCTTATATAAATAAAAAAATCTTTAAAAAAAAATCTTGGGGGATCCTGGATGAGTAAAGAAGCAACTTAGATGAGAGACAGGTATATAAATTCTTGTCGTGAGAGAGATGAATGGATCTGTAGTTCAGGGAATGTTGCTCAGTATAAATGCGATTTATCAGGATTTATCAGTGTTGCCCCCTAATGACCAACTAGCACTCACCCCCATCTCATGTATAAGGTAGTCAACATTGGCCCTTAAATCCTTGTGTTTAAAATATCTCAGAGTTGTCTTTTTAACTCTGCTAGAACTCTTCCATAGGAAAAAGAACAAGTAAAATGTTACATTTATATTTATAGCCTTAGTTTATACTGTAGTGCCTAATTTTTTTATTGTTTTTCCTTTTCTCTTTTTCAGACCCTCCAGACCTTTCAAATTACCAAAAAGGTAAAGTAATCTGGATCATCTATTAAACAATAAAACTACTAGCATGTATTTTTTTCCCCTTCTAATACTTTCTCCACATTTTGCTACTGTTTCCACCTTCTTTATGCATATGTTTATGAAGGAAAAATAAACTTCCTCTGAATTGGATGTTTGAGGAATCCTGTCTCTCCAAAAGTGATTTTAATCCAAGATAGACTTTAGATAGACTTTTTAGACTTTAAATCCTATTTGTATTTACTCATTTATAGTTGCCTGATTATTTTGCATTCTTTCCTGAAATGGATTGGCTTCTCAGTGTCTTTTTGCTCAGAAAGAGACACTGTTCTGACAACTTCTATGATTTGAATTCATAGCATTTTATTTCAGATAGGTTGTGTTTCTTCCTAAGAATTTTGTTACCATACTAAAATGGAGGTATTTTTTTATGTGAAAATTATAAAGCATTGTCTTTTCAATAGAAAAGCAAAATTTCAAATGACTAAGAGTTTCTGGAAAAAAGTTTGTCTTGTCAGAGATCTTTTACATTGTGGTTCCAAAAATAATATTATGACACGTAGAGTAGACTTAGGTGTAATCTTTGAAATTCTTTGAAATTCACTTACTGAAGAAGCTCAGATGCTGAGAACTCTAAAGTCTGCCTCAAGAGAGTTAGCTTCTCTATGGAGTAAAATTACAACATAAATTATTATTAGTAAATTCCCATTCCATTTTTTTAAAAAATATTTAAATTTTTTTTGGGGGGGTGAATTTTTTTTTTTTTTTTGGCTGTGGTAAATAGACATCACATAACATTTACCATTTTAACTATTTTAAAGCATATAATTCCGTAGCTGTAAGTATGTTGACATTATGCAACCATCATGCCATCTCCATCCCAGAACTCTTTTTCATCTTTTGAAAGTAAAACTCTATACCCATTAAACAGCAATTTCCCATTCCTCCCTCTATCCAGTCCCTGGCAGCTGTTATTCTACTTTCTGTCTCTATGACTTTGAGTAATATGAATGTAATCATACAGCAGTTATCTTTTTGTGGCTGGCTGATGTCATAATGTCCTCAATTTTAACCATGTTGTAACATGTATCAGAATTTTCTGTCCTTTTTAAGGCTGAATGATATTCCATTGCATGTATATGCCACATTTTATTTATCAATTTTTTGAAAAAAAAAAAAAGAACAGATAAAGGGAAGCTGGGATACAAGTAAATATGAAACATTAAGAAAATTTTCTATTTTTCTAGAAATACCAGTGCCTTCATTCAAATGACTAAAAGTTTTTCATTTTGAAAAGTCATACATATTTTTTCTGTTATTAGGTAGGTATTTCGAAAGTATTAATTTTTTTCAGTATTTACACAAATTAATACAACATCTTCAAAGAAGCTTTTCTGGATTCCTCTTCCCCACTCTAGCTGGAAGTAAATCTCTTCCTTTGTTGAACTCACAAAATATTTTATCTATATCCCCCTAAAAACACATTATCCTTTTACCTGGTTTTGTAAGTATTTGTGTACCTGTCTGGTTTTCTCTATTACACTTTAAGTTCCTTGAGGGCAATGTTCATGTCTGCCATTTTTATATTCCCAGGATGTCCTGCATCGTTAGTATATAATGGTAATTGTTGAATGAATGTATTACTTCGCAAGAAAGTCTTTTGTATCTGTTTTCTTTTGTGAAAATTTCCAAACTTCAGTCATTCCTCCCATTAAACTGATCGTAAATGCAACTAGAAAAGTTAGGATTGGTAAGATTTTGAAATGCCTACCCTTAGAGGATAAGAAGAATAAGGAAAGTTTACTAAGGGAAACAAATAAACTAAGGGAGAGATTTTTAGGAAGAAGGGGATGGCTGACATGTTAAATATTGTTCCAGTCCAGGAAGGTGAAAAGCAAGGATAGTTGCTTTTGGCAGTTTCAGAAGAGTCAAGAGAACAAAAGCCAGATTACAAGGTGTTAAAGACTGGGTGGTTGGTCCAGACAAGAATACTAGACACTTACACCCTCTGAAGCTTGGCTCTCTACTTAGAAGGCATGGGAGAAAGAAGAGAATGTTTCCAGAAAGGTAGCAAAGGGCAACAGAAAAAAATCTTTGTAAGCTAAGAGAAGAGTAGTCACTGGTAGAAGGTCTTATTGTAATACAAACGGCCCATTTAAAACAAACCCTTGGCCCCCATATAATGCCATGTGAGCATAAGCTAGCCTGGTAAAAATAGTTTATTTGTTTTAACAGTTATTTCTGATCTTTTTCCAGAATAAACCCAATAATAAGGTGCTTGAGAATCTATGAGTATATTTAAGGGATTTCCCATTGGTTATTCATGAAGCTACAGCACAGCATTAACAACTTGAACCAGAATGCCAGGCAGCATGGCTACTGATTCAAATCCACTAACTCAAATCCACAGTTCACCCACAAACACATTTAATTCACCTTATTTCTAAATTCTGCTACTGTTTCCCCACCCTATAAAAGAGGATGAGTGCTTCAGATCTGGGTGCTATTTGACAATCTACTGAGGAGATGAGATGGACTTTATACAGCAGTGCCTTGGATAGAGCTGTGTGTCCTAACCTAGGCAGGTGATCCAGCAGTAGGGCTTGGGGAAAACTGTCACCTGCTCATTCCCTGGAAAATGGCTGCCTGCTGCAACCCAGGTGTTACAAAGGCGGGTTGCATGTACGATTATGTTGTGGTGTTGTCTGAAGATTTCCCAAATTAGAGCAGACAGATGAAAAGCAAATATTAAATGACATGCAGAAGAACATTATGGTAAAGGGTGTGATTCTTTTGAAAATTTTTCTAATGCACATATGGTTCACTTTTCAAACAAAATAATGTGCAGATACTTTATTCTTTAAACTTGGTTAGAATATATACCTTGAACCAGGGCTCACCAGGAGTGGAATTATTGAAAAAAATATATAGCAGTGAGATTTATAGACCATTTTTAATTGCCTTTAACTTCTCCAATTTTCCTACTTTACTAGATTTTTATCTTAATATTATAGCCATTGTCTGGGTTTCATAAACACATAAAACTTTCGTTTCTCATGTGGTACCCATAGCTATGCAATGTCTTAGCATAGATGCAGGAAGACCAGAAATATACTCTGCAATTTTGTGTTATTTAGGAGAAACCCTTGCCTGAGTAAAATTTACTTGGAATAGTTGGGACTTTCTCCCATGGTGCTTTGTGTTCTCAGGATGGTGATTCTGTTTCTTAAGTGTGAACAGTTGTCTCTAGGAAGGGTTAGCATGCAAAACATCTGCTGTGTGAGGAAGTGGAATTGTAATATAGTAGGGTTAAATGCGTTTGGAAGAAACGTGCTGAAATTTCTAAAGCCATAAGGTTTCCATATATAATCAAAGCACATATATGGTCTATAGCAGTGCTGTAAAATCAAAACCAAATGTTTTCAAAGGGAAGAAAAGCAATTATTGAATGAAGTTTTTTAAAGTTGCTATGCATGTGTGTGCAGATTTTTCAAGAACACAAAACAAAAAAGTCATTATATGGGTAGATTAAACCACAGTATGAAAACTAAGCAATTTGGAGCCCACTGCCTTCTATTGACAGCATGTTTGTAGGTAAAATTGCATAACCTCTGGTACACTTGAAAGTGAATTGATCCATTTAAAATCAAGTATAATGAGTAATTGTATAAGCCTGGGGCCATTTTCATTTCACAGGGCTGATATTTTAAAGATCTAAAATGTAAAGGACTCTTTTTAAGTCTAAAGCAATGAACAGAAAGTCTCAAATGTGCTATTGACAAAGGATTTTGTTTCTTCAATACTACTTTCATCTGAGTTTGCATTTGGTGGAGGAGGAAATGAAGTATAGAGAATATAAGCATTGGGTGTGTTCCAGAAATGGGATTGCTTCTGACCACTTGGTGTTTACACTTGAACAGTCACAATCAACGTGTTATGATTTATATGTTTTCATTACATCCAGAATTACTCTTATGAGGTTGTTACATCTTATCTGGCATAATTTTTCCTTAATGAGTTCTTAAATTCAGAATGCAATCTAGTGAAATGATAAAACTTGTCCTATGGATCTAGGTGATTTTGCAGAGAGAAGTTAACTGTAAATATGTGTTCAAAATTTAATTTTAAAATATGAATTTTGAAAAGCATAAGTGTAAGGAAAGTTGACTTAATCCTGATGTCTTTTGTGTCACTAGTGTTTGAAACAAGAGATTATACCCTTATTGGTTTCAGAGATCAGATTCTAGAATCAGACAAATTGGGTTTCTAGCTTTGTGATTTTGAACAGTTTATTTAA
Organism: Talpa europaea; assembly: GCF_964194135.1. Classification (NCBI taxonomy): domain Eukaryota; kingdom Metazoa; phylum Chordata; class Mammalia; order Eulipotyphla; family Talpidae; genus Talpa; species Talpa europaea. The sequence continues at coordinate 69,804,131 of NC_140082.1, read as the reverse complement.
TTTGTCTATGCCTCAGTTTAACATCATAAAGTTGTTATAAAAATTTAATGAGATGATAATCTTTGTAAAACATAAAAGCAACTGGTATTAGTAAGTGCAGCAATTATTCTTTATGTATCTTTAATTATCTTACTAAGATTATTTTTCAAAGAACAACAGTGAAAAATGCCTGTGCAAGTGTTTTAATTTCCTAGTTAAAAATGTATTGAAGTAAATATCCCCACAAAGCCAGATCTATAAAGTTGAGAGATCAGAATATAAACATCAGCAGTCTATTCTTACAGATATAAAATAAATTTTTCAGAAGGACATTTAGAGCCACCAGCTTTATTTAAGTTCAAAGGTGATTTTGAAGAAATAAATCACAAATATTTAAGTAACAATCCTATCTTGAACCAGAAACAGCCATCGCAGCAGCCAAATGAAGTAACATTGTTGATAGTTTGAGAGAATTGTCCATGAGTTAAAATTTTTTTCACTAATCAAAATTCCAGAAACCTGAAGTTGGCAGGGTACATTTTGAGTTTTAGAAAAGTTCAATTTAGTCAAATTTTATTGGGCATTCAGTTCATATCAAGATCTGCCAAAAAGCAAGATAATAAGTCATGATCCTGGGTCCTATGAAAGGGACACAGAGAAGGGTCTTCAGTCAAAGGTGGTGATTGAGGTATGGGAAGGGCTTCTGGAAGAAAGGGCTGATGGTGGAATTTGGTAATAGACGTTTCCAAGGTGTAGTAAGAGACTACAATGGGGCTTAGTGATTAGAGAGTGAGAGTGCAAGGGTGTCTTTTCAGTGGATATTATCAAGCACCTTCTAAATGGTACTATTCTAGGTACCAATACTGCAGTGAATTAATGGATGAATGAATGAATGATGGATATGTTCATTGTAGTTTTAACCAGAAGGAAAGTCATAGGGTTATGGGAAGTTTGGGGTTTGGTTTTGTTCAGATCTACACTACATGAACCTGTCTATGAGCTGAGTTCTTTTTCAAGAACTGATAAAAAGTATGGAAGAAGGGAATTAACTGGAAATTTTAAAGTTCTGGAAGAGAGAATAAGGAAGATGGGTCCTCTATTAAAGTTTATATTTTTACCACTAAGGACATGTAGATTTTAGATGTCTTTCCAAGTCACAGATCTGTAGATATAAAATGTTATTTGTCAAAACAGGCATTGTGACATCAATAGCCCATGGTAATATGACCACTGCTACTATATCACAAAAATGAGAAGACAACAATTTTGTAATTTTCTGCTACCATTACTTACAAATACTTATACTCTCGTTAGATCTTTTATTGATAAATACCCATACTAGGTCTTGAAATATGAGTATTTAGCAAAGCAGCCTTTTTGATAGCAAAAGGTTCTACTTGGCTTTCTTTGTGATTTTTCTCTGCTTCCATAGTTATGCAGCCCTGATAGCCAACTGGCCTGTTGTGGTCTTGGGTATGTGCACTGTGTTCATCGTGATCTGTGCCTTGGTTGGAGTTTTAGTGCCAGAACTTCCCGACTTCTCTGACCCATTGCTGGTAAGGAAAACTGAGCCAGTAGGATTTATTTATCTACTTTCTTTAACTCAGAATCATCTAAAAAAAAAAAAAAAGTATTTTAATACATCTTGTATTGTGTTACTTAGTATCCCATTTCTTTTTAAACTTTTGGGACCTTCAGTTCAGTATGCAATTCTCCTTCTGCAAAGTAAAGACATGTTTTAATGTTTTATCTGTATTCTCAAATTCTTAAAAGTTAAAGAATTTCCTCATCATCAAAAATATGAGTATTGGGCCTCCCCGGTGGCGCAGCGGTTGAGCGCTGGGTTGCGAAGCTGCCCGCGGCCTCTGCGGCACCGGTTCGATCCCTGGCTGCTCCCCGGCCACCTGAGGAGGGTCCCACATGGCGCGCAGACCTCTCCTGCCGCCCGCTGCTCCCCTCAGCAGTGTACTTCGGTCCTTCTGCCTGCTCTGCTCCCCGCTCTGGCTCTGGTGAATTCTCTCACCCTCCCGCGCTTCTGACTGTACCCAGTGCATGTATAAACAAAACAAACGAACAAACAAATAAATAAATAAATAAATAAAAAACATGCCTCTATTAAAAAAAAAAAAATGAGTATTTTGCTTCTTGGTCCCTATGTTTAAGCTTAAAAGCAATAGATTGAAGCATCTGCATGCTATGAAAATATTTTCATAAAGTCTTTAAAAGACTGCCTCTTTTATTCCCCGACAAAAGTTAAAGAAAGTTCATATTACTGAGAGATAGAAGGTCTGTTATTAAGTAAGTGTCCCTCTGGAGTGGGATAACAAGGAAAATATGAGTAAGTGTAGTGATATACTTTTTTTTTTTAAGATTTTATTTATTTATTTATTTATACAAGCACTGGGTACAGTCATAAGCATGGGAGGGTGAGAGAATTCACCAGAGCCAGAGCGGGGAACAGAACAGGCAGACTGACGAAATACACTGCTGAGGGGAGCAGTGGGCGAGGCAGGAGAGGTCTGTCATGCCTTTGGGACCCTCGCCGGTAGCCGGGGATCAAACTGGCGCTGCAGAGGCTGCAGGCAGCCTCTCAGCCCAGCACTCAACCGCTGCGCCACCAGGTGAGGTCCTGTAGTGATATACTTTTTATAAAGCACTGTGACATGTATAACATAATTTAATTTGACCATAATTGCCTATAACATAAAAAGTACTTAGTAAATGCTTAGGTATGAGTTTGAAAGAGAAGCTTCAGATGAGTTTTTTTTTTCCCTTTCTTTCTTTAGACATATAACAATCCAAAAAATTAATCTATTTTGTAAATAGGTCATCGCTTTCATGTCAGTCATTTTGTTTTAATATAGTTCACCTCTTGAGTAGCTGTGAGGAACATCTGTATCTTCTGTTGAAAGCTGTACATTTTCTTAACATTGCTTTCCCAAACTGTTATCATAACTATATTTGTCCTGAAATGAAACATACTAATGAGAATTTGTAATATTTGCTTTAGGGTTTTGAACCAAGAGGGACCGCTATTGGTCAGAGACTGGTCACATGGAACAACATGGTGAAAAACACAGGTTACAAAGCAACATTAGCAAATTACCCCTTTAAATATGCAGATGAACAAGCCAAAAGGTAATCATTTATTGTATACTTTTAGACAAAACATTGATGAATAAATTCTACATTTAAACATTGCCTGAGCATAAAGATTAAACATAAAATATGTAGCTCAAAATCTTTGCCATTTAAGTTGTTTAAATTGTTATTGCCTTTGGAGATTTTGTTGTATAAGGATGAAAAAGTGAGAGTTTGGGTCTTTATTTCTTTATCGGAAGTGAGAAAATTAATGTTGCTTATTTATGTTCATTCTGCCATCATCTTACTGTCATGGATGACATAGGTTGTAGTTTTTTTTTACCCTACAATTTTATTTTTTTTCCCCCACATCATGTTTACTGAGAGAAAGAAGTTTTACATTGCTGTATCTGCCTTGGGGGTTATAGGTTTAAACCTCTACAAATGTCTATTTTCACACTCTGCCCAGCACCAGTGCCTCAGTTGGGGACACACCATTACCCATGTACTTGACAACTTTGAAATAGCTAGAACTTAATTGGATATCAAATTGTTTATTGAAGATCAAATTATTATTCCATTTCAGCCATCGGGATGATAGATGGTCAGATGATCATTATGAAAGAGAGAAAAGAGAAGTGGACTGGAACTTCCACAAAGACAGCTTTTTCTGCGATGTCCCAAGTGAGTGGCCTAGCAGATGAATGAACCCCAAGCAGGGGGGGAGGGGGAGTCCCAGCTCCCAGACTGAGCATAACTGTAACTTAGACTGATAGTAGTAGGTAGCTAGTCACATAGGCTCATAGTCTCTGTCATACTTAAAGAAATTTTAGCTTAATTAACTTTTAATTTTATTCCCCTAGGTCATTCAATCACAAATCTGAATTTATTTACTTATAATAAAAGATAATTGAGTTACATTCACTTTTAAGGAAAATACAAATCTAATAAAATTCTTGACCTTTCCCCAAATTTCAAGTCATTATTTAAATTCCTTCTACTATTTAAAAAAATATTAGATCAAAAAACAAGTACATATTTTTGGCTTATACCCTGAAATAATCTGTTACCAAATATATATTTTTAAAATTTTGATTCATTCAAAAAGTATATATTAATAACCTTTTAAGTCCTTGCCCTTGTCTTTAAACTTTATAGATAGATCCAAAACTTGAATGCCTTAGGGATCTAGTTCATAATAGGAATGAGTAAAGCTGGCTATGTGTAAGATAGTAGGAAGTAATGGTGACTATGGTTAACTAAAGGATACCTGCCCTCTGAAAAGAAATCAGCAGCTTAGACTGTGACCTTAAAGAAATATGTTGCAAACATTGTATGACCCTCCCTGAAATCAGGGATCCAGATTTAAATGTGGAAACACTAGATTGCTAAATGTTGGCAGCAAATTCATTGAGCAAAGTAAACTATTGTAACTGAGTCAGCCTAACCACTCTGCAGCTGCCAGGGAAGAAGGCTTAGTAAACAGCCTAGAGCAAATGCATGTAAGAATGTAAGTCATTGATTAGCCCTAGTGATTAGGAATGAGGAATTGTAGATAATTACAATTTCTCATTAAGTGACCATTACCATTAAAGATCTTTTGGCTTCAGCTTTTGCTGCTGTTGGAAATTCTTCTAAAATGTATATTTCCTATCTTAGATCATTAGAGGACTTGATTGAATCTTTAATGTTTCCAGATCTTGCCAACCCTCAGGGTCTCTGTTTTGAACACTGTTTCACTATTTAGCAATATAGAGAGAGAAAGAGTAGGGGATTTGGAGGAAACTTATGCTTCCTTATATTAAGGAAACAGTACCTAAGATCTTTTTTTTCTGTCTCATAAAAAGTGTTTTCAGAAAGTTGAACTCTGGTTAGGTGCATATTCTATCTAGTTTGTTTCCTTCAATGTTACTATATATCGCTTACCCAGCATTTGTTAGTTAATAACTAGGAAGGACATTGAAAAGTTCATGAAACACAAAATTGTTTAGAATTTCAATAGTCAGAACTAAATCTTTGTCTCATAAGCGACAGTTTCTGCATTAATTGAGGCCATTATCAATTTGAATATAAAATGTTTCTGTTTTACAGGCTAATTTTGATCTCTAATATCAGTCAACATAGAATAATAACTATTTACTAAAGAAAATTGTCATGAATAAAAGCTCATATAATAAAACTGTATTCATAAATTTGCACAGTGATTTTCTTAGGCCTGATAACTTTAAACGATTTTGTTAAACTTGGTTCATAGTGATTATTGTTTAATGATTGAAGAAACAGAAACAACTTATTGAGTGCCTACTTTTCATTATCTCACTTAATTCTTAACAACTATTTTAACAGGTGTTGCTATCTCCATTTTATAGACGAGAGACCAAGACTCAGAGAAGTTGTCAGTTGCCTAAGATCACCCAGCTAGGAAATGAAAGTACCTGATCACCACAGTCACCTAACTCCAGAGACCACACTGTGTCAGTTCATCACATAACCTCCTTATTCAGAGACACATTTTGTATTTGTTCTAAATGCTGGTGTACCAAAGAGACCATGTACTCAAGCAGAATATGGACTGTGGCTATGATCCTGGTTAGCATTCTATACTAAGTTGACTGTTTTCAGTACTTTTAAATTTATCACATGCCATATTTCCTCTGCCAAAGAGAACTGCAAAAGAGAACATCCTTATAATCCATTCTTGATATTCCCTTGTGCATCATTCTTTGATTTTATGTACCATTATGGTGATACATTCTTAAATTAAGAGGGAGTCATTCAATTTCCTGCTGAAAGTTCTTTTAGGTTGTACTTCTAATTATAGTCTCATCAGAAATAGATTTGTTACATAACTCCTATGATTTTTAAGATGTGGTGAGTAGACTACATATATAGCTATGGCAATATTGTAAGATTGCCTTTTTTAAAAACTTTCCTCCGAAATTTATTGAAGGAAAGAATTACTTGCTTCTAGTGAATTGTCCATGTGATTTCTCTGTTTGAATAGTTTCTGTGTGTTGAGGCATATGAAACAAAGAATAATTTATAACCCTTTTTCTTTTCTTTTTTCATATTACCAGGTGACCGATATTCCAGAGTAGTATTTACTTCAGCTGGAGGGGAGACATTATGGAATTTGCCTGCAATTAAATCAATGTGCAATGTAGATAATTCAAGGGTATGTAAAGTAAAACTGAAATTTGTTTAGCACAAATAAGATAATTATTTTTGAAATTACTTTTAAGTGGCTTACCTACTGAGGAATAAACACCAGCAGGCGAGATTTGCGTTCTTTCAGATCCCATGATCAAAGTATCTTTGTGTTTCCCTACCTTGAAAACATACCATCATTCTTTTTTTTTTTTTTTTAAGATTTATTTATTTATTTATACAAGTGCTGGGTAACAGTCAGAAGCATGGGAGGGTGAGAGAATTCACCAGAGCCAGAGCAGGGAACAGAACAGGCAGACAGATGAGATACACTGCTGAGGGGAGCAGCGGACGCAGCAGGAGAGGTCTGCACGCCATGTGGGACCCTCGCCGGTAGCCAGGGATGGAACCAATGCTGTAGAGGCTGCAGGCAGCTTCTCAGCCCAGCGCTCAACCGCTGCGCCACCAGGGGAGGCCCCATACCATCATTCTTAATAAAGAACTTTTTTCTTTCCCACTCATGTTCTCTGTCTATAATAGTCTTTTGTATTTTTTTCCACAGCATATTTCCTTTCAGGATAATAGGACTTTCTTCTTCTCTTGTTGTATATTCTGTTTCCTAGTCTAGCTACATTATTCACTACACTCCCCCACCTCTCCCCCCATGCAATTGTCAGCATCTTAATTATGTAGTGAAATGCCTGTCTTTCTGGCAATCACTGGGTCATTTGGGCATGTGAACTCAAAGGAACATTTAGGACCCAGGCTAGGAAAGAGAAACTTAAAGGGCATAAATACAGTTATCTACATAAATGGCTAGATAATCCAATCCAGATTGCCCTGGAGTCTGAACACCTTGCTGCTTTAGAAGACAAAGATATACAAGAAGACAAGCATTTTTGCTCTGAGTCTGCTCCAGAGCCAAAAAGGATGTCAACATCAGAAAATGTAAAGTCAGCTGCTGGGTTTAGAAGAGCTGTCAATTTCATGTGTTCAGAGGCAGTTTCTCCAAGTAGAAACTACTATCTGATGTTACTACTGGGCCTGTCCAAACACAGTAACCAGGCAGAAAAGGTACTCATTGTGCTCTTAGCATAATGTAATCATATGCCCTTCTAAAAGTTAGGCTGACACTCCAGTGCAATCATCTGTTCTATCAACAGGCTTTCTTTGTGGAACAGAAGATAGAAAGGATTCTTTGAGACCTCCAGACAAGCATTCCCACTGTGCTAACATAAAGTACATCTGGAGAACTAAGTGGCTTGCCCAGTTCATGTGGTTACTTGGTCATAGATCTCCTGGTCTTACGTCCTTCTTTATTCTGAGAGGGTATTTGTAAGTTGAAAATAACTTTCCCCTCTGATCGCTGTATCAGAATTTTTTGTCAGTGCCATCTTTTCTCTATCCAATTCCAAATAGGTCACAGTCACATCTATAAACAGACCAAAATATCTTAATCCTTGGTCAATTTGTATTTCCTTCTTTCCTACAGAACTATTTCTCCTGGTCATGTGTTACAACCCTTTATATAGAAAGTTTAGTCTGGAGTAATGGCTGTGTAGAATACTTGCTACATGCAGGTCTTTCTGTAGGTATTTTATATCCTTCACAATGCCCCATGACTGCAGTTTGTTACACCTTTTAATGATGAACAGTCAAGCCAGCCTGGCTACTTTATAATAACACTTTAGATGAGAACTGTTCACTATTTTCTATACCTTAGTCCCCATTATTCTACCTGTGCAATTGATCTTTAGCCCTCCCCTTCCCATAAGACTCTGAAGTGATTGAATCACTCAGTTGATCAATAGCTGATATGTGGTTATTGAGTCAGGAAAGTATATGTCCAGATGGGTGGTCAAGCTAATTATAGATCCACAACAACAAATGAATTAATGGACAGTTAAGGCCCCAAAATTCTATCTCAATGCCATGGTTATCATTTCAATTTGTTAAATTAATACATTATTTTTACCAATTGCAAATGCCTTTGTATTCTAGTCTCAAATTTTGATTTGAACCCAGAATAACAAACCTAACATATTCTTATAGAAATAATAGTGAATGATATTCTAAATAATAACTCATTTAACAGTTTGGCTTTCAGATTACTAAATTACTACTGTACATTTTTCAAGTTTCTCAGCTCAATACATTTTTTTGATTTTTACTTGTTATGGTAGTTTGAGCAAACTACGTTCAAAGGCTGCTTGGCAGTCTTTCCTATTTCCCCTTCTCCAATCCTAGCTGTTGTACTCAACTTGATTATTAACAACTTTCAGTTTGAGTGGGACCACACCAAATGATACAGAACCGCAGGAGAGCTTAGTTGTTGCTGGGTTGACTCCAGAAAATGTCTGGTAGATGATCAGTGTAATATCTCAATGAGACCAGATGTTTCAATTGTTGCCTACACATTGAGTACAAACTCCAGATTCCTTTTAAATTACATGCCACTTATAATTCAGACAGGCGTTGGTTTCCAGAGTGAATAGCTCTGTTTCTGATGCTATTGTTTGCCTCATAACAGAAATGCTTGTTTTCTTAAACTCTTTCAAAAGGATTTTCTGTTAAACCCCCTCCCTGATCTTTTTCATTGCTGTTTTCTGCCCTTTGACATCCTAAGGGACTCACTGCAGATAGTCATTACTAGCCAGAAACGTGGTTCTTTAATCTTGACTATACTGACTAATCTTGACTATACCCTTTGCCTGTTTCTTAATCTTTGCACATTGCAGAAGCACTCTGAGGAATCAGCTTATAAAAAGGGTTTGAAATTTGGGGCCTAAGATCCTGTTTACTAGGGTAACTTGATGGACAGCTGGAACCCCCATGTGACTTAGAGGACCCCAGAAATGTGTTTCCTGGTGATTGTTTTAAAGAGGACTGTGGAGCCTTTGCTTTTTCTTTTATCTGTGGGCTCCCTTAAACTTTTAATCTATGAGGTCCTTTGTCATGTGGGGAAGGAGAACCAGAAGTCAGTTGAACCTGGTATTAATTTTCTTCCCTTTATTCTTTCCTCAGCCTCCTAAAATATCTTCAGTTTAGCCAATACTTTGAAAAATTAAGGTATATTTAAAATTCTGCTGGTTTCTTCTCTTTTCTCCTCTTCTTTTATCTTCTGTTTTAAGCCAACTCCACCCCTCCTACTATCTAAGGAAGTATGCAAAGACATGTTATAACCACAAAAATAAAATGATTTCCCAAAGACATCAATTTGTAAATAACTAAAGTTAAAGGGCTATGTTCCTCATAATAATCACACGAAATAGTTCTTATTTTTATAAACATCAAAGATTTTAAAACCATCCTCAGAAACACTTTCCCCAAAATATGACAGAAATACAGCTGCCTTCTGCACAAATATATACCCCTTTACTAATCGCATTAAACCCCACAGAAAAATATATGCCTCTTTATTTAACTGTCTCAGTCACAAATGGCTAACTTCCTGCTGCTGTACTACTGCTTTCACAGCTTTGGCACTCCCAAGAGTCGAATAGACCCTTACACATAATATGGCAATTCTCGCGTTTAATCATAATTATTGATTTTTTGGTCTGATTTCCCTGCCACACTATAAACAACTTGAGGGTAAGAACCACAGTGATGCTGTGTAGGGACTCAGTACATGTTCTTTCTTGTGCATGTATGTGTGTGTATGTATGTATGTGAACATATGTCCTTACTGCCTGAAAGCCTACACAATCCCTTGAGCTCCATTCCTTTAGATTCAGGGCATTGGCTTCCTACCCAGTATGGTGAAAAGTACTGGTCACAATGTCTTTTCTTTGTCCTTATTTCTTACCCTGTAAGAGTTCTTAAAAACTGTTTTTCAAAGTTTGTACATCAGCCAACACGACCTTTGAATTTGAGGATTGGCTCTCCAGAGACTTGCTAGCATTTATTTTTGATAACAGCCATCAAAGCAGTATTTGGTCTGCATTTATCATGTCCAACTTTTTAATCTTTGGTCAAATACACACATTTAAAAAAAAAACCTGCTATTATTTGAAAAGGTTATTCAAGGACAGAATTCTGTACTTTCCCAATTTTAACTGGCAACTCTATTTCATTTATCTTTGGCACTTGGTTATTTCAACAAGTACAGTTATGTTCCTTCTAGCTGATAATGGGTTTTATAATGGATACCATTTATGTTCTTTAGTCTGAAAACTTTCAGACATTGGGGTCTCATTAACTTTCTTTCAATTCACCTGGTTGACCCCAGGACTTGCATGTTGTTCTTTGTGGGATAAAACTGGTTAACTGCCATGCAAACCAGAGAGATGATATTCTAGGATTTCCTGTTATTTGTTAGGTGGTTTCAGTTTCCCCTTAATTAGCATATGTGAATGTTTTTACCTGGAAACAATTAAATATGAATTATGCTGTTTTATCAAAGTCGGGTAATTATTGTTCTTAGAAATGAACTTAAAAAGTAAATCGCTGTTAAAATAAACGTTATATATAGTGCACTTGAATAATAATCCTTTTGACTCATTTTTCTTTACCCCTAAGAGAATATTTTGAAAAACCTTTTTATTATGGAAATTATCAAACATATGCAAAAGTAGAATAGCCTATAAATCCCCATGTGCAGATCACCCAATTTCAACAGCTCCCAATGCACAGTCTGTTTTGTTTCATCTAAACCTTGCCTCCACAGGATTAATGCCAATGAAATATCTTGATAAGCAGGATTTGGGGGATTATTAGTAACTTGGTTCCTTGAAAAAGTCTAAGTTCCAAAGAGATGATTTGTGCCAACTTTTCCTCCTCTGTTGAAAAGATATTTTTAGTGCATGATTGATAAAGCCTACTTTAGTTAGGGTAGTTTTAATCCCAGTAGGAAAAAAAATATTCACACCCTTCTTGAACTTTGGAGTTTCTTTCCTGGAACAGCCTTTGGTAAATAGAGATGAGGGAAAGTGATCTGGGTGGGTCATCTTTAGCTTTAGTATTTCTAAGGAGAAGTCTCTGGATAGACTTAAGGGGAATATTTATTTTCACTCTCAGGAAAGAGGAGACAATTTAGGTAATTTAGGATTTTAAGGCAAAGGAATTGTGCAGGATTTACTATAATCTAGCAATGCCAGTATTGGAATAGTTTTTCAGTTTTTTGTTTGTTTGTTTTTTAAGATTTATTTATACAAGAACCTGGGTACAGGCCAGATTCGCAGGAGGGTAAGAGGATTCACCAGAGACAGAGCGGGAAACAGAACAGGCAGACTGACGAAATACACTACTGAGGGGAGCAGTGGGCAAGACAGGAGAGGTCTGCTTGCCATGTGGGTTGCTCCTAAGCCAGCGGGGATCGAACCGGCACTGCAGAGGCTGCAAACAGCTCCACAGCACTGCGCTTAACCGCCTGTGCCACCAGGGAGGCCCCAGTTTTTCAGGTTTTTATAACAAGAACAGCCTTAAGAAGAAAAGCCTCCATGAATAAGGTCCTAAATGAAATACTGTCCACATTAAATCCAGAATTGTCAGACTTGCCAATATACAGCAGATCCTTGCTTACCAGAAAGAAAGTTCTCCAAAAAGGTTTTTAGCCAACTTAAATAAATGTTTAAGGATGTGGAGGAAATAACTAAATTCCCACTGAAGAATTTATTTTACTGTTTATATATTTATTTAAATCGTGTGTGTGTGTGTATATATGTATATATATATATATAATTAGATATGTCTATGTAATAGTTTAATTTAGAGTCATTGCCTTTCAATTCATATTTCAGGAAACAATTTCATTCCAGGAATTTCATGCACCTTTGACATCAGTGCTTCTGGTATCACCAGAGTCACGTTTTGATTCAGTGAAAGCTTTCTAGGGAACATCATCTTTGCTTCCAGTTAAGTTGATTGAGCTGTAGTATCTTTTTTTTTTTTCTTTTTTCTTTTTTTTCCCCCTATACTAAGAGGAATTTATTTTAGTGGGAAATAAAAATACTCTAAAAACTGAGCTGTAGTATCTTTGTTCCCCAAAATTTCGTGCTGATTACCAGAAATTTTAGACAAAACCAGGGATTTGTTTCATCAGTAGGACAATTATTCCTTTATTTAATCCTGTAGGTATACATACATAAGCTTCACAGACTTTCACTGCTTTTTAAAGTGACTTTGAAAGACTTGCTTACTAAAGCGGCGTTAATTTTGTCTCCTTTTTCAAACCAAACATTGGTTGAAGTTGTTCCACACTTGTATATCATCCCCAAACAGTGTTTGTTGTCCAAAATAAAATAACCCAGGGAGTCCTCGGCAATGTATCATCACTTGTGGGGGTAACCTCACCTTGTATTCAAACTGATGCCTAATTTAAGAGGATGATTATTTAACTTCGCAACTCTCCCGGTCCTTCAAGGCCACCTTAGTTCAGACTTGCAGCTAACCAATTTTAAACACCAGCCCTTCTGCATATCTGTCTTTGCAGATCAGATCTCATCCCCAGTTTGGTGATCTCTGCCAGAGGACCACAGCTGCCTCCTGCTGCCCCAGCTGGACTCTGGGGAACTACATTGCTATTCTGAACAACAGATCATCCTGTCAGAAAATTGTCGAGCGAGATGTTTCTCATACCTTGAAGCTGCTTCGAACCTGCGCAAAACACTACCAAAATGGCACTCTGGAGCCGGACTGTTGGGACATGGCAGCCAGAAGAAAGGATCAGCTCAAGTGCACCAATGTGCCACGGAAGTGTACCAAGTACAATGCCGTGTACCAGATCCTCCATTACTTGGTGGACAAAGACTTTATGACTCCAAAGACTGCTGACTCGGCCATGCCAGCTTTAAAGTACAGCATGCTCTTCTCTCCCACGGAGAAAGGGGAGAGCATGATGAACATTTACTTGGACAACTTCGAGAAGTGGAACTCTTCCGATGGCGTGACCACCATCACTGGGATTGAGTTTGGTATCAAACACAGTTTGTTTCAGGATTATCTTCTGATGGATACTGTGTATCCTGCCATTGCCATAGTGATTGTTCTTCTAGTCATGTGTGTCTACACAAAGTCCATGTTTATCACCCTCATGACAATGTTCGCCATCATTAGTTCCTTGATTGTCTCCTATTTTCTCTACCGCGTGGTATTTAACTTTGAATTTTTTCCTTTTATGAACCTCACTGCACTCATCATTTTGGTTGGAATCGGAGCAGATGATGCTTTTGTCCTGTGTGATGTTTGGAACCACACCAAATTTGACAAGCCACATGCTGAGACTTCAGAGACAGTGAGCATTACCTTGCAACATGCCGCCCTCTCCATGTTTGTCACCAGTTTCACCACTGCAGCTGCCTTTTACGCCAACTATGTGAGCAACATCACAGCAATCAGATGCTTTGGGGTTTACGCGGGGACAGCTATATTGGTGAACTACGTTCTGATGGTCACATGGCTTCCAGCTGTTGTCGTACTGCATGAGCGCTATCTTCTCAACATATTCAGTTGCTTCAAAAAGACCCAGCAGCAAATATATGACAACAAAAACTGCTGGACAGTGGCTTGTCAGAAGTGCCACAAAGTACTCTTTGCCATTTCAGAAGCATCTCGAATTTTTTTTGAAAAAGTGTTGCCATGCATCGTCATTAAGTTTCGCTATCTTTGGCTGTTCTGGTTCCTTGCCTTAACTGTCGGTGGGGCCTACATCGTGTGCATAAATCCAAAGATGAAACTGCCCTCATTGGAATTATCTGAGTTCCAGGTGTTTAGGGCATCTCATCCTTTTGAGCGTTACGATGCTGAGTACAAAAAGCTTTTCATGTTTGAACGTGTCCACCATGGAGAGGAGCTCCACATGCCCATCACAGTAATCTGGGGTGTCTCCCCAGAAGACAATGGCAATCCACTAAATCCCAAGAGTAAGGGGAAGTTGACATTAGACAGCAGTTTTAACATTGCTAGCCCTGCCTCCCAGGTCTGGATTTTGCACTTCTGTCAAAAACTGAGAAATCAAACATTCTTTTACCAGACTGATGAGCAGGACTTCACCAGCTGCTTCATTGAGACATTCAAACAGTGGATGGAGAACCAGGACTGCGATGAACCTACCCTATACCCGTGCTGCAGTCACTGGAGCTTCCCCTATAAGCAGGAGATTTTTGAGCTGTGCATCAAGAGAGCCATCATGGAGCTGGAAAGGAGTACAGGGTACCATTTGGATAGCAAAACCCCAGGGCCAAGGTTTGATATCAATGATACCATCAGGGCAGTGGTGCTGGAGTTCCAAAGTACCTACCTCTTCACGCTGGCCTATGAAAAAATGCATCAGTTTTATAAAGAGGTGGATTTGTGGATTTCTAATGAGCTGAGTTCTGCACCTGAGGGCCTCAGCAATGGCTGGTTTGTCAGCAACTTGGAATTCTACGACCTCCAGGATAGCCTCTCGGATGGCACCCTGATTGCAATGGGGCTCTCTGTTGCTGTTGCATTTAGCGTGATGTTGCTTACAACCTGGAACATCATCATAAGCCTTTATGCCATCTTGTCAATAGCTGGAACTATATTTGTCACAGTTGGTTCTCTTGTCCTACTGGGCTGGGAGCTCAATGTGTTGGAGTCTGTCACCATTTCGGTTGCTGTTGGCTTGTCCGTAGACTTTGCTGTCCATTATGGGGTTGCTTACCGCTTGGCCCCAGATGCTGACAGAGAAGGGAAGGTGATCTTCTCACTGAGTCGCATGGGCTCTGCCATTGCCATGGCCGCTCTGACCACCTTTGTAGCTGGGGCCATGATGATGCCCTCCACAGTACTGGCTTACACCCAGCTGGGCACCTTCATGATGCTCATCATGTGTATCAGCTGGGCTTTTGCCACCTTCTTCTTCCAGTGCATGTGTCGGTGCCTTGGGCCACAGGGTACCTGTGGTCAGATTCCTTTACCTAAAAAACTGCGGTGCAGTGCCTTTTCCCATGCCTTGTCTACAAGTCCTGGCGACAAGGGACAAAGCAAAACACATACCATGAATGCTTATCATTTAGATCCCAGGGGTCAAAAATCAGAAATGGAACATGAGTTTTATGAATTGGAACCTCTGGCATCCCACAGCTGCACTGCCTCTGAGAAGACCACTTACGAAGAGACTCACATCTGCTCTGAATTTTTCAACAGCCAGGCAAAGAATTTAGGGATGCCTGTGCATGCAGCTTACAACAGTGATCTCAACAAAAGCACCAAAAAGGAAGCTGGCTCAGCCTTGTTACAGCCCTCACTTGAACAGCACACCATGTGTCACTTCTTCTCTCTCAGTCAAAGATGTAGCTGCCCAAATGCCTACAAACATTTGAAATACAGCCCGCACGCTTGCCAGCAGGTGGGCAACTGCTTGTGCCACCAATGTGCTCCTCCTGCCAGTAGCTTTGTGCACATCCAAAATGGCATGGCTCCTCTGAAGGCTGCACACCAAGTCCCCGAGGGCTTCGTGCATCCCATCCCGCACATCCACCACTGTCCCTGCCTCCAAGGCAGAGTGAATGCAGCAGGAATGCAGAACTCTCTACCCAGAAATCTCTTTCTCCACCCAGTGCAGCACATTCAGGCCCAAGAGAAAATGCCTAAGACCAGCGTACACAGTCTTCAGAGCATCGAGGAACATCTTCCAAAGATGGCAGAGCCGGTGTCATTTGGCAGCAAAAGCACTAGTTCTTTACGAAAAGCATGTTGCGATCCTGAGACTAACCAAAGGGGACTCTGTAGAAATGGAGACATCGGGACTGTGGAGGGCAGCAGCGGGACTGAAAACAGGGACTCCAATTTAGGGAATCAGACCGACATGGAAACAAGCTTGTCACAGACTGATGTGATCATGAACTCAGAACATTTAAATCAAAATGAACCAAAATTTATATTTAACCATTTAATGGGGGAGCCTGGTTATAGGTGCTGTCCAAACAATCCACAAAGTTGTAGCAGAATTGTGAGAGTGAAGTGCAATTCTGTGGACTGTCAAATACCAAACATTGAAGCCAATGTGCCTGCTGTATTAACACATTCAGAACTTTCTGGTGAAAGCTTGTTAATAAAAACACTTTAATAAATAATAGTGTTCAATTCAGAATCAGTGCCTCAGTCATTCCTTTGAAATGAAGTAAAAATCCAGAAATTTAGAGAAGAGAAATGAATAAACTTGTCTCACATTGTTAAAAATAATGGAATATTTTTATATTCCACATGAACTGTGAACAAACACATGTCTAATGAGTGTTTGCTGATACTTGAATTTTATATATTAAAAAGTACAGTTTTATTAGATTTATACCCAGTTTGAAAAGTAATTATTTCTCTCCCTCTCCCTAACCACAGCAGTAAGTCAGAGATTTGGAGTTTGGATTACCTAGAAGTTTCCATCCCCTGAGGCAATCATTTTTACTTGTTATCTTTGTTCTGGGCATTTTGGTTGTCAGTAATCCGGATTTTTGATCGCTCAACATAAATACTAATTTTAACTGAGCTTGTCAGTTGGGATCCAAGAACTAACCATTAAAATTTACGTTTTTGGTGAGGCCTTATTTAAAAGTCAATTGCCAAGCATTTTAATAGTGCATTCCACCTGTCTGCATGGATAGACTTCAGATAAAGCTAATAACATATATGTATCCAAATGGGTGTCTTTTCCACATTAACCAAAATGTACAATTGTTCAGTCACTATATCTGTTAACCCAGGAGTCATGGACCTCATCTTATGTAAGGCAACAATTATGTTAGTGCCACAGAAGGAAAAGCAGATGATCACCCAAAATAATAACCATAAGGATAAGGTACCTATTGACACAGTTAACCCCCAGCAGATGAATCCTAGCCTCTGGAAGCATTCAGAACAAGGGAACTAATTCTATGAAGTTTTGCTTCTGTGTCTTCCCCTAAGGGGACAGTCCAGATGGCTGTTTTCTCCTGGGTTAAACAGTGTCTCAAGATGTGCAGGAATGGTTTTATTGTGTAACCACCACCTGGAAATGCTCAGCCTTCAGGCTCCTCTTAAATGACACTTGTGTGTATCTTGTGTTAGATCAATCTGCAGTAACTGAGCTGTTAGAGCAGCTTTCTGGGTTACACTTCAGATGACACAGCCCTCCTCACTGGTGTCAGGTGACACTATGGCCGTCTGGCCCCAGACAGGGAGGATTCCACTACACCAGGCTCCTTGTGGCATTCTGCCTTCATCTGGTCCTCTAAAGAAAACTGGTGGAAATATTTCTAAATACAATGATCTTTCCAAAAGTTATTTTATAAGACTAATTTACCAAATTCGATCTGCATATTATTCTAGGGCCTAAAAAAAAACAAACTCAAAATTAGAAGGGATCTTACCCACCTCCACCAAAGCTATGGCTAAGTAGCTTTCCAGCTTTTGCTTGATTATTTCAGTGACAGGAACTCAGTACATAACTTACCTTGGCTGAACTCAGATGTGTTGTCCTGTAATTTTTCCCCAAACTGGCCCTCATCAAGACAAACATCTCTGATCTTTCTGCCATGTGGGGTCCCTAGAGATATTTGAGAACAGTAAGTGGCCCTCCCTCTAACACCCCCAGTTCACTCAATTGCTTTCCCATAATGGATTTTGAAACAATTAAAACACTGCCTATTAAACCATCATGGGCTCTTCAGGATAAGTAAGGTGGTCAAACTCCCTGCCCAAGTGTGGTCCCCCAAACAGACTGATACAGAGCAGGAAGGAGGACCAGTTCCGGCAGTTCACTTAGGGATGGAAATATCTTTTGGCTCAAGGTTTACAGCTGACTGTTGCAGTTTAGAGGGAACCAAACCCAGTCGGTCTCTCTCGCATGGACTGCTGCTAAACTACCTCTTCAAACCAATTTGTTTTTCACATCCAAGTTCAGAACCAGGTAGCCATTCCCATTGTTCTTAATTTTATTAGATAAGCTCAAAGAGATGGGAAGAAAGGGATCTGCAAAAATAGGACTCACAATACCCAACAGTAGATTCTAGGTTTTTCTTCTGAAATATATAGCCATAAAATTGGCTAGTACAAATTTAGTGACCCCTGCTGGGCAAGGACACAGAATTTAAGGGTGGTAGGAGATGCAAACCTTTTTTGTTTTTGCAGATGATAGCCTAACCTGAAAGGCTTTCATCTCAGCTAGATTGTTTAATTCAGAAAATAAAAACCAGAACTAAGGGCACTTAGAGGAGCAGAGATGTCTTCTCCCTGGGTCTTGTCAGGTTTCAGTGATGATTTGCTGAACCTGGCCTGGCATCAGGACCAGAAAGACCTGTGTTTCCCCAACTCTGTTTATTACCCTAAACCATGAATGGAGCTGGAAATCCTCTTCACAGTGGTTTCACCTACAGACTCAGGCTTTGAATTGACCATATTTTTCATGCAGGAATTTTTTAAAAGAATTTGTAAACTGAGACAGAAAGCTTTATTGGGTTTTATTTGTGTGTTTTATTTTAATCTCTCAATACTATGTGGTGAAAGATCACTATTGCTAGTTCTAGTATTAACAAAGAAATCTTATCCACTGTCATCTTCTAGAGATTTACAAAGCAGATTAAAGCTTTAGTTATACACAGGAAAAAGAGTCCTTTCATTGTGGAATATTTGTAACTGAAGGGTGTTTGCTTATGGAAAGGATTTGCATACTGTTACTATAACAGAACATACCTTTGAGGTGTGAGAGCCTATTACCAAATTTTTGCTGACTCCTTCCCTGTAAGGTCACTTTTTAAATCCCTACTTGATTGAAAAGCAGAATAGACCAGGAACACAAAGTTTTAACAGAAAAGAGCTGTATTGTTGGAAATAAACTACACGGCTTTAACTGTGTATATCTGTGGGTGTGTAATTGTTGTATCTACATCCTGCTAAAAATATTCTTTAAATTAACGTTGAACTGTTATTATATTAAATTTTATTCCAATAATCCATCTAAGCCCCAGCCATAATCATCCTAATGTTTTTTTAAACTTTAGCAACGGATGATTTTAAGGTAACTTTACAAATGTGGTCTTACAGAAGATTAGGAGATGATCCGAATTCATCGGCTCACATGTAAACCATCTTTCCGCCAGAAGCTGGGACAGTTTCTGAATGAAATATGAGGAAACAATGACTCAGAAAACAGCTGTATCTTTTCTCTTTAATGAGGAGAGTCATTTTAGAAGAAAAAAATTAAGCCTCTTGTTAAAAAAATTCCAAAGACTCAGTTGGTTTTTTTCCCATAAAATTTAGATATATATAGCCATGAATGAAGAAATTTGTTGAAATCACAAGGTTTTTTTGTTTTGTTTTGTTTTGTTTTGTTTTGTTTTTTTTGATGTAGAGGGAACTATTGTGTTTGAATATCTTTTATACCATACTGGATCTTTTCAAAATGTTTGCTTATCTCCAGTTGTTATATGAATGCACATTATTTTTTGTAAAACCATCATTTTCTTTAATGTTTGATTTTGTACACTGAGGTCTTTTATACATTTGCATTAAATATATAAGGAAAAAGAAAAATAATATCCATGGTTGATTAGTAGAATCTTGTGCCTTTTTTTCTTCGTGTTTTAAGTGCCCTAATTTTGGAATTTTCATGAGAAAAAGTACCATTTCTTTTTTCACTAACTATAGAAACCAGTGTACACACTTGAAAAAATATTTTTTAAGTATCCAGGGGTAAACATGGTTTCTGTCAACTCCTCAAAGCCATCAGTTTGAACATGAATGTGGTTACACAAATGTCAACTGGGAAACAATTTTTTAAATCAGTGGAGCTGATGGATATTGGAGGTTTGGGCCATGCGTACAGTATTACGTTTTGGGGAGGGAACATGAAATAAAGCAATGCTGCTCTTCCCTCAATAGTTATAGTACAAGAAAGCGATCTTCCTAACCTGGACATTCATCAAGGGTTTTCATTTAGATAACTGTGAGAACCATGTGCTTTTAACATCCTGTGAAAGGAGTGGCTTGACTTGTCAGGAGTAACTATAGACCACGTGTCCTTTTCTCATGGGATCTATGCCAACAACACTTGCAATACCAGCCAATTCCTCCACCACTGTCTTCAGACACCTAAAATAGGGTACATTTCTGGACTCGGTGCTTTTTATTAATGACTGATATCCTCACCCGTGACTGTTCAGTGAAACGGGTTACACTGTATGTCCACAATCATGTTATTTTCACATAATGTTCTATAATGTAATCTACACCTTCCTAAAAAGTGAAGGGCAGATTATTTCCAGCAAGACATGGTTTTGCTTTTGGGACCTAATCAGGTTCCTATTAAGAGCTGGTTTTCCTTTGCAACAAAGTGATATTCAGAGTCCAATTTGCTCAACCTCTATAGGCTAAATGGACTTTTTTTTTTAAATTAATATACTGAACTGTAGTTTTCCACTAGTTAAAGAGGAAAGGATTTGTTCAATAAAACAGTGATCTAGGGCCTCCCCGGTGGCGCAGCGGTTGAGCACTGGGTTGCGAAGCTGCCCACAGCCTCTGCAGCGCCAGTTCGATCCTGGGCTGCGCCCAGGCCACTGGAGGAGGGTCCCACAAGGAGCGCAGACCTCTCCTGCCGCCTGCTGCTCCCCTCAACAGTGTACCTCGGTCCTTCTGCCTGCTCTGCTCCCCGCTCTGGCTCTGGTGAATTCTCTCACCCTCCTGCGCTTCTAACTGTACCCAGTGCTTGTATAAATAAATAAATAAATCTTAAAAAAAAAAAAAAAAAAAACAGTGATCTAGGGCCTCCTGGTGACGCAGCAGTTGAGCGCTGGGTTATGAAGCTGCCTGTGGCCTCTGCAGCACCGGTTTGATCCCCAGCTGCCAGGCGAGGGTCCCACATGGCGCACAGACCTCTCCTGCCTCCCACTGCTCCCCTCAGCAGTGTACTTTGTCAGTCTGCCTGTTCTGCTCCCCACTCTGACTCTGGTGAATTCTCTCACCCTCCCGCGCTTCTGACTGTACCCAGTGCTTATATAAATAAATAAATAAATCTTAAAAAAAAAAAAAAAAAACAGTGATCTAAACAAGATTACAAGGAGTCTGTTTAGCTTGTCTACAAAAAAAAACTCTAATATAAAAATTTTTTTTACAAAGTAATATGATCATTAGAAATACCATTAATAATAAAAGTTCAGTGGGAGTATTTCTAGATAAAATTTTACCAGATATTTTAAATACTAGCTGATAAAGATAAAATAGCATCTCCTTTTAAATAGTCTTAAATATGGTCTTTCTCAGATGCTCCCCACTCCAAAGACCACCATGTTCTAGCTTGGGAATGTCTGGTCTGCAGGGTGATTTCTAGTTGGCTGCCTCCTGGCAAGAACCAAGTGCTTGATTCAATGTAGTCTTAAAAGATGGGATGGATAAAGTAACAAACTTTAGCCTCCCCTCAGAAACCTTTCCTTTCATGCATAGATCTGGGGAAAGATTTTGGAAAACAAATGGCTGTCAGTATCTCACTCAGACTGCATATCACCTGTTTGTTCTTTTTTATAGTTTGATCTCTTTGGTGTTCTGAATAGTACTATGTGTTATTAGTTGTATATATCAGATGGGGAGAGGTATACAATGAGTAATCTTGGATTGTTGAATAATTCTACCCCAGGTACCATTTTGAATTTCTGTACCCTACCCTGAAAAGGACCCTAAACTCAGATTGGCAGATAGGGAGGAATTTCCCTTTGTGAACAGCTCCCCTGTCAAGCATGACAAATTATACAGCACTTTGGTAAACATCTATGTGTTACCATCAAAGAGTAAGAAGAGGTTAGAAAAGCTAACTTTGAGACAAAACTCAATCCTTCTTCTAAATCACTGTGATTAGGAAAACCAATTTAGTTACAGATCCTGCCCCAGAAATAAAAACTGTAATTTTTTCATCTGCGGGTGATTGTTTGAACCCACACATGTATGGGAGAACTCATCTTGAGTCACTTTAGAAGAGGAGGTGTGGGGTAGTGATTTTCAGGCTTTTCTGCCCTCCCACCATTAGGATTGCCCTGCCTGATGGGGTGTCTGCATTTGTTACATTGTTATAAGTTATGTTGTTTACTTCTGTGGGCCATGACTGCAGTATTGAGATATTGGCCAAGAGAAGGAGGGCCGGGAGACAGAAGAGAGAAGGGGAGAAAGAGGGCCAGAGAAGCCCAGAGTGAAGACTTGCTCGGGGCTTGGAGGCCTCCTGGCCTCCTGCTGCCCTGCCCCCACCCCCGCACCCTGCCTGCCATGTACCTGGGTGCTGCACTACATGTAAAAGCTCAATAAAAACCTGAGAAAGCCACCGAGGACACTCCTTTACCTGTCTTGTCTGCTCGAATCATAAAACCTGCCCTGTGCCATCCTGCCACTACAGGAGGGAAGGTTTAATATTCTGTGTGTCATATTCTGTCTTAGGAGAATCAGGTTGCTCTCTTTCAGCAGTGTGGGACATCCTGAAGAGAGCTGCCAGTAACCTCACTTGCCGGAATTCCACAACTCCATTAGAGTTGTAGGGGGACCAGAGGTCCCTCCACCCCCCAGATTCACCACCAACATCCATGCCCTATGTTAAAATGTCTGATTATCTGTCATTCTCACTAGACTAAATCCTTCAGAGCAGGCACCCACAGCATCACCCACAGTGGGTGAAACAAAGTTCCCAATCACCCACTGCACTCAGAGATGGAGCAGCACTGCTAATGACCTAGAACCTCTGCCTCCAAGAAAGCAACAGTCCTTGAAAAGCAAAATTGATGCCTGCCAAGGAAAAGGGATTTGTAAAGCAAGTAATTGCACAAGTAAAACTTTTTTTTAAAATGGGAGATTTGAAAAATGCTAAAACAAGGATTCAGATAATCTCAAGCATTTTAGAATCACTCCAGGATGAACCAGCAAGGCCTTTAAAAATAATCAAAAGATTTGGAGTTGAAAAAACAAAGTACTAAGGGTAAGGAGTAAGACTAGCTGCTTTCTGTTGCTTCAAGTTCCTTCTTGAAAGCTGAAGTTCACGATACCTACCACATAGGGTGGCAATGATTAAGTGAGAGGAGACATGTTGAAGCCACGAAGTAAATATTATTATATCCACATGTCATCACGACACTCACCCTGTCATTCTGTTCCATGCAGAGGACAGCCTGCAAAGATGGCCAGTCCATCCTTGGTTAGCCGACAACGTCAAACAGATGCCATCTATATGCCATTATTGTGTATATTGTATCATATATAAATGTGTATACACACATTTCCTGTGTATCTAATTGTGAAAATCCTTCAATACAATGAAAACTTTATCCTGTTCCAGTCTGTCTCACTGTGACTATCACTGTGTTTTAAATAAACTATGTTGACTTATTTTTCAAAAGTTGCATCAGTCTTTTCATCCACTATATTCTTCAGGTACCACAGAGATTTTCTACTAAAACTTTATAGGCTAAATATGTTTAAGGTTGTCCTTTATATTATGATCATAGAGTATTTTTTTGTAGTTCCTAAGTCACCTTTACATGCCTCCTCAATTAATTCAGGCCTAGTAAGATAACTGCTAATAAATTTTGAATGAAGGAGTAAATGGATGAAAGGATCTACAGGGTAGTGATTGAACAAGTCTGAGCCAATCTTATTTCCTTTATTTATAGATGATGATGTCAAAGTTAAGGGACTTACTCCTTCAGTTGACAAATGCTAAGCTAGGAGTTTAGGGGTTTTAACACAATATAAACCTACTTTGATTATACATTCTATTTATTTGTAAATAATACTACAGTAAATAACGTAGAGCATATATTTTTGACATTTTTTTACAGGCTTTGCCAGTGTGCACTCATTTTTTTCCTCACCACCAGCCCTTCTATTCCCTTGTCCCTTTCTCCCTCCCTCTTAATGTCAGAGCCCTCATATTGTTTATTCATGTCTGTGAGTTTTTGTAACTATTTTACTTTTGTCAAAACAATCATTATGTAAACATCCAGTATTTGTAATCATCATTCTGTCTTGCTTTACATAATTCCCTCAAAATCCTTCCATTTTGTTGTAAAGGGTTAAATTTATTTTTTTTAATTTTTTTAAAGATTTATTTTTATTTATTTATACAAGCACTGGGTACAGTCAGAAGCGCAGGAGGGTGAGAGAATTCACCAGAGCCAGAGCGGGGAGCAGAGCAGGCAGAAGGACCGAGGTACACTGCTGAGGGGAACAGCGGGCGGCAGGAGAGGTCTGCGCTCCTTGTGGGACCCTCCTCCAGTGGCCTGGGCGCAGCCAAGGATCGAACCTGTGCTGCAGAGGCTGCAGGCAGCTTCGCAACCCAGCACTCAACCGCTGCGCCACCGGGGAGGCCCTAAAGGGTTAAATTTAATCTTTCTTTATGACTGAACAAAATTTCATAGTTGTCTATACCACATCTTGATCAAATTGACTTTTGATGGGCAATTATTGGCTATTTCCATGTCCTAGCTATTGTACATAGTGTTGCAATAAACATCACAGAACATAAAGTTTTTGCTTTGGTGGTTTCATATTCTTTGGATAGATGCTCCCAAAATGGGACTTATTGTACTATGCAGTATTTCTATTCCACTTTTAGGATAAATCCAGATCACTTTTCATGATGCTGCATGAGTTTACAATCCCACCAACAGCTCTTCTTCCTTGGCATCCTCTGCAGTGCTTGTTGGGGATCTTTTTAATATGTGCCTTTCTCAGGGTGTGAGATGATTGATGATGAAGTCATCCCTTTTTTAATGATTAGTGATTTTTGATATATTAACAGTTTATGTGACAACTCTCATGAAACAATTTTCATTAGCTTGTTAATCATTTAGTTCGTATTCAAGGTAGATCATATTTTTCAAGTTTCTTATTTTCTAGATAAACAAATAAATACTGACATATCATATTTGTTTCATTGATTTTGAGGGCATCAACCTCAGGAATTAAAAAGTGAAACCCAAGGCCCACAGTGGTTTTTACTGCAGTTAACTGCAGATGAGACATTCAGAGAATAAACAGACATTGATGCTTTCCAGAATATACATTTTATTGTAAAATCCTCTAATGTAGAGTTTTAACTAATTCAGACTGACTGTTCTTGATTTGTCTGCCATCCATGTGTAGACTCACTCAGTGAGGCAACAGAGATTGCTGAGAGCTCATGGTGAGCCAGCTGCTATCTCAGATATCGGTCCTGAATAAGATGAGGTTCCTGCCTTCCAAGGGGCCAGAGTAGTAAACAAATCATACAAAGGACAAATGACTGCCTGGAATTGAAAATGATTTTACAACACCCATGAGAGACAAAGGATTAGTGTCTTTATCGTACATATCTAAAAGAAAAGGAAACACAGTAGAAAAACGAGCCATAAATAGGCAATTTACAGAAGAAGGAATATAAAAGGGCAATCACTCACCAGGTGACTCACCAGCTAAATTTATCAGATTGGCCAGAATTTTAAAGATTGATGACATTCAGCATTGCAGAGATTGTGGGGAACAAGGAACTATTTATTTTTGGTTTTGTTTAATATTTATTTTAATTTGGGGGATTACATTTTTGCTCTTCCATATGTGCACATGTTCTATTCACCCTCTACCAAACCTTCTGCACCAATACCCCATCTGAAGAGGCACTGTTTAGATGAGTAAAAACAGACAGAATATTTTCAAAGGACAGTTTCTGACAAGGATTGTGGCTACGTATAGCATGCAGGATGAGTCACATTTTTAGGACTCTTTCCTCTAGAAATGATGGTCAGAATGTGCGTAATATATGTATGGGGATATTCATCACAAGAATTTGAACAAAACTTAAGGTCTACCAGTAGACCCCTGGTTAAATAAAACCCTGGAATATTTTGTGTAGCTCATTTTAAAAAATGAGGCAGATATTTAAAAGCTGACCTGGAAAGATGATCATGGTATTATTATGTGTGTGGAAGATTTGCAAATAAAATATTTAGAATGGTGGTCACACCTTTTGGCAGCTCCCTCTGGGAACAAACCAGTACAAAGGCATATGGTACTAATTACTAAAGAAATAGAGTAGTTGCAAATTATTTATGTACATTTTCAATGTGCCAGGAATGTAAGTGATTTTGAAACATTATTTGTTTAAATATATATATATTTAAAGATTTATTAATGTATGCAAGAACTGGGGTACAGGCCAGAGGTGTGGGGGGTGAGAGCATTCACAGAGACAGAGTGGGGAACAGAACAGGCAGATTAACTGAAATACACTGCTGAGGGGAGCAGCAGGTGAATCAGGAGAGGTCTGCTGCACCATGTGGGTAGCTCCCTGGCCAGGGATCGAACTCACCCTGCAGTGGCTGCCGATAGCTTCATAGGCTGCATCTTAGCCCCTTGTGCCACTAGAGATGCCCTAAAAATATTTTTTAATAAAATGATTCAATGTCCAAATGGCATCTTCAGTAGAAGTGCTGTAATAGAGGTGTGTACAAAACATCTTGTGAGACAGGAGGGGCAGGGAGAAGAAATTCCAAGCATTTACTATCCATCTGTTTAGCCCCTTTTCATCTATTATCCACTTAGTCCCTTAAGTAATATTACCCCTGTTTTATAGATGTACAAACTGATGGTAAAAAGTTAGGTTATTTTCATATGATCACACAGCCACATAGTGACAAAGCTAGAATTTTCCCTAGATCAGTCTATCAGGCTCCAATCAGACTAGCATTTGATCCAGGTATTGTAGATGGTGCCAGAGGACACAGCTTCATCCCAAGCAGAGGAGACTCCAGAGACAAAAGTTCAGACTTGAAAGAATGTAGCCTAATTAAGGAATGTTTCTAGGAATGAAGATAGTTGTTAAATTTTTAATACATATAATATAGAAGACTATAACAGAGTAACAGTCTACAAGTCACAACAAAATCAAAATCTATTTCTAGACTTCCTCATGTTAGCTAAAACTAAAGGCTGAACAGGGGTATGTAAAATGAAGGCATTCCTACTTGATGCCAAGTGCATTTCTGAATCTAGACTGTCTCATACAGCGGTGGGTGGCAAGGGGAGTTCTGCATAGGGAATGGACTTTAGTCATTCCTGGGCACACCCAAATTTTAATAGTCTCTCCGTATTTTGGAAGCCTTCCCCTCCTTTCCCCGTATGGCATCTAAAACCACTGATTCCTTTGTCACAAGGCTGCCAACACATGACTTAGATTCTCAAGTCAGAAGGAACCACATCAGATTTTGGGTTTAAAGTGATGACATGTGCAGGGATACGGGCATTTACTTGCCAATCCAGACGATTCTGTGGTTGTCGATGGCAATAGCTCCCTTACCAGGGCCAGTCTTCAAGGTAGTGTCCAGAGTTGTTCTAATATGCCTGGGTGTCTCCTAATTAAGGGAATGTCTCTAATAGTGAAGGTAGTTGTTAAAGTTTCTAATACATAATTTAGGACGACTATAAAGACCTGGATCCAGCCCTAGCAATATTTCAGTGAGTTTCCTAGTGTCCCTTCATAAATTCCCTCATGTTGAAAGCCAGCTGCAAGAGATTCTGTTGTCTGCCACTCAGAACCCTGGTCAATATAACATGAGAAATCAAAGGGGAGAGTTTCATCTCATCAGTCCCAACTTCCAGGAAGGAATGAAGGAGGAAGTAAGATGAAGGCAAAGGCACAGTGGCTTCTGCCAGCGTCTTATCTTCACTTCCTGAAGGCCAGGGAATTTCAATCATATTCAAGATATTCCCTGGAGTTTTCAATTCTGCCCAAGAGCCATTGGTCCCCTATTAATTTATAAGTATTCTAAGTGTTCTGGTAATAATACTTAGAGCTTCCCAGCAAATGCCGACAATGGAACTTCACTAAAATGCATAACAACAGGGCAGGACTATGCCCAATTCCCAGAGAAATTTTGCCTATGAGACCTGCCTATCTGACAAAAAGAAGAATGTGAGCCAAGGGGAGGAGAGGTGGAAGGAGGAGACGACCACTCTAAGTCCTTTGATTTCCTTAAGAGAAGATCTGTTAATGCAAGAGCTGGGGAATAACATCACGCAGAGGAGTTCAGCTGGAGTTCACGGTCTGGGCTGTGCTGTTCCTGGCCCATGTTAATGTGCACCGCAGGTGTCTCCCCAGACAGTTCAGGAGAGATGGGCCTGTCTGCTTGGAGGTGGGCCTGGAGTGGGGATTAACCCTCGAGGGACACAAGGCCAGTATTGTGGGTTGGTGATTCTCTGGAT
Source organism: Talpa europaea (assembly GCF_964194135.1). Lineage (NCBI taxonomy): Eukaryota > Metazoa > Chordata > Mammalia > Eulipotyphla > Talpidae > Talpa > Talpa europaea. The sequence goes on along the minus strand of NC_140082.1, from coordinate 69,775,781 downwards.
GTCTGTCATCTGAATTAGAGGCAGAATTATTTTTCCTTTATGTCATGAGCAAAGTTTTGTTAAAGCAAAAATAAAAACTGGGTGGGAAAGGTTTACTATCTGGCAGGAGACCATTGGTTTAGGATCAGGGACAAGGTCAGAGGATGGTCTTTCCAGCCAGCAGCCTCGTGTCTCTGTGCCCTGTTCAGAAAGCCAGTCTCCACGGTGGACTATCCAGTGGCATGGGCTTCCTGGGGCTGGCCGGAGGGGGCCTGCTGATTGAGGGGCTTGCCCCTGCCACATCCAGGAAGTCACAGAAAGCATAGCAGCTTTCTGGGTATTCTTCGAGTGTGCAGGGGCCAGGAGTCACCTGCCTTGGATGTTGAGCCCCTTCTACCACCATCCTGCCTGCTGGCATTTCTCCAGGCCCCCTCTCCCTGCTGTTTCACTAGCTGAAGGCCCCATGGCATCCACCCCCACACCCTGGGAAAAGTCTGACAGGGAAGCTGTTGCCTGGACTCAGGCCGGAAATGCGCACTGGGACAGGCAGAGAATGGGCCACTCTTCCTATCTGAGGCCTGGAGCAGATTGAAAGGCATGAACAAGAGGCTGGCCTGGCCCTGGAAGTTCCTGAATGAGGTATTTTTTTTTTTTAACTGGAAGGCAGGGATATCCTGACATTGATCAGTGTGATGGGCCCCTCTCGGCATCTTTTCCAGATTCAAAATAGGAAGGGCTGGGACTTGTGCTTTGTCCTGTGAACCAATGGTCAGGACACTCCCATGCCTGGAGCCAGGACCTGAATCCCCCTCTAGGCCAGGTTGGGAGGCAGAAATCAGAGAGAACCCACCCAAGGAACTGGCTAGACCTGGTTTCTGATCCAACCCCAACCCTTCACTAGTGCCATCTGGGGCTGGTTGAGGACTGTAAGAGGCATCAGAGCTTACCCTGGGCTGTCTGTGAGGATGTGTGCAATGTGCACACCCTCAGCATGTTGCCCTCAGGCTCCAGTGGATATATTCTAGAAAACAGCACAGGCTCATCCTGCTCTGGTCATTCAGAAGCCACAGCACATCCATGATGGCAGGAACATGCATGTCCATGGGCACTCAGTCTTTCAACACTGGCCCCTCTTCCACAGAGACCCTGGAGTTGAGGCAACAGAGCAGAGCTGAAACCAACATCTAGAATGAACTGGGGAGCAGGATAGCACTTTCCTCAGGTGTCTCTTGAGTGCCTAAAACATGGAGTTGATTATAGTCCCCATACAATTCCCACCATACATCTGGAAAAAAAACAAAAAACAAAAAACAAAAAACCATGGAGCTGAGGAACCGACTTTCTCATTTTAATTTGTTTCTATTTAAGTGGCCACACTTGGCTAGAGGCTCTGGCATTAGACAGCCCTGCCTAGGCCTCAGTAGGGCTCAGACTGGAGTCACTGAAGCAGCTTGGTAAAAAGCACACTCTCAGAAGTCTGATTTCAGCAGGAAGGAGTGAGGCCCTGTGCTTCAGGGGCCTGAGCATCTGCTCACTCGTCCTCCTCTCTTCCTCCCTAGGCCCTGGCTTTATTGTTCGCTTTCTTCTTTTGATCCTGTCCCTCCATCATTTTACTTCCATTCTTTTTGACATAGCTCAGTGAATGAAGAAATGAGTGCTGAAGGACTTCAACACGAGGCTTGACGGTGGAGCACTAAGGTGGGGAAGCCAGGCCCTGGCACACCGGCCTAGGGTGCTTGGGCAGACTGACCTGTCTGTCAGCAAAGCCATTTCACTCAATTCTTTGAGTACCAAGGTTGTCATCTGAAAAGGCAGATGGTAACACTTACATTCTCTGAAGACCGTGAGGATCAATGGCATATGGAGGAACCCAATAAAGGCCACACACTACCTGCATCCCAGCACCCCTCACCTACCCTCTTCTATGGCTTCCAGTGATTGGGCACCTGGAGCCACAGCCAGCGTATTAACCACCTCACCCCATGGGGAACACAGGCCACCCACAGCATCCTCCTTTACCCCCTTATAAACACAGCCATTCTTGCCCCTCAGCATCTTTGAATTCTGAACTTTGGGGGTTTCCATAAGAAAGTGCTTAACAGGTAAACTCAGGTTTAGGTTGAGAAATGTCTTGACTAGGGCTTCTCCAGCAGGTTGGGGAGTGCGCCCTCATCGCGATAGATCAAGGGGGGGCTGAAATATACCACAGACCTTGGAGCAGCCTGGTGGGCCCAGGTCTTTTACAAGGATATTCAGTCAAGCCAGGGGTCTTCACTTGCTGCTGTCTAGAGCTCCAGCACCTCAGAAACAGTCACTGGTTCAGAAGCACTTCATCAGGCTGAATGCAGCTCAACCAGAGTGGAATGTGTGAAGTCTGGTAGCAGCCACCTGACTCTGTCCCTCAGGTCCGTGTGCCCTGAGTGAAGAGTGAGTCACAATCACTTCATGGTAGGGAGGTGACTCTAATCCCAGCACCAGCCCCCCTCCAGGGACACCAAAGAAGGCTGGTGGTTTCTGTCTTCTAAGCTCTTCTCAGTAAATCACAAGCTTCTCAGTTTTCTCAGACTGATCTTATTACCCCTTGGTGTGTTATTATTTAAATAATGCAATCTACCTCTCCTGGAAACTGGATATTGGGCTATTCTAGAGCCAGAACACAATTGTTCCCTGATGTTGTGCAGGGGCCGGGGTGGAGGTGGCAGCAGGCGTATTATGAGCTCCTCAGATGGTGAGGAGAAGTGCTGAGGTCAAAGGGCTGGAGGAAACTACAGATTCCTGAGGAGGAGGTGGCCTGCTGACCTGGTGGGGTCCAGATGACCCCCTCAAGTCAGGACTGAGTCCAGGTCAGCTGAGAACATTTGGGCATCCCCAGAGCTGGCCTTGGGCAACCCCGCTGACTTACTAGAATGGCATGCAGAACAAAGCAGAAGCCAGCTCAGGCTATTATAAAGTGGGAAGGGTTTTATGAAAGAGTTGGGGTGTCTCATGGAACCCTAGAAAAGGCTTCCTGAGATACCGGAAGCAAGACAATTGTTCTCCCCCAGTCTTAGTCTTCTGATCTCTCATAGCTTCTTTTTTTTTTTTTTTTTAGATTTATTTATTAATTTATACAAGCACTGGGTACAGTCAGGAGGCTGAGAGAATTCACCAGAGCCAGAGCGGGGAGCAGAGCAGGCAGAAGGACCTAAGTACACTGCTGAGGGGAGCAGCGGGTGGCAGGAGAGGTCTGTGCGCCATGTGGGACCCTCCTCCGCTGGCCAGGGAGCAGCCGGGGATCGAACTGGCACCACAGAGGCTGCGGGCAGCTTACCCAGCGCTCAACTGCTGCGCCACTAGGGAGACCCTCTCATAGCTTCTTGTCTCTGTGTCCACACTTTCCTCCTCTCCCCTCCTTTCCCTCCCTCTCTCTCTCCTTGTCTCTCCCTCCCTTTCTCTCTCCCCCTCCCTTTTTCTCTCTCCCTCCTTTTCTCTCTCTCTCTCTCTCTCTCTCTCTCTCTCTCTCTCTCTCTCTCTCTCTCTCTCTCTCTCTTTCACTCCCTCTATTCTGGGCTGATATCTGGGCTGCTCCAGAGTGGTACCCTCCTCCCTGAGTCCACATCTCCCAGCTCCAGCAGTAAACCACTCCCCATCCTCCCAAGCAGTGTTCTCACAGCCCCAGGCGCAAATTGCAAACTTGGCAATCTCAATGGCCTGGACTGGTTTCCCACCTGGATCTCACCTCCTGTTCAGTCAGGACAGTGGGAGAAACAGGTCACACAGAACGTGCTCTAACAACTAGCCAGGTAAGGGTATGGGGTGCAGCAAGAGGAGGGCTGGGAAGGCAGTTCGAGAAGGTGTCCAGTACATGAAGCTACTCCTACCCTTTACACTTACCTAATACACAAGGGTCAGGACTGGAAGAAAAATAAGAAGTGTTGGATGGTCCCTGTTCTCTTTAAGGAAGCCTATTGCTCCCGTACTCCCACTAGGCCCCTGGTCCAGGGGTGAATCCATCACAGGTGATGGGAGCCAGGCTCCCATCGTGCTGGGTTCTGATGCATGAGCCCTCAGGCACTTCCTCCTTCAGCAGGTCCCATTGGGTTTAGGGGCCAACCTGTCTAATGTGCTGAGAATTCACCCTCCCTCCCCACCAAGCTGCCTTTGTTGTCTCTTGCTAATCTGGCCCCAGTAGCTGAGCTTCCCTCTGGATTCCCCAGACTGGTTGGGACTTATCTCATGGCTCACAGTTGCTGGGGTCTCCCTGCGATCCCCACTTCCCAAGTGAGGCAGCTGCTCCTGTCCATTTGCATCGCAGAGGATCCATGAAACTCACAAGAAAGGTAGGACTGAGGCAGGAGGAGGCAATAGGAAGAGAGAGGGGGCAGCCAGGCTGGAGACTGCCCCCCCCCCACCCTGACCATGAGTGTACTAGAGCCTAGGGCAGCCCTCCCCTCATTTGGCAGGGATTGAGCTGTAGCATCTCACAGCCGCTTCCTCAGGGTGGGGGCTTTTTGCTTCAACAGGCTGGAATTAGGACTTGATATGAAAAACAGCTGGAGCACAAGGACGTCACACTTGCTCAGATTTCACACTGTTGTGATTTAGGATTAGCAGGAAGGAGAGGCAGATCAGATGTTGCCATGATGAGAGGCTTTGTTCCCCTGGGATCAGCCCTGGGCCCTGCCTTCCACTGCTCCTCTCTCCTCACCCCCCTTTTCTCTCCCCTCTCCTCCACCCCTCTCCCCTCTTTTCTCTAGGTGAGGCCCACTCTTCCTTTTGAAGCTGTTTATGCCTCACCCTGCGTGATGTCTTTCTGTGTTTTCTGAGCCTCAAATCCCCATGCGGCCAGGGTTCAGGCACAGCTAGGGAGTTCTGGGCTGCCTATCTGGAGACAGTTGGGTGCTGTCAGCAAGTGGTAGGTGTTTGGGTCTTTTGAGGGGTGGACGCATTTGAAAATCTCCTGTTGGGGCACTTTGAGGTTTATTTGCATCACGCAATCACGTCATCCACTGGTGTATGTGTGTCGTGGCTGGGCAGTGCCCTGTGCTATCAACAGGGAGGACAGTGGCAAGGGGGGCTGGCCCCTTGCCACCGTGGGTCTGGTGGGAAGGAAATCAAGCAAGCACAGACTGCATCCAGGGATCAGACTGGGTTTGTCTGCAGGCACCTCCAGGAAGTTCCAAATAAGCTGGTGCTGGGCTGTTCAAGGGGAGGTCTATGCACTGGCGGGAGCCTCTTGGGTGCTTGTTTGACATACAGAATCTCAGGCCCCATTTCTACCCTTGTAGAGTAAGGTAAAAAGTCAGGCTTTTCTGACCTCCCGCCATCAGGATAGATGAGGGAACCCTGTGATCCTGAATGCATGCCCGATGGTGGGCACCTGAAGTGGGTACACCTGCCCTAAGACTGTGCTTTTAAGGGCGGCGTCACCGGGACGCCAGTAGAAGCCGAAAGAGAAGAAGCCGAAGAGAAGCCGTGATCACCAGAGAGCCTAGATAGAGTGAGGATTTGCTGGGGGCTAGGAGGCCTGCCAGCCTCCCGGCCCCCCAGCACCCCTGCCTGCCATATGCCTGGTGAATCCCAATAAAAGACCTGCAAAAAACCGCTGAGGACTCTGACTCCTCCATTACCCGGTCTGCATGGGATCCTAGAAAACCTGCACTGTGTTCATTCCTGCCATTACAATACCCTACAGAGCCAGATTTTCCCTCTAATGAGATCCCCTCAAACACTACGGTGTTTGAGAAGTACTGGCTGGGCAGCTTGGCCTTGATCTTGCCTGGGGAGTTTGTCCTCTCCTCCAGTGGTTCTGGTTGGCCTGGTCAGGAGGTAGCTTGGGCCTCGGGATGATTAAGAGTTCCTGCTAGGATGGTGTAGCAGCAGGAAGGGATGGAGCAGGATTTCTATGATGACCCTAGCAGACGGAGTAAAGGAGGAGTCCTGGAGTCCTCGGTGGCTTTTCAGACTTTTATTGGGATTTACCAGGTACACGACAGGCAAGGGGTGCCAGGGGGCCAGGAGGCTGGCAGTCCTCCCAGCCCCCAGCAAATCTTCACTCTGGGCTCTCTGGCCTTCTCTCATGGCCTTTTCTTTTCTGCTCCTTTCGCTCTTTTGTTCTCTTCTGCTCTCTACTCTCTGCTTCTCTTAGTTCTTCTGTTCATTCTGCTGGCATCCCCATGATGCCACCCTTATAAGCCCAGTCTCTCAGCCCAGGTGAGTCCCATCTACCTATGCCCACACCCTACTCCAGGTGCCCGCCATCAGGCATGCATTCAGGACCGCAGGGTTCTGTCATCTATCCTAATGGCAGGAGGGCAGAAAAGCCTGATACTTTTTACCTTACCCTACACCAACTCACTGGCTCACTGTTCTCATTCCTTCATTGAAATACCATAGCCAAGTGTAGTGGCAGGATGGCCATGGAGCAGGATCTCTATGATCTGAGCAGAACGGGAAAAGGAGGGTCCTGGAGCCCTCAGTGGCTTTTTCAGGCTTTTATTGAGTTTACCAGGTACCCAACAGGCAGGGGTGCCAGGGGTGTGAGGGGCGTCGGGAAGTTGGCAGGTCTCCCAGTGCCCGGTGAATCTTCACTCCTCCTGGACTTTCCGGCGTTCTCTTGTGGTCTCGTTCTCTTTCTTCTGCTGGCTCCATTCCACTCTCTTGCTTGTTCTCTTTGTGGTTCCATTTCTCTGGTGTCCCCTGACGCTGCCCTATATAAGCCCAGTCTCTCAGCCCAGGTGTGCCCACCTACGTATGCCCACACCCCACTCCAGGTATGCAGGGTAAAGAAAATATCAGGCTTTTCTGCCCTTCCGCCATCAGGATAGATGATGGATCATTGTCCTGAATGCATGCCTGATGGCGGGCACCTGAAATAGGGTGTGGGCATAGGTAGATGGGATTCAGCTGAGCTAAGACTGTGCTTTTTAAGGGCGGCGTCACGGGAACGCCAGCAGCAGCAGCAGAAGCCGAAGAGAAGCCGAGATCACCGGAGAGCCCAGATAGAGTGAGGATTTGCTGGGGGCTGGGAGGCCTGCCAGCCTGCCAGCGCCCCCAGCACCCCTGCCTGCCACGTACCCGCTGAACCCCAATAAAAACCTGCAAAAAAAAAACACTGAGCACTCTGACTCTTCCTTTGCCCGGTCTGCATGGGATCAGAAAACCTGCACCGTGTCCAGTCCAGGCCTTTACAAGGTACCCGCCATCAGACATGCTTTCAGGATCACAGAGATCCATCACCAACGCTAATGGTGGGAGGGCAGAAAAGCCTGACATCATTTACCCTACACCGAGGTTTCTATAGATGAGAATGTCCCTTCACATGAGATGCATGAGACGGCCATGAGAATGGCCTTCACAACTTGGTCACATGAAACAGACATAACCAGGAACAGCTAGAGAATAGAAACGAGGGGCAGAACCGATGGCACAATCCACAGAAATGTTGAGGCCTCCAAGCAGTGTGGTGGGCTCCATGGCTTGCAGGTGGTCTGAGCAAGTGGGGTCTGAAGCAAGGGGCAGGGCATGGAGGGAGGTGGGGCTGATGTTCTCAGTCATGGATTTGGGAGTTGGGGCTCTGAGGGCAGGGGGAGCAGAGATGTGTCTCCTCCTGGGCAGCTGTAGATGGGAAATCGCACCGGTGTAGAACTCCCATGTGTTTTAAGGTTGTGCGTGGGTGAAATGGAGTGATGGCCTCCTGGGCTGGAAGATAGGGTTAATTTCTCTGGGCAGAGTTGGTCAAGAAGTTTTCTTTCCACACCCAAGATATTCCAGCTTGCTGGTAAGGAGCGGCAGAGAAGGCCTTGTAATTTCCCCACCAAAATGCACCACCTCCTCCAGGCAACCCCTCCAACACAGACCCTTGGCATGAAATGGTGCCTGCACGTGCCTCCCTAGTGCTGGGTGGGGCGCAGCTTCGGGTCACTGAAGGGGACCCCTCAGAGCACTTCCTCCCTTTCCTCTCTAGCAAAGTCACTTCTGATTTGACTCTGCTCCTGCTTACAATAGCCCAATCCCCCAGGCTCCAGGGAATGAATTAGCCCATCATGGACTGTTATTGGAAAAATCCAAGTGGCCAATGAAGTCTGATCACCTTTTCCCCTGTAACTTCCCTGGATTTTTTCTTCCTCCCAGGGAGTAAGAGGAAAGTTGTGTTTTTAGACCTCACATCCTAGTGACACTTCCTTCCTGGAAGGAAATGCTCTCACTTTCTTGTGGAAAGTGAAAGGCAGATCAGCTGTGGCTGGGAGGTCGGGGTGGTGACAGAGGCTTGGGTTGCCCTGTGTGTTGTGCTGCCAGGGAGCAGGGGGTCCAGGGAGAAACACGCTTCCTCTTTGGCACCAGTGAAGACAGAACTGTTCCTTAGACCCAAGCCACGTTGTCCCTTAACAGCCCTCTGATTTGTGGGCAACCATTGACCCAGCTCTCCAGGGTAGCGCTGGGCTAAACACACCCCAGGTCCCACGTGGACTTTCCAGGATTTGAGTTTGTGGCTCTAATTGTTGGTTTACACTTATCTCCGTCCAGGGAACCTCAGATGGCTGGGAAGATTCTCTTTGCTCTTTCAGTAGAACATGATAATTAAGTATTTTGTATATGTTCAAATTAGATGCTCTAGGAGGAAATTATGGCAGCTACTGCCAAGAGCGCCTGCAAGCAGGGTTGTTAGGAGAGAACTCATGTTTCACTCAAGTGCGAATGGAGCGGCTTCGGGTCAGCAGGGCAGTCTTGCCACTCCTCTCATTGCACATTGCACATCTGGTTCTCAGGATCAAACAGATCCAAGAGTGTCTGGAATCTCATTTCCCAAACCACTTGGGAGTCTGGGCCTCTGGAACAACCCGTGTAAGGGAGGTGAGCCAGCCTGACCCTTGCTCCCCACACCAGAGGGGAACCAGGATCCCCAGCGACACCCATAGAGAGGTGCTCATTTGGTTCCTGACACCCTAGACCATGGAATTTCCTTTTCTGAGACCTCTGTCCTGGGAGAGACACCTGTGGGTTGGCTGCAGGATAGCAGCTCCATCCGGGAGTCCAGGGCTGGCTTCCAGGGTCTGTTAGATGCTCCCATTGTCCTGGTCAACTCTGAACCAAGGCCTGGTCAAGCCTTTGTCCCCAAGGCCAGGTTCAAGGACTGGTTGCCAGGAAAGGGCCTTTCTATAGCAGCACTGCCTGTCGAGTCAACCCCCGTGGGAGCAACAACTCCTGTGAGCAGGGCCACTGCAGGGTCTACACACCTTGCTCTTCTCTGGGTGACCATTGAGCCAGTAATGAAGATGATGACAGTTGCTGTTAGTCCAATGCCTCTACTTCATACTTGGTGCTTTATATGCTGTTTCTAATTATTTCAACACACAGTGGGATTTCCATCTCCAGATAAGGAAGCTGAGACTCAGAGAAGTTAAATGCCCTTAGGAGAGGAACACTGAGTTTCAGAGCAGAGGTTTAGACCTATCTTTGTCTGCGTTCACAACCCAGCTGGTCTCCAATCACTCTCTCTTATTCCCATTTCCCATGTTCACCTGGTCTTTTAGAAAGAACATCAATAATGTGATGAGCTTCGTCAGAAGGACCACTGGGGGACAAACACCAGATAGTGCCTCCTTCACCAGGCACATGGCAGAGGGGCCAGGGGCTAAGGGCCTTCCTGAGGGCTCTGTGCTGGCATCCTCCCCAGCCCTTATAGCCAGAGTCACCACATTTAACAAATAAAACATGGGCCGTGTTTGCACCAGAATAGTATCCACTGTTATCTGCCACTCAAGTCCTACTGGGCACCCTGCATTTTACCTAGCCACCCTACTGTGCCTGGGGGTTGGCTGCAGCATATCAGCTCCATCCAGCAGGCTGGAGATGAGAATGAATAGAAAGGATAGGCAGGGAAGGAAAAAGAAGAGTGGGTGTAGGAGGGTGGGAGAGGAGACAGTGGGGCTGAGTGTCCTGGTTCCTGTGTCTAGCTTGCTCCTTGTTCTCTCGTGTGTGACCAAGGAGGTACCCAGGAACCCCAAACTGTTAAGTGGTGCATGCTCTAAAAGGGGACCTGCCATCCACACACACAGGCAGACTCTTGGTGTGAATGATTTTTAATAGAATTGGCATTCAGAGAGAAAGAGAAAGAAGAAAGGATTTCATATAATAGTTTTCCCACAAAATTACCAAAATTTCCCATCTCTGGTGGTCAAATGTCCAGCCAAACAAGGTTTGCCTGAAGTGAGACTGAAGTGGCCCAAAAGCTTGCCACAAGTCTAAGCCACCTTCTGGTGGGGACCCGTAAGACAGGAGGTGACAGGTTCCAGAGACCTGGGACAGAAGGAAAGATTCACGATCCAAAGTGCACCATATAATTCAACATGAACTCAAGATAACAGTTGCTATTGTTTCTGCCAAGGGCCAGGAGCAGCCTCCTTATGTCACCCTCACCCAAGTATCTCTAACATGTCTATCATCCGTATCTCTCCTCCAAGTCTTTCCAAGTCTCGCTCCCTTTATGTATCCACTTTGCTCCTTCCCAGCTGCCCCACATTCAGGAAGTCATGTTCATGGCTTGCTGGGACTTGTAGTCCAAGGTTGCTACATATAAATAGGAGTAAGAAAAGTGGCACCTCCCCTTCATGAAAGTATATCCATAACATCTCCTGGGGTAATCCATCTGGGTATCCCACAGGCAAGGCAGGCTAGGGCCTGGGCATTCCAAGGCAGGCAGGACTGGTGGTAGAAAGGTAGTGCCTCCTCCCTCCTCCCATGGCCCTGAAAAGCACCCCTTCTAGGAGAGAAACAGAGAAGGAGAGATCCCAGAGGGTAACCTCTGTGGCATGTGCTCTGGGGTAGCCCAGGGAATGAGTGCCACCCAGAGAAGAGAAGCTAGGAGTTTGCCTAACATTTATCCAGGAAAGCATTTCTGGGATAGAGGAGTAGCCAGGTGGAGGAGGGATGAACCTATGTCTCTGACTTCTTGTTGCTTTTTTTTTTTTAAGATTTATTCATGCATACAAGACCTGCGGTATAGGCCAGAAGTGTGTGGGGGTGGTGGTGAGAGGACTCACCAGAGACAGAATGGGGAACAGAACAGGCAGACTGACTGAAATACACTGCTGAGAGAAGCAGCGGGCGAGTCTGGAGGTGTGCTGTGCCATGTGGGTAGCTCCCTGGCTGGATACGGATCAAACTCGTGCTGCAGTGGCTGCGGACAGCTTCATAGGTTTTGTCTTAACCCTTTGCACCACCAGGGAGGCCCTCTTGTCACTTCTGACTGGAAATGTTGACCATGAGTGAGTTTACTTCCCATCTAAGTTGTGCTGGCATAGATACAGCCCCCACACTAAATAGCACAGCCTCTGGGGGTCTTGAGAAGTGCCTGCCCAGCATGTTTCTGGTCTCTGCACCTGAATCTCCCCAAGCCCCACATACTCACCTCCTTCTACTAGAAAAAGAGTTCTAACAGCATCCATTTTAAAGAGACAATTACAGGTTTTGCTCTGTGCCTTTTTTGCCTGTTTTTCCATTTAAGTGAAATTTGGAGGCTTCAAGCCTTTGGCCCGTGACTCCCTCTCCACGACTGTGTTTATGGGATTCCTGAAACCAGCAGATGCATTTCCAAATTCAGGAAAGAGTGTCTGATGCCTGTATAAACACTATCATTGCATGACGTGGACAGGCAGAGGCTCCAGGGTCCCCCTAGGCATCAGCTGTCCCCAAACATTTCCTGTGACATCTACAGATTGGCTTTTGTAGAGTTAGTGGCTTTCACAGAACTCAGGACCCTGTGATGTTTGGTGGCACCCCAAGAAGAAACAGCAGGTTCTGTCAGTGGGACCCAGAGGCGTGTGTGGCTGCCAGCGGAGAACTGTAAAGACCAGGCAGGTGGACACAGGCATCCCGATAGGAGGACATCAGACTTGCATGAACTAGGCCCCTGGGTGGGAGCGCAGTGGGGACCTAGTCTGGAAAGGCAGACTCAGTGTCCAATCAGTCCACCAACACAGACAGAGGGTTCTGGAAAGATTTGGCTTTGATACCAGCAGATAGGAACCAGTGCTCACAGGGTCCCTGGGAAGAATGTCTCTGTTCTGGTTTCATGGCTGACATGAGGGTGAGGCAGTGAGACAAAAAGATACTCAAGTTAAGGAGGCCTTACTCTCAGGGTCAGCCCTGTACTCATGTGACTGGAGACCTGAGATGAGCACTTCCTTCAGTTTTGACCCTGAGACCTAGCTTGCCCTGCCCTGCCCCTGGCCTTGCTGGCAGTGTCCTGGCCCACTCAGGACCCAGTCGCTGCTGCTCTGATTCCACGTAGCAGCACAGGTTGGGTGTGTTCATGCGCCTGGTCTTGCATTTCTCTGTACCCATCCTGGCGGAAAGTTGGAATGGATCTCAGTGGTTCCTTCTCCGTGTTCCCACCTGACAGAAGGACATACCCATTCACTCTGTTGTCCCACAAAGACCCTCGGAGACCTCTTTCACCTCACCTGACACCAAGTCTGGTTCGTAAACAATCTCATCACCCACCCTATCTCCTCTGAACCAGCCCCTCCCTCCACAGAGATCTTTCTAAAACTCACATCTGAGGCATCTCCTCACCCTGGGGCTTCTGCTTGAAAACCAAGGGAAAGAAGGAAACCCAGTCTTGAGTGGAGCGGTGCACACAGTTCTTTATCTGTATAACTTTGCTTTCTGACTACAAAGTAGTACACAGGGAAACACAGGGAAATACCAAAAATAGAAAGAAGATTACTCTTCTGGGCTCCTAAAGCTTACGCATGACCACTTGACTTACTCTGACCAATAAATTATTAGCGGAGGTGACATGTGTCACTTCAGGCAGAAGCTTCCAGAGACAGTGCCTGACCTTCTGTGCTCACTTCTCCCCAACAAACACATGTCCCCTTATTGACCTCTGCTTTGCTGAGTTATCTTTTCACAAAAGGTAGTCTTAGCCCAGTGCACACATCGACTCTGACCCTCAGCAGAAGGTGGACGGCTCCATTCAGGTTCTTTCCCCTTCTCTCCTTCATTGGAAAAATCTCTATCATGTTACCAAGCACCACCCCAACTTTCTAGGATGCACAGAACAGACAGTGTCATAGTCCTGCTGTTTTGGAACTTAGCTTGGAGGGGCACAGACACACAGGTAACTGAATGTGTTACCTACACATGGAGTGATATGCTTTGAGGAAGGTAGAACTTAGCATTGGGTGTGGGGGGCAACAGGACACTAGCAGGATGGCTGGGGGAGGCCTTTCTTGAGGGGTGAACTGAGCTGAGAATGGAATCAAGACAAGGAACCAGCCATGCAAGAAGGTGGAGAGGCGCCCAGGCCCTGGGACACATATGGCTCAAGGAACAGAAAGTGTTCTGTATGTTACTGGAGAGTTGTGAGCAAAGGACAAGGTGGGGTTGGAGGGGGTCATGTGCACAGTTGGGCTTTGACTCCATAAGGTATTGGGAAGCTCTTAGTTCGTAAAATGAATGCCACCTTCTTTCAACCATTTTAAAGCATGTTTGGGCTGCTGGCAGGAGATCTGGTTGTAGGGCAGCAAGAATGAGAGAGAGAGAGAGAGAGAGAGAGAGAGAGAGAGAGAGAGAGAGAGAGAGAGAGAAGGAGGTGGGGAGGCAAGGAGGAGGGTTATTGCATGGAAAGATGTACACATACTTGGGAAGTCCTTTGGGGTGTAGAACTGATGAGGGTTGCAAATGGCTTGTGGGAGATAAGGCAGAGAATCAAGGATGACCCCTGAGTTCTTACCTTGAGAAGCTCCAGATACCACTAAAAATTGGGCACTAATGCAATATCCAAATGAAAACAAGAGATTTTTAAATCTCCTTTGCAGTTTTCTTAAGAGGTCCCTTGATGAAGTAGGGTGGGGGCACAGGGCCCCCAAGATGTCCGCCCCCCCCTACTCTTTTGTCTGTTGCCGGAGGAGAGAACACACAGCCCTGTGGTGAAGCCAGTGAAGGAGAGGCTCATCCATCTGCCTGCTGCCATGTGGCCAAGGGCTGTGGCTCATCACTGCTGGCTTTGGCAGGAGGCTTTACTGGCATCTGATCAAGCTTGAGAAGGTCGAGGGGTTAATTTTGCCCTGCAGGCAGGCATTATGCCTGGCATCTAGGCAAGAATTCAGAGTATGTTGAGGGTCCTCTGATGTCCAGCTCTGAGTGGAAGGCACCTCAGGCTGTGCTGGAACAGTCCTTGCCCTGCTGTCAAAGACATGGGATAACCCACACCTGACTGACAGCACAGAGTTGGTGCAAAGAAACCCTTAAAAGCCCAAGTGAGTTATTTTTCTAGGTGGAGCTGCAGAGAACCACAGCTTATGTGTTCCCTAAGGATTTTGGTCCTGCCCTGAGCTCAGGTTCCCCTTCACCCTAGAGGAAGAACACACATTCTTGCTCCAAACCTTTAAGGGAGAATGATTTGAGAACTAATAAAAGTATTGATAAAGATGCTGAGATGCTGGGGCTGGGTGGAGCTGGGTAACAGATTCCAGGTATTCTGTCTAGGTGTGTTGTAATTGTTCCTTCAGCACCATTGTTCCTATACTTTGTTGTTGGCTTTGAATGTGGGACTGAGCAATCACTAGATATAGTTGTGCCTGGGTCTATTTTCTCTTGCAATATCTCTCTTCTCATATTAAAACAAACAAACAAAATGAACAAAATCCCTGAGGAAAGAAATATATGTTCATTTAGAAAAATGCCACAACTAGTCAATGTCATTGCTCAGAGTTAAATTCTGACAACAAAACATTCTTTTAGTAAAGTTTCATGTATAAAAAAGCACATATATTTATGATATATTTCCATAAATAAAAATTCCTTAAGATGTAAATATCAGCAAAATTTAAGGCTGTCTGCATTTTGTTTTGTTTTGCACATAACTTTTTGGGATGACCAAAGCACAGATAGTGAAGGAAAGGATAAACACCTGGGACTACATCAAATCAAAGAGCTTCTGTACAGCAAAAGAGACATTAACCAAAACAAAGAGAGACCCCACTGATTAGGAGAAAATTTGCACACAACACAAGTGATAAGGGGCTGATTACAAAGATCTACAAAGAGCTGATGAAATTCAACTAAACAAAGTAAACAAACCCGTCAAAAAATGGGCAGAGTAGCCAAAAAGACACTTCTCCAAAGAGGAAATGCAATTGGCCAACGGGTATATGAAAAAATTTTCAACATCTCTGGTAATCAAGGAAATGTAAATCAAAACCACAACGAGATACCATCACACCAGTGAGAATGGCACATATTAAAAAACTAGCAACAATTATTGGCAAGGATGTGGAGAAAAAGGAACTCTGCTACACTGCTGATGGGAATGCAAACTTGTCCAAACAATATGGAAAATTCCTCAAACTGCTAAAAATGGAGCTTCCTTATGATCCAGCAATTCCACTCCTAGGTATCTACCCAAAGGACACAAAAACATTAATCCAAAAGGACACCTGCACCCCTATGTTTATTGCAGCACTATTTACAATAGCTAAGCTATGGAAACAACCCAAATACCCAAAAATAGATGACTGGATCAAGAAGATGTGGTACATATACACAATGGAGTATTACTCAGCATTCAAAAAAGATAAACTCATACCATTCACAGCAACATGGATGGAGCTGGAAGGGATCATGCTCAGTGAAATAAGCCAGAAAAAAAGAGAAAAATACCAGATGGTTTCACTTTTATGAGGAATGTAGAGGATCCAAATAAGGAATCAGGAAAAAAAAGTAATTATAATAAAGTAAATATCAAAATTAATGGGCAACTATAAACCAGAGACATTCTACAGGGGGCAGAGAGGAGTAGGATCAAAATGGGTGGGAAGAGCACAAGGGACCATGGTGATGGTACACGGGTGAATTGGTGGTGGGAATTTCACAGGGACTATAACCGAGATGAGAAAGCATATATTGTACAAAAAGGTAGAATGATGTAAAAAATACATAAAATTAAAAAAAAAAAACCTTTTTGGGATGACATTTACACTAACACAAACACATATACATATATATATATATATATATATATATATATATATATATATATACACACACATTTTTTTTCAGTGACTGAATAGTACTCCATCCACTATATGGATCACAATTTACTTGGGTAGTCCCAAGTTAGGCTATTTTCAGTTATTTGATACTGTTAGAATCAAATCAACAAACACATACAAAAACACACAAAAACACACAAACACTTACAAAAACACACATAATCAAAGCATAATTATTGTTAAAGTAAAATGAACAAAGATTTCATTCTGTTACAGATACACCTCATGAAGGGGAGGTGCCATTTCCTTGCCTCCACTTATATGCAGGCACCTTGGATTATAAGTCCCAGTATGCCATGAACCAGACATCATGAGCAAGGGTGCTGCTGGGAACAAGGGGTGGAGTTAAGCAGTCATGCTTAACTTATAACATGGAGGGAAGGTGGGGCTGTCTCTCTTGCTTTTCCAGTTTTGACTTGTACCCAGGGGCTTGGAGGAGATACGTGGAGGAGAGACATGGAGAGATACTAGGGAGAGATACTCAGAAAAAACATATGGATAAGAGAAATGTGGGGAGGCTGTCCTTGGCAGAGGCAATGGAAACTGTTATTTTGATTTGTACTTTGATTTTGATTTTTACTTTTCAGTAATCAGATGTGAATTATTAAATAGATGTGTTTGAGATTGCAAGGTCAATTATATCTGACTTGTTCTTCAGTCCCAGAATGATTGAACATGCCTCCTGCCTCTACCAGAAAGACTGCCTACTGGGGTGGGGAAGGGGTGTGGCAGCTTATCTTTAGCTACTTTGTCTGTGGGTTTGTTTGTTCTTGTCCAGCCTTTGATGTTCAAGTGGGTTTGACAAGTCTAGAGAATTATTGCTAGTGCATCTGTGCTTGTGGAGTGTCTCTCTCTGAGGTCCTGAGCTTTCACTGTCTTCCTTTTTACCCCAGACAGGGCCTCAGATTTAGGGAAGAACTAAGCCAATATAACAATCTTCCAGCCCTTTCTCTTCCTCCCCACCTCTCAGAGGTCTTGGTGTAACAGTGGGATATAGTGAAACGATGGTGGTCACTAGGAGACAAACTGGTCAGGCCCCAGCTCCTTCATGTATCTTTCAGGTTTTGCTTTCTTCTTGAAGAGGTTATTTCTAACCAAGGGTAGAGTGTGTGCTCCTGAAGGATTAATGATTTGTAGATTGCAAGAGTAATGTGATTTCAAACTTTCTATTGAGTTTGTCTTAAGCATCTTAAAATCTCTCAAAAACAAATTAAGGAAGTAATGAGCTTTTGGTGCTTGTTGAATGGGCCATGGGTGGAAAAAAGTTGAAAAGTACAAGACAGAAAATTCTTATTGGTAGGTATTATAGGTTAAATTATTCTCCCCTCAAAAAAGACACGTGAAAGTTCTAGCCTTCTTCCTACTCCATCCCCCTGAATGTGGACTGGAAATGGAGTCTTTGCAGATTAATTAGTTATGTCAAGGTGGAGTCACCCTGGACTGGGTGGGCCCCTCATCATATCATGTGCCGGAATAAGAAGACAGCCATGCGAAGAGAGAGATCGGGAGAAGGCCGTGTGGGCAGAGAATCTGCCCACACCTTGATGTTGGATGTCAAACCTCCAGAATTTCAAGACAATAAATGTCTGATGTTTTAGGCCACCCAGTTGGTAGCAAAGCTAGGAAACCCATATAATGGGCATTTGGGGATCCTTCCTCCCTCCCTCCCTTCCCATTCCCTCCCTCCTTTACTTCCTTTTTTCTTTCTTTTAGCCTATTTCACTCTTTCATAACATTTACTGAAAGGAAAAGAGACTGGATGAGATGATGTCTGGAGCCGTTTCTAGCCTATGTGATTTTCACAGAGGCTGACTTGTCATACCTGGAATCTGGCGCTTTTGCTGCACCAGCCTCCCACCCTGGTGAGAAGCAACCAATAACTTTCCTGTGAGCATGTCCCCTCATTAGGAACTGGTACCTGTGGGTTCTGGGTTAGATGTTAATTTTAAAAATAAAAAGCCAGCAAGCCAACAGCCAGTATCATTCTCAATGGTGAAAAGCTGAAAGCATTTCCATTAAGATCTGGAACAAGACAAGGATGTCCACTCTCGCTACTGCTTTTCAATATAATACTGGCAGTCCTAGCCAGAGCAATAAGACAAGAGAAAGACATACAAGGAATCCAAATAGGAAAAGAAGAAGTCAAACTATCACTATTTGCAGATGATATGATAATATACATAGAGAACCCCAAAAACTCCACAGAAAAACTAATTCAACTCATCAATCAGTTCAGTAAAGTGGCAGGATACAAAATCAACTCGCAAAAGTCAGTAGCCTTCCTATACACAAACAATTAATCTGAAGAAGAAGAAATAAAAAAAAATCCCTTTTATTATCAAAACAAAAAAATCAAATACTTGGGAATAAATCTAACAAAAGAGGTAAAGGACCTATACAAAGAAAACTATAAAACACTGTTAAAAGAAATAGAAGAAGACACAAAGAAATGGAAAGACATCCCCTGCTCATGGATTGGAAGAATAAACATTATTAAAATGTCCATCCTACCAAAAGCAATATACAGATTCAATGCTATTCCAATCAAAATTTCAATGTCATTCTTCAAAGAAATAGAACAATTATTGATGAAATTCATATGGAATCACAAAAAACCCCAAATAGCCAAAGCTCTCCTGAAAAAAAAAAAGAACGGAATGGAGGCATCACACTCCCAGACTTCAAATTATACTACAAAGCCATAATCATCAAAACTACATGGTATTGGAACAAGAACAGACACACAGACCAATAGAATCGAATAGAAAATTAAAAAAAAAAATAAAATAAAAAAAAGAGAAAATCCAGAAATAAACCCACAGATATGGTCAACTAATCTTTGACAAAAGAGCAAAGAATATGCATTGGAGCAAAGAAAGTTTGTTTAATAAATGGTGCTGGGAAAACTGGGTCACTACATGCAAAATAATGAAGCTTAGCTACTACCTAATACCATGCACAAAAACCAACTCAAAATGGATTAAAGAACTAGACATAAGACCTGAAACCATAAAATACATAGAAGGAAATATAGGCGAAACACTACGTGATATGCACATCAAAGACATCTTTACAGACACATCACCCAAAGCAGTGATAGTGAAGGCAAAGATAAACAGCTGGGACTACATCAAATTAAAGAGCTTCTGCACAGCAAAAGAGACAATAACAAAAACAAAGAGAAGCCCCACTGACTGGGAGAACATTTTTGCACACAACACTAATGATAAAGGACTGATCACAAAAATCTGCAAAGAGCTGATGAGACTCAACAACAACAAAGAAAATAATCCAGTCAAAAAATGGGCAGAAGAGCTAAAAAGAAACTCCTCTGAAGAGGAAATGCAAATGGCCAACAGGCACATGAAAAAAAATGTTCAACATCACTTGTAATCAGGGAAATGCAAATCAAAACTACCATGAGATACCATCTCACACCAGTGAGAATGGCACATATTAAAAAAAACTAGCAACAACAAATGTTGGCGAGGATGTGGAGAAAAAGGAACTCTCCTGCACTGCTGGTGGGAGTGCAAACTGGTCCAACCACTATGGAGAGCTGTGTGGAGATTTCTGGACCTACTAAACATAGAGCTTCCATATGATCCAGCAATTCCACTCCTATTTACCCAAAGGACACAGAAACATCAATTCCAAAGAGCACCTGCACCCCTATGTTTATAGCAGCACTATTTACAATAGCTAAGCTTTGGAAACAACCCAAATGCCCAAAAATAGATGACTGGATCAAGAAGATGTGGTACATATATACCATGGAATATTACTCAGCATTCAAAAAAAGATAAACACATGCAATTTGCAGCAACATGGATGGCGCTGGAAGGGATCATGGTCAGAGAAATAAGCCAGAAAGAAAAAGAAAAATACTGGATGGTCTCACTCATAGCAGGAATCTTGAAAACTAAATAAGGGACCAGGAAAATGAATAACAATAAGAAACCAGAGACACTCTATGTGGGGTGGGGTTCGGGGAGGGGAGGGATTGGGGTCAAAATAAGGGGGTTTTAATTGTATGGGGAATATAAAAATAAAATTTATTTAAAAATATATATATATAAAAAAATAAAAAACTTGGAGAGGAGTCATTCTGTAGAGGTATAGGGACTTTACAGGTTGTGAAGCCCTGGTCAAGGTTCTATGTTTCAAACAAAAGAAATTGGCTCCTGCTAAATTACACAGAGAAGGGTCAGTAGTTCACAGAATCATGGGAAACCTGGAAATAAGCCCAAGCAGGAAATGGGGACGGGGGTTCTGCCCGAATGTTGCCACAGCAGCCACAGGACCACAAGCTCCGTGTGTGCATGAGTGTCTTCAACTGCGGCACCAGTTTCTGGGTACCAGACTCTCCACGCGGCCACAGTCATCATCAAGAAACATTTCTGGTTGATCTAGAGTGTATTTCTTCAAAATTCAGAAACATAAATTAACCTTACACATTAGTGTTCCCAAAAAAGAGAACCCAGGAAAAATATTGTAATTTTAGGAGATGGAATAAATCTCTCCATTTTCAAGGAGCCCTTGATTGACTGTAGGGGACATCCCCACAGTCAAACTGTCTTGGGAAAAGAATATCTGGCCCCATTGAGTTCTTCTGAGGAGGTGATTTTATCTCCCAAAACTTTGGCTTTCTCCCCAACAGGAAAAACACTCAGAGGCATACAGCAGTTCTGGCCTGAATTGCAGGGGCCTCCTGTGTACACTTGAGGACCCCACCCTCTCTCAGCCCAGAGTTCTATTCAAATCTCCTGCAAATAGCTTTTTTTTTTTTTTGGCCATTCCTTGGGAGAAGAGTCTTGAAAACAGGCTCAGGGCCATTGAGTAGGGAATTTGAGATCCTGAGCCCATCAGCATGATCTAGATTTTACAAGGCAGGTGTGGACTCCAGGCAGGGACATCTGTTGGTCCTGTTGACCCCACCCTGCAGGAAGACCAGACGAGAACCTCAGAGCAAGAACCCCTCTTGTCTAGGGGTGGAAGGGTCTCTAGGCCTCTTTTGGCAGGGTGGTGTGGTTGTGATTTGGTCTGTGGCCTATGAGACCTGCCACTGGGGGGAAGAAAGAGCCCCCATTTGGGGGACCCATGTTACTCATAAAATTCTTCAATTCAGCTTCTACCTCACCTCCACCCTGTGTTACCTGTGTTGGGATTGTGAAACTCCAGGAAGCTGCCTGTGTTTGGGGCTGTCTGAGCCTGTGAGGAGAAGTTAATAGGAGGAGGAAATCAGGGCATGCCTGGCTCAGCCCGTCTCCTCTCCCTCATGTTCCCATTTAAAGTCAGTTTACGTGACTTCCTGCTCATGTGTCCTTTTCCTTCCATGGACCTGGCAGTTCTATTTTTGAATGTCTGGGCAGGGACCAGAATTGTACAAGTATAGCCAATCAAACAGAGGTCTAGCTGCCTCCCTGGGCTGTTAATTGTGGCTTATCTTCCTGCCCAAACTCTTGTCTCTCCCAGAAGACTGAGTACTGTGTTCACGCCCTGGAGGGAGGGGTCAGGTGGAGAGTGGGGGAGAGCTCTTTTGGGCCTTGGAAATGGAGAAATTTATTCCATCTCCTAAAATTAAAATATTTTTCCTGCGTTCTCTTTTTGGGAACACTAATGTGTCAGGTTAATTTATGATTAGATCCCAAACAAAAATAATCACTAAGCCCAACACCCAATAAAGTTCCCATTTACTTTTTCGTCACACTTCTTCCCCACCTGGCAGGCTGGGCACGCTGGCTCTTGATGTGTTTTCCTGAGTGTTCTGAGGCTGGCTTTCTCTGGGTCTCGCCGTGCTGTGTGTCTGGCTCTTTCCACAGCTTCAGTCTCCTGCTGATCCAACACAGTCAACATGTCCGCCAGTGTCCATCTTTTTCACAAATGCGCATTTGTTCCCCGCTTTTAATTTATCAACTAGTCATGATGCTTGGTAGATGTGAGCTCTGGTTCTGCAGCTGCAAGGCCCTGAGGAACACTGGCTGGTTTTCCTAGTGTGGCAAACCCCACAGGGAAGAGACCCAAGAGGCAAGGAATGTCACTGACTGGCTATGTCTCCTCCAGACATCCAACAAGCCATTTCATAGACTCACCACTTTGGAAGGTCAAAGCACCTTCTCTCATAGAGGACAAAGCTGAAGAAGTGAGTGGCCCAAGATTGTACTTCAAACAAGGTTTTAATACCAGTTTTTATGCCAAACAGCCCCGGAGACACTGGGTGATGGAATCTGTGCTCTAGCAGGTGGGGGGTGTCTCCCTGGGTCTATCCCAGGGAAGGAGGGGCTGCTGACAGCCCACCTGGACTTGCTTCAGGCTTGACTCCCTCAGCTGGTGTTCAAATGCTCCACTTGTCAATTATTTATTTGTTTCTCTGTTTTTGTATCATTCTTGTTTTTACTTTATGCTGCTTCTGTTTGTGGGATACTTTCTTACCAGTTATGTGAGGTCTTTTAATACCATTTTTACAGTTATTTCTGCCTACCATATGATTATCTAACTTTAGTATATAACAACCCCCTTTTCTTTATTTTATATTCGCTTTTCCATAGTTTGAAAGATATTCTTTCGTATGTTTTAAAAATTACCTTTCCAGTGAAAAACCTTCTAAGTCTTTGTTGGCCTAGTGAAGTTTTTAGTTTGCATAAGAATGTATTGAATTCTTGGGCCTCCCTGGTGGCGCAGCGGTTGAGTGCTGGGCTGTGAAGCTGCTCGCAGCCTCTGCAGTGCAGGTTCAATCCCAGCCACCGGGCGAGGGTCCCACATGGCGCGACAGACCTCTTCTGCCGCCTGCTGCTCCCCTCAGCAGTGTACTTTGGTTCTTTTGCCTGTTCTGCTCCCTGCTCTGGCTCTGTTGAATTCTCTCACCCTCCCGCGCTTCTGACTGTAACCAGTGCTTGTATAAATAAATAAATCTTTAAAAAAAAATGTATTGAATTCTAAGAGTAAAATAATTTTTCTAAGGTAATTTAAAGACTGGCTACTCTACTGTCCCATCTTAAGAGACAGGGAGTTTATGCCACTAAGCTTCTGGTTTCTTTGCAGCAAACCTCTTGTTATTGTTTTGCTTTTCTCTGGGAAACCTCTCAGGAATGTTTCCCTTTCAATGAAGTCCAGAAATGTGACACATACTTGCCTTGGTATGTGTTGATTTTTTCCATCTCTGCCTGCACTCTCTGGGCCTTTTTAATGGCACGATGAGTCTTTTTGTGAGTTTGGCAAAATTCCTTCTCTTCTTATTTGATGATATGATTGAGCATATATGCCTCCTCTTTAGAGCTGAATAAATGTAGTGTTGTACACTTCTAAAAGCAGGTGTAGCTTCTAGAGGAGCAAACAGCTGGGTCGCCAAATGCATGCCTACCAACCCACTGGGAAAATCTAGATGAAATGGATGAAGATTCTATGGAAGAACCATCTTCATATTGACAGTAATGTTTTTCCAGGAGTGGGGAAAAGGATTTTTGAAAATAGAACTGGTTGCAAGATTTGAGAAGTGTGATCCTGTATGATAGTGACCACAGTTTTTGCCTGAATGCTGTGGAAACTTGAAAATGAAAGTCTCACAGTCTTTTCCAGAGAAAGCTTTCCGGGAACTGGTATTGGAGAGGGGCTGGGTAGATGGTGGGCAGCAGTGCTGTAGGGGTGAACTGGGGGCAACACCCCACACTATTGTCAGCACTGGTGTCCTGTCCTCCACTCTAGCCCCCTCTGGCTTGTACCTATGAGTTAGCTGGAGCTAGTCCTCCTTCCGAGGAGGATCCGGGCATAGCGAACAATCCAGCTCAGCACCTGGCTACCCTTGATTGTGATCCTTTCATCCATAGGTGTGTAAGTCAGGAGGTCCAGGGAGCCTTTGAGAAGCAGTTCTCTGTGCCTGGTTGCCAATCCTCTTTGGCTAAAAAGACTTCAAATGTATATATCTTCTCATTGACAGTAGAAAGTGAAGTGGCAACAAACCTCAGGTGTCCTTGCCCTCAGATCTCACATACCCAGGGCTCATTCCACATAAAATATGAATGTTGTTCTAAAGAATCATGGTGTTGGGAGATACGAGAAAGTAGAAGGGTGGACACATGCACTGGGGAAGAGAAAGAACACATGCACTGGAAGGGTTGGATGCTGGACACTTTCTTTCAGAAGTTGGACAGTGTCATGTGTGCATGCAGCGTGGAGATTGGACAGGGGTTGGAGGGTCCCTAAGGTTGCCATCGACTTATTAACCCCGGCTGTGGTGTTGGCCTACAGATTCTCAGTGCCCAGGGTTCTGCTTGCATGGCTTTGCAGTTGAAGGAGTATGAAGAGTATTTTTTGTTTGTTTGTTTATTTTTTTAATCTTTTTATTTATTTATTTATTTATTTATTAAGATTTATTTATTTATTTATACAAGCACTGGGTACAGTCAGAAATGTGGGAGGGTGAGAGAATTCACCAGAGCCAGAGTGGGGAGCAGAACAGGCAGAAGGACCTAAGTACACTGCTGAGGGGAGCAGCAGGTGGCAGGAGCGGTCTGCCCGCCATGTGGGACCCTCGCCCAGGGGCTGGGGATGGAACGGGCACTACAGAGGCTGCAGGCAGCTTTGTAGCCCAGTGCTCAACCGCTGCGCCACCAGGGAGGCCCGAGTATGAAGAGTATTAAAAGGCCTATAGGCAAGATGGAATTTTGCAGACTGATGTCAAAGACTACATTTAAAGAATATGACTGAAGTCAAGGAAATCCTTCACTCAATTTATTATGCTTTTTGGCAAGTCAAATTAGAAAGCTGAAAACAAGCCTAATAATACACTACCATATAATGTCTTGTGCAGTCTCTTCCTATAGCTGCTATACTTTTAACACCTCCTTGTAAAAGGATCATGCAATACTTTTTTTTTAAATGTAGAGGAGGGAAATATTGTCTTCCTAAAAGAATTTGTAGGCTTCCTACTACAAAGGAAGTATGACAGGCAATGCTCCCTCCACGAAAGCACTTGGAAAGAACCCATCTCTGCTCTGAGTGGGCAGTGAGCTATCAGACTCCAACTGCAGTGTGTGAACTGACCACAGTCTTCCCAGGAAGGCCCCAAGCAATGACAGAGCAGGGCAGGGGTCCCAGGCCTACCTCTTTCTGTCCAACTTGGGAAGCCACTAAGGGCAGTTATTCATCAAAGTCCCCCTTGGGCTGGCCAAGACTTACTGGAGCCAAAGCACAGCTGGAAGCTTTCCCTGCTGCATCCTCCTGCTTTCCCCTTCTCTCCTGTCACAGAAGATGTCTTTTGCCTTCTCAGAAGATGTCTTTTGCCTCTTCCAATCCCCGCCCCACCCTGGACCCTTACCTTTCACATGCATCACCCCCAATTAATTGCTTGCATTTCTAACTTCATCTTGGATTCTCTTCCTACATGGCCTGAATTGTTACAGTCACAAAATCATTACTCCCTGGATTTCCTGGAATCTGAGATAAACTTCTAATCAAGTTGGCATCTCCAAAATGTGTATCACAGAGCCATGTCACACATGTACTATGAGATAAGAGACATTTTGCCAAAACTTTAATGTGAACAAGTTCTGAGAGGTCTTGAAATAAAGAATACTTTTGTTTAACTTGGCTTTCACTCACTATTTTGAATTTGGAACTCATTTTATATGACATATCTTCCCATGAAACATTATATGTTTTGAAACACTTTGGGAAACGTAATCTAGGGTGGTAAGCAGGTTTTTAAAGAAATATTTACCCTTATTATTATTATTTACTTTTTATTGAGATAAGATGTAGTTTAATGGGAGATAATGTAGGTAAAGTCTGTTAAATGTTCTAACCTAACTGTGCAGCTTAATGTTTATATAACTACCACTCACATCAGAATTTCGAATGTTGCCCTTACCTCAGAAAATCTCTCCTGCCCCTTGTCAGTAAACCTCAGCCGCCCTCACACACATTAAAAATCCATTTTTTAATAAATTTTATCACTTCTTTATTATTGACATTAGAAGTTCTTCACACATTTGGATATCAGTGACTTACCAGTTACATGTTTCTCTCAGTCAGTGGTATCTTTTCATTCTTATGGTGTCTTTTAATGAGCACACACAAGTTCTGAATTTCAATGAAGTCCAATTTATCAGATGTTCTCTTGTTGTTAATCTTCTTGTGTCTAATTTAAGAAATCTTTGTTTAGGGTCATAGAGGTACTCTTCCATCTTTTCTTTCAGAAGATTTAGTCTTTTTTTGGCATTAAGTCTATGACTAATCCTGAATTAATTTTTGTTTGTGGTATGAGGTCAAAGTTCATATTTTTCCTTGTGGATATTTAATTGTTTTGGCACTATTTATTAAAAAGACCATCCTTCCTCCCTCCCCACCCCCAATTGCAATCATCAACCAAGTGACCATATATATATATATATATATATATGGTCACTTGGTTGATGATGTTTTTTTTTTTGGACACTGCATCCTGCTACATTGGTCTAAATGTTGGTTCTTTTACCAATACCACATTCTCCTAATTACTGTACTTTGAAATTTGCCTTCCAACTTTTCTTCAAAACATTCTTCTGTTTATTTATTGTTTATGGTAAAAAAAAAATACATTTAGAATTAGTCAGCTGGACACAGTTTAGAGGATCCCAGTTTTGTTGGAAACATTGAAAGAATCATAGTCAGAACCCAAACACATGCCTTCTTTTCTCCATCAGGTCTGATCAGGGTGTTGACCTTGGTCGTGTCAATGTCATAAGAATTCATTTGGCCTTGACATCCACAGTGAACACAAGTGTGTTGTTGCCTTCTGTCTTTATGGTCGATTCTGGTCAGGGGGAACTGGTTGCTGGCATGGTGGTCAGGCTAGTTTCTCCTGGGAGTGCTCTCCTCAGGATATTCCAGCTGCCTTTGGAGACACAGTGTGTTGGGCCCTGGGAAGATGGGTGACTTATGGATGTCTTTTTTCTAGTGACTTTCAGCATGGCCTTCTTAGCCTTCAAAGCTTTTGCTTCATCACTTCCCATGCCATTTTCATGAAAAGAAAAATAGTCTTGATCTAGTTCCTGTGACTACCATATAAATCTTAAAATTAGCTTTTCAGCATTCTCAAAAAAAACCTGCTGGGATTTTGATTGTGGTTGCACTGACTCTATAAATCTCTTTAGCATTAACATCTCAAAATATTGAGTGAAGAAGTTGCTGAGATTGTCTCTGCCCCCACTGCTCACCAGGATCCGACCATGGGCCGCTGAGTCTGGTGGGGGCCCTTGAGGTCTGTCAGTGGTGGACATGGTCTACTGCTAGTGCCCATGTCAAGACTGCTGGTACCAGTCCTGTGCACTTAGACTGCCCAATGATTGCTTGATTCTGCATGGGTATACCATGATTTAATCATCTCCTTATTAGTGGGCCTTGTTTCTAGTTTTTAGTTCCCTTTTATTGAAAACAATGTTTCAGGAAACATCCTTGTACATGTGACTTTGGGTACTTGTGTTATTTCTCTAAGTTTTTGCACCATCAAGTGAAATTTCTGCATCAAAAGTAGTACTGCCCAATAGAACTTTCCACAATGACAGAACTCTTCTATTCTGCACTGTCCAACATGGTAACAACTTGTCTTGTGTAACATTTGAGCACTTGAAATCTAGCTAATGCAACTAAGGAAATTAAATTATAATTATGTTTTAATGTTAATTAATTTAAATTTAAATTTAAACAAGCACACATAATTAGTTACTACATATTAGCACAAGTATAAGCAACACATATTTTATTTATTTATTTAGTCTTATTAAAATTTTATTGAAGAACATTTTGTTATAGCACTACATAAGTTTCAGGTGCACATCATTATAAATCAACATCTGTATATGCTACATTAAATTCACCACTAAAAGTCCAGTTCTATCCTTCATCATACAATGGACCCCTTTTACCTGATTTACTCCCCCTTCCTTCTTCCCTTCTAGTAACCACTGATTTGGTCTTGTAGTCTAAAAGCTTATTTTTATTTTATTTAGTTCATTGCTTGTTTCTTTATGTACCACATATGCATGAAATCATATGGTATTTGTCTTTCTCCATTTGTTGTATTTCACTAAGCATAATACCCTCTAGGTCCATCCACAAATTTAAAAATGGCAGGATTTCATCTTTTTTTTTTTTTTTTTTTTGTAATTTGTTGAGTAGTACTCCATTGAAAGCACATATTTTGTTTTAATAAATCCAGCTAAAATGTGCTCCAAAAGGTCTGTGTGAGTATGAATTCTCACAGACAGTGCCTGTTTTCCCATATCCTCACTAACACCTTTAGATTTTTGCCAAGGGGTGAATAATAGCCTCTAATTGCTAGGTTGGTTTGTTTTGTGTGCTGGTAAAGTGGAGCACATTGTTATGTAACCATTGCCATTTTCATTTCCTCCTCTGACACATGCTTATTCATAACCTTTGTTTTTATTCCACAGAACTGGCTTTTTCTGTCATGAGCTGTAGGGGTCTGTCTCTGGCATGGTTCACATGCCAGGATCCTGGCTGGGTCTCCATGGAGAATTAGAGCATGCTGGAGGCTCACCTTCCATGTGGGCCATTCTCTTCCTATATTCACAAGGGGTCCCTAAGAACTAAAGTGCCCCTCTTTTGCTCTCTCCAGCTCTTCACCAGAAATGGCTGAACCCTTTTCACACACTGAGACCAACTGCAGACTGTGAGCAGGCGTCTTTTCTCCTGTTTTTCAGGTACACAGTGTTCTTGTGGGAAAGTAATAAGTGATTTTTTGGCTTCCAAGATCATCATAAGTTACCTATTTCTGGCAGTTCTGGGGGGTCTGGACACAAGCAGAGGTATACCATGTCATTTTTCATACCATATGGATATTTCTTGGAGCAAGGTAATGTCTGCCTTCCTACATCTCTGACCCACTCTTCTCCCCTCCCCAGGAGGCCTGGTTCTTCTTCCTTTTACCCAGAGCTGGTGACAAGATTCCTTTGTGGAGTAAGTGTGAATGTTTGTGTGATGTTAGTGATGTTTGTTATGTTAGTGTGGAACATATTTTGTTTGATGTCAGGTCTGCCACTCACCATCTGGAGGACTCCAGCAACTTGCTTAATCTCTGTGATCCTCATTCTGATCTTTGAAATGGAGTTGTTGATGCCCATGATCCATAATTTGTTCTGGGAAGTTAACCCATCCTTAATGTAAATGCAAAGTACCTGGCACTTGGGGAAGTTGTTCACATTTTTCATATTATTAATATAATTATCATTGCACAACAAAAATGTATTAAGTGATTGATAGGGAGATGAATAAAACAAGTTCTCTGCTGTTCAGAGGCTCATGTCTGGTTGGAGAACAAATGAAGGTATCCATAGTTTGAATAAAAACAGAAAGGAAACATTCATTTTGGTTTTGCAGGAAACAGAGCAGTTGGGTAAGGAAGTCACATCTGAGCAATTGTTAGTGAAACTCTCACTTAGGTTTCTGTAGGCCCAGGCCCAAGACTACTTCCAACCTCAGCACTAAAACAGAAGGACCAGGTTCCAATTCTCTCCTGCAGATCTTCCTATGAAGTACCCCAAAAGTGTCTGGATATTCCCCTGGAATACCATACCCTCTCTGGATGTTTCCTCTGCCCATCCACAGGATGGCCTGCAAAGTTTAGACCTCACTCTGGATCTGGTCTTCACCCTTGTAGCTCAAAACTGAAACTTGAGCTGCATCTGTTCTTGGGTCCTCCCCGTGATCTCAGCCCCTTCCCCATGACCTCAGCCCCTTACTAGTCAGCACCCAGATCGTCTCTGCCCCACCTTAACCTCAGGAGCAGTAGCTTCTGCTGGTGGAGATGGGAATCCAGGTAGGAATGGCCCAGTCCAGGGGCACAGTACTGTGCTTTTAGCCAATATCAACATTAGCCAGTTAATGAACAGACTTGCATGAACAGATGGAATGTTGTGATGCCATTATCACGTATTCACATCACTGGATCTCAGCACTAAGAGTGTGTGAATGAGTCAACTCTGAGTGCAGCCAACCTGGAAATTCTCTGCACACCCCTCTTGGATTTACCTTTTTTTTTTTTTTTTGGCTCAGGATATGGCTGAGATTTTATTTTCTAGAATGAGTTAATTATTAGAAAACTCTCTATTGAGTTAATAGACAAAGAATTAGAAGCAATTGAATTAAAAACACTTTTATGAGTACAAAGCAGATTGATTAACTTAATTGTCCTGTATTCACTGTTTTAAAGTCATTGAAAGCATGTTCTTCTTTTAATTAACCTTCTGGGCTTTCTACAAAAAGCTCTAAATCAGGCATTTATCAGTGCTTTGCTCATGAACAAACACATCTTGAGTCCCTGCAGGGCAGAGTTCAGACACTACCCAAGCAGGTCCAATTCATCAGTGTGAATGCTCTGGGACCTGCCTGTGCACATTGATGAGCCTGCCCACAGTGATTTGTGTGTGTCAGTATTTCCTTCCAGTTCTGAAACTACTGTGATCAGTTTGTACAGGTACAACGTGCCAAAGGGGGATGAACTCAGGAAAAGCCCACAGGGGTCTCCCCTTGATGAATATGACAATCCTGTGATCTGACTTTCAGCCTCACAGGCCCAGAAACTGCTTAGCACGCCAAGACTAGCTCTGGCTCTTGAGAGAAACTCACATTAACCAAGCTCATGGGGGATGATATATAGACCAGAATGAAACCCATAACCTCCAATCAGTCTGCTGAACACTCTTCCTATAGCCAGCCTGATTAGGAAGCCTAGAGAGTCTTTCAGCTTGGAAGCAGAGATAAGGGGTATACACTTGAAAGTTTAATGACATTAGGCCAGACCTGGAAGAGGGGAAAAAGCTTTGATTATGAAAATGCTTAGTAGGTTCCCATGAATATGAGGCAATTTGGTTCATTTATGCTTTATCTCTAGCATTTGGCACATAGTATTTGCTCAATAAACATTTGTTCAATCAATGAGTAGCCCCAAAAGGATATCAGATCTCGATAGCTAAGAAAGGGATGATTGTGATGATCTGAGAGTGGTGAGGGAAGACAGCATTGAGAGGAAGGTGGAAGATGGACAGGTGCTGTGAAGCAAAAGGGAAGGCAGTGTTCTGACACAGAAATGTGCAAGGTGATTGGTGGGAAGCACCCTGGAGAGTTCATGGAAGATTAGTCTGGACAAATTGGGTTAAGAAGGCAGTAGGGCATTATTAGGTGGCCCTATGTGTAGACCTAAGTAAGACAAGAACACTGTAAGGAGCTGGTAGTTAAGGCACAGAAGGCTGGTTACCCCCAGGCCACGTATGTACAATATCAGTGGCCACTGGTTTGAAATGAGGTGTGACCAAGGGAGAGGGGCGTCGGCATAGTACTGGAGA
Organism: Talpa europaea; assembly: GCF_964194135.1. Taxonomy (NCBI): domain Eukaryota; kingdom Metazoa; phylum Chordata; class Mammalia; order Eulipotyphla; family Talpidae; genus Talpa; species Talpa europaea. The sequence continues at coordinate 69,744,424 of NC_140082.1, read as the reverse complement.
CAAACATTGAATCAGCATCTGCTCAGTGAGAGCCAAGCAGAATGGAGGGTGCAGGGACAGAGTGCACCTGAGTCATTGGTCTATTTGTCCTGAAGTCTTCTTGAACCAATCATGCCAGCTGTGTGGCACTCTAATGACCCCAAAGCAGAACTTCTTGACATACTATCTTGGGCTGCACAACTTCATTCACCAGATGTCTGGCTTTCCTGCACCCAGTAGGTGATTGGGTCTTCCTATTGGCAAATGTTATTTTCAAAGGGGAATGCGTCTTTCCTAATCATTAAAATATTTTCTTTACCAAGTATCTTTGTGTTCTGAGATTGGAGCTCAACATTTCTAAACTCTTGAAAACAGAGGCAAAGGGTTATTCTAAAAGAAATCAAAGTTGTTTTTTTTTTATCTGCTTCTCAAAATGGAAGTAGGTTTCACCCAGGGGCTATTGAATCTGTTCTGGGAGGAGCAGGTGGCTTAGTGAGTTCTCTGGTCACCCCTCTGGTATGTTGCACACCTGTTCATTGTTATTAGGATAAAAAATGATCAAATAAGCAAAAACAAACCCTGCAGCCTGGGTTGTTATATTTTTGTTTAATAACATAAAGGGCTATATCCATGGACAGATATTTTACAATGAAGAAACTGGCCAGGTTTGGGGAGGAGGGGTTGTCTGGAATAGAGGAAGGAGAAGGAGTAGGGATCCAAGTTGAGGATAAGATTGTCAGGGTTGGGACTTTATTTTCTGCAAACAAGAGCATGCTATTAAGTGAGTTATGCAAAAGGCTCCTCATACGCTCAGAAAAGGACTTGATGCTCACTATAGGACCAAACTTCCTGCTGCTGGAGCTGCTGGGCCAGACCTAACAGTAACACTCACCTGCTGTCTTGTGGCTTCTGTTGCCCAACAAAGACCCTCTGAAATCTGAAATCCCCACAACAAGTTGAGATTCCCTAGTGGAGTTGTGCATTAAAGTAATGCTGGCTGCTGTAACAGGAACACCTTGCATTCTCAGTGCCTTCACACTGTGTAAGATTATTACTGGTTCACAACTCAAAATAGGTTAAAGAACAAGACATAAGACCTGAAACCATATAATACATAGAAGGAAATATAGGCGAAACACTACGTGATATGCACATCAAAGACATCTTTACAGACACATCACCCAAAGCAGTGATAGTGAAGGCAAAGATAAATAGCTGGGACTACATCACATTAAAGAGCTTCTGCACAGCAAAAGAGACAATAACAAAAACAAAGAGAAACCCCACCAACTGGGAGAACATTTTTGCACACAACACTAATGATAAAGGACTGATCACAAAAATCTGCAAAGAGCTGATGAGACTCAACAACAACAAAGAAAATAATCCAGTCAAAAAATGGGCAGAAGAGCTAAAAAGAAACTTCTCTGAAGAGGAAATGCAAATGGCCAACAGGCATATGAAAAAATGTTCAACATCACTTGTCATCAGGGAAATGCAAATCAAAACTACCATGAGATACCATCTCACACCAGTGAGAATGGCACATATTAAAAAAACTAGCAACAACAAATGTTGGTGAGGATGTTGGCTCTCCTGCACTGTTGGTGGGAGTGCCAACTGGTCCAACCACTATGGAGAGCTGTGTGGAGATTTCTGGACCTACTAAACATAGAGCTTCCATATGATCCAGCAATTCCACTCCTAGGTATTTACCCAAAGGACACAGAAACATCAATTCCAAAGAGCACCTGCACCCCTATGTTTATAGCAGCACTGTTTACAATAGCTAAGCTTTGGAAACAACCCAAATGCCCAAAAATAGATGACTGGATCAAGAAGATGTGGTACATATACACCATGGAATATTACTCAGCATTCAAAAAAGATAAACACATGCAATTTGCAGCAACATGGATGGCGCTGGAAGGGATCATGCTCAGTGAAATAAGCCAGAAAGAAAAAGAAAAATACTGGATGGTCTCACTCATAGCAGGAATCCAGAAAACTTAAATAAGGGACCAGGAAAATGAATAACTATAAGAAAGTGAAAATCAAAATCAGCAAAAAACTATGAACCAGAGACATTCTATGGGGGTTGGCGGGTGGGGAAAGGAGTGATTGGGGTCAAAATAAGGGGGTTGCAATAGTATGGGGAATATAAAAATAAAATTTATTTAAAAAAAAAGAAAGAAAATATCAAAATCAACAAATAACTATGAACCAGAGACACTCTGTGGGGGGTGAGGGATGGGGAAAGGAGGGCTTGGGGTCAAAATAAGGGGGTTTTAATTGTATGGGGAATATAAAAATAAAATTTAAATAAAAAATAAAATAAATAAAACAAAAAAATTAAATGAAAGTAAAAAAAAAATTATTACTGGTTCATATCCCAGTCCAGTGAGGATATTCCTGGTCAGATGGTCTTCCATGTGGTCATGCAGGGACCCAGGATCCTTCCTTTTTGTGGTTCTGCTTTCCTCTAAGTCCTTGGTGTCCCCTTCATTCAGCCCATGGGTAAAGAAACATACGTGGAGACTCCTATGTCTCTTATCCATGTCTCCTAACATGAGGATTCTGCCATTAGACTCCCCTAATGTTGTTGGCAGACCCCATCAGAGGTAAAGGCCATCACCCATACATCTGCTCCTTTATGGGAGTAACCACAAATTCTTTTTCATGTCTATCCTAAGTCCTTCCTGATGAAGCCTCATCCTCCCTTGAAATAATTTAAAGAAATGCAGTAAGAAGGTGAGCATGATGCATTTGGCTAAAAGCTAGACTTTTATCTGGTAAGTTATAGCAGAGGGAACAGTTTGCACAGTATCACACCCATCCTTTCCCTTTGTCCCCTGTATCAGAGGAACAGTTATAACATGAAATCACAGGAGTACACTAGGTCCACTTCTTCCTTCCTTCATTTCATGTTGAGTGAGTGTCTGCTCTGGACCAGGCACACTGTTCCATAGTGGCCATGAACCAGGGAACAGGAACCATGGTCTGGACACCAATAGAAACCACGTGCTAGTCAGGGAGCTGGGTAAAAAACAAGGGCCCAGGATGCAGTTTGTTTGTACAGCAGGGCTGTCTCTCTATCGGATTTAGTTTATTTTGCCCTAATACCAGCTATGAGAGTCATTTCAGATATTCTAGTTGAGAGAGCCCAGACCATACATTTTGTTACAGAAAATCAGTTTTTAGCTTCTCCCTGAAAAGTTGAGGGCACCAACTTCCCTCTTTAGATTGTAGCCTCCACTCCTCCTAGGTCACCCCAGCTGCCACCTGGGGCAGCTGGCTTTGGGGTGTTGGACATTCTGTCCTGGGGATACAGAGTGCAGGGGCAGTGTAGGGGAGGAGAGGCAGGGGCAGAGGAAAGTGCTGACGTCCAGCCAATTCCTCCCTGGCTTGTAAAATTCCAGGGCTGAGTCCAAGATCTCAAAATAGAAGTGGACAGAGAGCAAACTTCCTGGCTACAGAGGGGCCCTGCAGTGTTAAGTGGAGCTGTTGGTCTGCAGGTCTGGAAGGGCATGAGCACGGGAGGGGAGAGGAGCCTGAGTGACCAGAGGTGCCGTGACCTTGGGGGAAGGACAGCACCTGGCGCCGTGACCTCAGCCATAGGAACAAAAATTGCCTCTCCCTCCCTCTCCACAGTAACTTCTTTCTTTAGAAAGAGATAATTTGCTTTCTGTGGTCTTGGGAAAAGAACAAATGATAATGCAGTCGTGGCCTGTCAGCGACCAGTGACATGTCTGTCCCCTGGGGCAGCGTATTTGTGGGCGTGGGCGGGTGTGGGTGCTTCATGCCCAGCAGCCCCCAGCAGAGGAGAAGGCGTGCCTGGCTCGCTGCCAGTCTCAGTGCGATGCCTTCTGTATTCCACTGTCCTTGTTAAAAGTCTCTTAGTTCATCAGCAACCTTATAGCTCAATAATTAGCCTTTATATATGTTCATATTTTTTGCCTAACAATTTGTTAGATTCAGTGAACACTCTTTTTGATGTCTTAATGGTCAGGAAGCTATCAGAAGCAGTTAAACAAAAACAAGCATTAGATAAGAAAAAAAAAAAAAAGACAGTCCTGCAGAACAAATTTACTTACTATGAGTGGACAGGAGATAACATTAACTTGAATCAGCTAACATGGACCAGCTCTCCAGATTCCTCTCAGATTTTGCAAATCACGTGCAGAACTTAGGATGCACACTTCCTCCCACTGTGTCTCAGTTTCCTTCTTTGCTAGCTCATGCCTGAAGCATGGAGTTGCAACATTCTGAAGGAATTGCAGAAATGCAATCAAACAAAATCTCTGTAAGTGATCCTTAGGCTCAGGAGGCACCCATTGGCATTTATCTAGGATTCCCTCTAGTATTTTATTAATTTAAACTCAGTTGAAAGGCCACTTTCAGTAGCCAAGGAATAGCTGATAGATGGCTCCTCCATGCTGAGTTGGGTCCCAGGGAACCATTCACATTCTCTTTTCCTGGTTCCCTGTGTAGGCACAGACACATTATGTAGACATTGCCGAGCTCCACAATCGCATCTGGAGCTGTGCTGCTCTGGGCTGTGTGAGGACAGTGACCGGGAAGACAGAGACCACCTCCTTGGCGCTGACTGAGGGAATGAGGGTTTCTCTGGGCGGAGCAATCAGCTTGCAAGGAGAACTAAATAAGGCCTGGGACCTATTACCCCCTTCCACATACGCCCCCTCACCCCGACATCTCTTTTCCCACTGGGAACTAAGTCCTTTTGCCCCTTTTTGTCCCAACCACACCCATCTCTAGGTTAGAGTTGCACCTGCAGCCTAAGTATTTCTAAGTTAGCTCAAGGTGGCTGATAAATGTTCAAGGGTATGGATAATACGTTTCCTGCTTGCTGCCAGTTTTTGTTCCAACATAACAATAAGAGCTGGTTATTATCTCCATCTTAATGTCAAGGAAGCTGCAGTGAGAGAATCCGAATGCGAGTTCATGATCCAGCGTCTGGTACCAGGCAGGGCTGGGGCCGGAGCCTGGGCTGATAGCTAAGCTGAGACTCCTTTCTGCCCAAAGGTTATTCTCCCCAGTGCTGCAGTGTCTTTGGGCACTCAGTGGCATCCCTAAGGGATCCCTCCCTGGTGAAGTCTTCCAAATGCCACAGCTCTTCATCTGACCACAACAGCCACGGTCAAGCTGTGCCCTGGCCAGCTCTACACAAACAAGCCCATTTCTTACAATGGTGATGTCAGCATATCATAGGTTTATGTAATTATTATTGTTACTTCAGTCTTGATTTCCTCTTGCCAGACATGATGTCTAAACAGGAAAGACCCGCTTTCCTGTTTGGAGATCAGTGACTTTCAGAAGCGTTTCTCTGGTCGAGTTCCTCTCAGTTCGCCTCCCCTTCTTGTGGCTTTCAAAGATTGCTTTTCAGTCTTGAAGATGAGTGGGAAGAACCAAGAATAGCCCCTGTGAAAGGAAGGAAACCATGGTAGGCCAAGTAAGTGGACGCCACTGCAGACCAAGAGATGGGCTCTGTTCCAGAAATCTCTCCCTCCTGTCCTGCTGTATGGGACTGTTGGCATCACAGGGAGCATGGTGGGGGCCCTGACCTCCAGTGCCCCTCACGACCAAAGGGCATTGGGGATGAGTGTCCTGCACCCTATGTCCTGTCAGTGCTTGTGCCTCATGCAGCATCTGCCAGTCACAGTTATGGACGGCGTGGCTGCTGTGGATTAGCCTTCTGGCCTGACATTCACCTTCTGGGTTCCGGGGAATGTTAAATTCCTTCTCCTTTATCTCCACACATGAATTGCTAATTCATTTCATTTCATTTGGCTTCTCACTTACTGAGCAGATATTGTATAACAAATACCAGCCATTGAAGGATCTCTGTGAATATATGAGTTCTTGTCCTAAGAAGGGTCTTGGCATGGGATGGAGAGATGGCACCAAGAAGCAACTCAGCTGGATGCTGAGGGGCCTGAGGTGGTGCTGGACAGCAAGGTCCAGCCCTGGAGGCACACCTCGCATCTCCGAAGGCAGGGTCTGGCTCCTACTCCAGGGGATCCTATCTCCAGATCTGTGGGAAGAGTGGAGGTAGATTTTCCTCTCTCCTGTAAGTGCTCATGTGCCCCATTCCCTCCCATGTCCTCTCTGCCCTTCAGGGCCTCCCTGACTTTCTAGGTACAAAGGGGTGGAGGACCGGAGTCATGGAGTGGAGGGAGGGACGAAGAGTCACTTTTCTCCCTATCCCAGAGGTCACAGACACATCATAGAGACATGAGGTAATGTCTGTCACTGCTCTGTCACTGAGGAGGTGAGACACTTAATGATGAGACCATCTGACTCTCCCTCCTGGCCTTTTGGATGTTTTCTCCCTCCCAAATGCCTATCTTGCAATAAAATTGTGATGAAAAGGGAATGGATCGATATTTATGAGGCCTTCAGAAAAGCTGGGAATTCCATGCATCAAAGCCAACACATGACCGGCTCGGGATCTCCCTGCCCCGGCTGCCAGCTGTGTTTATCCATCAAGGCTTGGGCTGTGCGAAGCTGGGGAAGAGAGGCTGAGGAGGCAGGAGTGAGGGCACCTACAGGCACTGGCTTGGCAAGCCAGCAGGGGAGGTGAGCAAGCAGGGGGCGTCAAGGCCTAAGCAGAAGAGAACTGTAGGGCTGGGCTGGCTCCTGCAGTCAAAACCAAGATGTGGATGGCTCAGGAAGGGACTGGAACATCTGTGCACTGGATTCCATCACTCAATGACAGGTCAGAACTGATTTGCATGGCCACCATTCCAGGCACAGAAGTAGCAGCACAGAGGTTTAAAGACTAGGTCTGGACGAGGACGGAGACTTCTGCTGCCTTCTGTTGGTCAAGAAGGCCACAAGTCCTGAGTGGGGAAGATGGAGAAAGGCTGCACCCCTTGTTGTGGACTGAGGGGCCAGGGGAGAGCAGCTGCCAGAGGTGTCTCTAGAGACAAGCCACATACCCATGAGGCCGCCAGGCCCATCTCAGGAGCATCTATACCTGTGGAAGTTTAAGCCCAGGAGCTGTGAGCTCTCTTCTGAGGCTGTGAGCTTTTGAATTGTTTCAGTCCACAAAATCTGAGATACTTAAAACCCTGCCTCCAGCCCAGGAGGTCTCCAGGGAATGAGTATGGCAGGTGGTCTGGTCTACGTGGCTGCTGGTTCACTCTTATGACTTCAAACACTCCCCTTACAGACAGTGGTCCATGAGAGCTAGTCATCCTGTGGGAAGAGGAGAAACACCTTCTGTGGTGCTTCAGAGGTGGCATTTGGACCAGTGGGTGAAAGTTTCAGAAGGTAGATTTTATATCAATTTAAGAATGAACCCCTCAATGACAGGGTAGTCTGACTTACAAAACACGTCTGTCCCTAGAAGTGTTCAAGCAGAATCTGGATCAGCCCTACTGGGAGAATTAGAATACTCCCTGTACAAATGGGAGACTGGACTTCTTAAATTCTCATGATGCTTTGCACATTTGATCATCTTTCATTCAGACTATTCAGTTACATTTTGGTGACAGTTACATTTTGCTGAGTCCTGGCAATTCTCATTTTGGGAGGATAATCCTTAGTGGCTGTTGAGAAACAGGGACTGGGATGTTGAATCTTCCCTACCTAGGCACCAAGATAACGACCAACTAGAATATGTATGTATGTGTGGTGTGTGTGTGTATGTGTGTGGGGGTATATGTGTGGCATGTGTGACTGCGGTTTATGTGAGTGTGGTGTGTGTAAGAGTCACGTGTGTATGTGTGGTATATGTAGCGTGAGTGTGGTGTGTACGTATTTGGGGTGCTGTGGTTCCCCTTGATTATGGAGGAATTGCAGAAGGAATGCAGGCGGAGGAAATGTGCTGTTTTCCCAGCCAGAAGGCTCTATCTGTGAAAAAATTATTTGTTTTTTGTTTATTTTTCTTTTTATGAACTTGAGACTTACAGAGGTTTTCTTTCCTGAGGCCACTGTGCCTGTGGATATGTACTGGTATGGTTTCTAGAGGCCAAAGCGGCCAAAGGGAGGGAGGCCCTCAGCTCCAGAACAGACAGTGGGCGGGTCAGGCAGGACAGGCCCTGATCTAGTGTGAATTTCAGCAACCAGGCTCCCAGCTTTGTGTCACTTGTGATGACAAGTGACAAGGACATGCTCGATGCATTTAAACTGACTGATTTGGAAGGCTTAAGAAAGTTGTGGGGTGCCTGAAGATGGCCAGGCCCTGAATTTAAGCTTAGCCTCTTGGTTTCTCCTCCCCAGACAGGGCTGGGGGCTGTCCTGGATGACAGCTTCGGGCTGTGGTCCTGCAGTGCCCCCTGGGGGCAATGAGGAGAATGGTCACTAGAAGAGGAGCCCTAAGCTTCAGCCTCTGCCTCCCCTTTGTGGCAGATGCCAGGGGACCCCAGAGTTCCTTGGAGACCCTGGGGATCTGCTCCATGTTTTTATCAGTAGACAGGGAAAAAAATCCTCCCTGAAAGCCTGGGTTTCTAGTGGGGTTGTCTTGCTGGGAACCCCAGAGTGACCAGAAGATACCATCTCCCACTCCTTTGCCTCCTCTATTTTTTTTGGTCAGAGTAACTGTTCTATTAAGAGGTAACAATTATGCAAAAATCCTTAGAAAATTCAAATCAAGGTGATTGTTGAGTCCACCTGTACCATTGGTAGGTGAGGAAACTGAGGCTTGGGCAGGTGTAGCCTCCACTTTAAACCCAGACTCTTCCACCCCAAGCTACGGCATGCGGTCCACCCTACCCCTGCGAGTGGGTGACCAGGCACCCACAGAGGGTCATAGGCAACAGGCAGAATCTGAAGGGAGCGAGGCAACACAGCGGACAGAAACATACCAGTATGTTGCAGAAGGGGAGCTGCCGGTGAGGAGGAAAGAGTGACGCAGGCAGCTGTGAAAATAGTCAGACTAAAGTCTGGGTCTGGGAGAAGGAGGCTTTATAGAACCTGGAAGCTGCTGCCTCTGATCTCTCTGGAACAAAGAGGGGGTGAATATTGCACATCTAAATTCCACGGTCCGGCTCTCTTCTTATTCAGTCCCGGCTTGTCCCCAACCCCATTATCTGACATTCCTCCTCTCATGTCCTCATCACCAACCCCTCAGAGCCAGGCTGGGCCTCCCTGTTTCTGGCTCCAGGCCTCAATGCTGTTTCCCCTTCATTGGCATCTGCGATGCTCCCTCTGGAGCAGAATGAACTGCAGCCTCCTGCACGGTGCTGGGGGTTCCTGGAGAGGTCTCAGCGGTAGGAACTAAGGAAGTACACAGACTGGGCTGGGGGAGGGGCTTAAACAACAGAAGTTTATTGTCTCTGGGTCTGGAGGCCAGAACTAGAAGAGATCAAGTTGTCTAGGGGCTGGTTCTTCTGAGGGCTGGGATGGTGTAGGCAGGTTTGGTTCTTGTGAAGACCATGAACGAGTCTATTCCTGGCCACTCTCCTTGGCTTGGAGACAGCCATTTTCTCATGTCTCCTCACATGGTGCTCTCCCTGTGTGCACACCTGTCTTCACATTTCTGCTCTTCATAAGGGCACTAGTCATATTGGATCAGGGTGCACTGTAATAATCTCATGTTCATTTGATGGTCTTTCTGAAGACCCTACCTCAAAACAAGGTCACATTATTAGGATTTCAACATGTGAAGGGGACACAATTCAGCTGCAATATGCAGATCTGGCAAGTCACCGGGCTTATTTTGCTAAATGGAATATAAAAGCTAAAGGGGATGGGTTTCTGAAAAGGAAGATGGCTTGGAAGCTAGGAGGAGATTTTGGGGGCACTTGGGTTGTCAGGGTGGATGAGGCAGCTGCTGTAACAACAAAAACTTGGACAAGGATCAAAGTCATGTGGAACAAAGGGTTAGGGGGAAAGGTTTTACTGTTTGAGGTGTGAGTAAAAGTCTTATCTCCTCAGGAAATCTTTAGAAGGATTGTTATAGAGCAGCCCCGATATTAAACGGGTTGCCTGGCTGTGGGTCCTCACCCGCGCGCTTAAAAGGGACTTATTAATACTCCACTACACACACACACAAAAGGTTAATGAAAGGTTTATTTACAAGGGAAAAGGAAATAAGGAAAATGTACAACTCAGGGAGAAAATAGGGAAATAAAGTCTTTAATGCGTCCTACCAGATCCGACGACCTGGAAACCCAAAGTCACTCTCAGAGCTGGCCGGACGCTGCGAGCTGGCGGAGAGTCAAAATGGGGGACCCCTCCAAAGCCCACGTGTCTGCCTTTATACCAACTTGGCTGCTTAACCCCACCCTCAGGTCCCAGCCACCTTCCCTTTGGAGGTGATGGGATTTGGAGTTCCCAGTGTCTTTGGCTTTGGCCTGGGGTGGGGGTGGAGTCCACAAAGCCTGTATGGAATTAGCTTTAGGACATCCTTTTCCCCCTAACAGGATTACTTTATTTATCCTTAGATTAGATTTGTGTTGGGAAGCAATAAGAAGATACCCAGCTTGGCCAACGTTGGGATAGCCCTGCTGAGGAAGTCTAGGGGAGCCCCCAAAAATCTAGCTTCTTCAAGGACCTTCAAGATCAGCTCATGGTCCTTGCATGCCTGAGCATGCTTCATTTATTTACTGGGTTTTAGTAAACAGATGGACTCTGTGGCTTCCTCTACCACCTCACTGGCTGTTAGTCTTACCTCTCCAGCAGGTTTTGTTAGGGGGAAAAGGATGTCCTAAAGCTAATTCCATACAGGCTTTGTGGACTCCACCCCCACCCCAGGCCAAAGCCAAAGACACTGGGAACTCCAAATCCCATCCCCATCAAAGGGAAGGTGGCTGGGACCTGAGGGAGGGGTTAAGCAGCCAGGTTGGTATAAAGTCAGACACGTGGGCTTTGGAGGGGTTCCCCCATTTTGGCTTTCGGCCAGCTCGCAGCGTCCGGCCAGCTCGGAGAGTGACTTTGGATTTCCAGGTCGTCGGATCGGGTAGGACGCATTAAAGACTTTATTTCCCTATTTTTCTCCCTGAGTTGTACATTTTCCTCATTTCCTTTTCCCTTGTAAATAAACCTTTCATAACCTTTTGTGTGTGCCTGTAGTGGAGTATTAATAAGTCCCTTTTAAGCGCGCGGGTGAGGACCCACAGCCAGGAACCCATTCAGTATCGGGGCTGCTCTATAACAGTTTGGGTGCAGTTCACAATGTCAGAACCTGGTGCAAACGTGAGTCAGTTCTGTTTCTTTCTGAGTCCTACCTCAAGGTGCTTAAGGCACCACCTTCAACAAATGCTTTTGTAAACTGTAGACCTCTAAATGGCTGGGCCCATCTTCTGTGCCTTTATCAGCATTAGAACAGTGTTGGGTGCATGCACAGTCAAGGCCTAAGTGGACACTGTACATCCTTGGTTTAAGACTGACTCACTCCAAGGTCCGCTTCAGATTACCTACTTCTCAGAAATGTTGGCCATGCCTTGGAGGGTTTGGGAATTCCTCAAAGTGACCTGTATTTAACAAGAGCTGTGGAGACTTCTCCCTCTGATCTCTCACCTGGCCTCAGGCAAGGAGAGGTTGAGGCATCTGGCACCCCAGGATCATCTAAACCAGGGCTATTCTTTAGACATCAAAGAAATGAAATTTGCCTGATAGTCTCTGAAACTCTCATCCTAGCAATCAATTGTGTTTGAAAGGGATGAAAATGGTTTCAGGGACAATGTGTTAGAGATGGATTATAACAGTTTGGAGAACAAAGGATTCACATCTCCCTGGCCTGGGGCTCTGAGTTTGAGTCCCCCAAGCAGGGCATTATGAGGCTGCCTGGACCCTGGGCAGGTAAAAATCTGGAGCTGGAGAAGGGCCATGCTGTGAGCTGGAGCCAGAGGACATTGCAAAGACGGGAAGGGCAGTAGGAGAGATGGCAGATGCTATGTGTGGTCTTTGAGGCTGTTCCAGGAAATCAAGTCTTGAGAGCTTCCGGTTGCCATTACAGTGGCATAGCCAATGGGCCAATAACAAATAACAAGATTTTCATCTCTTGCTGGGGTGGTGTTTTGGCGCTGCTGAGGGCTCTGGCAATTGGAGGCCCCATGACTTTGGGGTGCCATACTCAAACCAGGAGGTGAGAAGCCCTGCTCCAGCCTGCTGAGAGAGAGAACCAGCTCTTGGTACCATAACATCACTGGGAATATGATGTGAAATGTATATTTTTACATGATACAATGTGTAGTTTGTATGTTTTATACATTACTTTTTCATGTAACACATAATAACAAAAATGGAGATACATTTTTATAGTACTTTATAGCTTACAAATTCTTCTGTATATTTATTAGTTGATTCCTGATACTGGGAGTAAGGGAGCTCCCGCAGGAGCCAACAGTTGTTCTTCAGATAAAGTAGGTATCATCATCATCATCATCATCATCATCATCATCGTGGTCATTTTACAGATAAGAAAATTGAGGTTCAAAGAAGTTAGGGCTGCCTGAAGTGCATAGAACAGCAGAGGCAGAGTGTGGGCCTCTGGGAGCCAGGGAGCATGTCTATGGAGACTGTGCCAGGTCTCACAGCAGCCTGCAAGGGACAACTGAGACTTGGACTCTGAACTGGGGTCCTCTGTTTCCAAACCCCATGCTCTATTTACTTCTGGCTTCCTTAGGTGACCCTAAACCTAAGAGGAAAATCCTCCAGTCCCACAGTTGGGGCAGGACTAGCATGTCTCTGCAGATTAAAGAGATCAATATGACTTTTCTTGCCAGCTTGCTGGGTCACAATGTGTCTTGCACGTAGGCGAGCTATTTTCAATGGGAAATCTGTTGTGTTTGAAATTTTAGGTGCCATTTGGAAGACAAATCTGCTGGCCTCCTTACTCCTTTCAATGGCTCGATTCAGCCAGCCAGTGCCTGGGATTTTACTATTTGTGCCTTCCAATGCAGGTTTAAAATACCCACATCAGTCCAGAAAAACTTGCAATTGTCTCCAGAGTCAGTTAAGATGTCTGCAGGAGTTTAGGTCTTTGAAGTCAGGCTTAGGAATTTGTCACTTTCCCATCTTGCTTCTGGGTGATAAATGTTGCTTTGCTTTCAGCTTCTTTCTTTTTTTTTTTAGGCTTGTTTTTAATGAAAAGAAATGGCAGTTGGCAACATCCCTGAAGTGTTTTAGTGGGGCTCCTATAATGAGGCTTGCTGAAATTCTGGGTAAGCAATGTTTTCTGTGTAGGCTCAGATGCAGGATTTTAAACTTTTGTGATGTCTGTGGCCTTTTTGCTTTGAGCCAGCTGGGTTTGCCTCTTCAAAGATGTCAGCCCCAGCCTTGCCAAGTTTGTAGTTTACAGCTCCACCATTCAATGAGTTGGGCAAGTGTAAAAATAGGTCAGTGTTTTTTCTTCTCTTTTAAAGAAGAAAGTGTGTATGTGTGTTTTCCAACATCCCATCAATCAAAAAACAGTTGAAGAAATTTTAGCTCACTTTTTCCTCCAAAAGTTTCCCTCCCAGACTGACTCAGATTGTGGAACACTTCAAGGAAAAACCGATTTCCATGAAAGTTAAGTGCAATTAACAAAGATGGATCTGCTGGGAAAAAGAATTCCTCAGCATTCAATGTAATGTCAATTACGCTGCTGCCTCACACACATAAAACATGTAACAGATGCATGGCTTGGTCCCGCCACAGCCAAAATATTATGAGAACTGAACATTTCTTTCCATTACGTGCCTACATTGCTTACTGTTCCCAGCTGGAACTTTGAATGAAATTATATACACAAGCACACATGTGCACCCACACACACACTGTATATTCTCTGAAAATAACTGATAAAGAAAGTTTCCTAAAAACACGTAAACAAGGAGTCAGTTCAGCCAAGAATAAATCTGCTGTGTGCTAAAAGCGGATGGGTACAAGTCGAGATGCAAAACAGCCCGAATGTACTGACACGGGGAAGCAGCCAGCTCTGGAAAGACTGTGAGCTTCATCCTATTTGTACCTGGCCTCTGTTTTCTTTCAAGTTCAAAAGTACCACATGGCCTTGTCTATAAACACCCATGGGCATCTGCATAGAGGTTGATGCTTGTCTCCTCCTTTCCCTCTTCCCCTCACCCACACTCATTTGCTTCCATTTGTCCCCTGCAGGTTCCTGGGGGAGCTTCCCCTTTAGTGCCCATTTCTTACCTACCGCTTATCAGGGACCTCCTCTCTCTCTGGAGTCTCTCATCTCTGCGGCGCCACCCTGCGTAGACCACCCCTGCACCCCAGTTCAGGCCCATCACCCAGAGTCCCTCTTTCCTTCCTTTGACATGTATTTCTGTGTGCACCCTACATGTGCTGTGTTGACCACTGAGGTGAAGCAGACAAGCAGCATCCCTGCTCACAGGGAGTTCACAGGTGTGTGGGGAACAGCCACGCTCCAGAACAATCTCACATAGCATGCTGACTGCCACAGAGGTGACTACTTCCGTGGAGTCCATGTGGATTTGCTCCTGAAGACTCAGCTTATGGCTCCTCTGCCACTTTTGCCTCCAGTGTCCCCCGCTATCCCTCATGGGCTGTCACCATGACATCAGGGAAATCTGGGTGCAGGGCTCCCCCTCCAGGATACCTCTGGCAACCACACAGGAGGCTGGTTGGTACCGTGGACACATCTCAAGATTCTGAATTTTATTCTCAAAGCAAAAGGGCCTCATTTATAGATTTTTAAGCTGAAGGACCATATGATCAGGTTTGTGCATGAAAAGGTCCTCTGGTTGCTGCATGGAAGAGGAAGAAGCTGGTGAATGAGCACCCAGTGGTGATGCCAAACGCTGGGGCATGTTGGTTCCCCCAGCAGCTTACAAAACACCCAGGCATGTGTCCCACACTGGGGCCCCCAGTAGTTGGTCTGCAGCATGAACTAACTCTTGGACCTATGATACTCTCCAGCCCAGGGGGAGAACAACTGAGGGAAGATTGTGATCCTTACTTCCTTAAGTCAGGTCACGTGAGAACCGCCTGGGGAAACTTGTAAACAGCTTGTAAGGGCTGGAAGGGACACGGTGCAGGTTTTCTGATCCCATGCAGACCGGGTAAAGGAGGAGTCAGAGTCCTCAGTGGTTTTTGCAGGTCTTTTTTGGGATTTACCCGGTACATAGAAGGCAGGGGTGCTGGGGGGCCGGGAGGCTGGCAGGCCTCCCAGGCCCCAGCAAATCCTCACTCTATCTGGGCTCTCCAGTGATCTTGGCTTCTCTTTCAGCTTCTGCTTTCAGCTTCTGCTGGTGTTCCTGTGACACCGCCCTTAAAAGCCCTATCTTTGCCCAGGTGAATCCCATCTACCTATGCCCACACCCTACTCCAGGTGCCCGCCATCAGGCATGCATTCAGGACCGCAAGGATCCATCATCTATCCTGAGGGCGGGAGGGCAGAAAAGCCTGACATTTTTCCTTACCCTACACAGCTCTACCTCCAGGGATCAATGTAATCTGTCTGGTGTGGGGCCTGGGAAATTTTAAAAAGCTCCCCAGGTGATTCTGCTGTGGACCCAAGGCTGAGAACCCCAAGTGAGCAGCTGGCACAAATTTTTTTGATGCCAACCCCAGGATATTTGCTCTGGCTGTCTCTGGGGAAGATGCCAGCTGGGGAAATCCTGCGGGGGCTGTGGCCTGAGCAAGGATAGAGGGGACGCCTTTGTCAGCTAGTGACCCCCTCAGTAGCTTTTCATCCTTCATGTCTAAGCACTGGAAATCTTCCTTAAAGGCACAAGTGGTGAGTCCTCCCCCTCTCCAAAAGTGTTCTCTTGTTTTCTCATGCACCAGCGGTCAGAAACACTGGTGATTTTTCACAATGTCCTCCCCACTCGGCACAACCTGGAAGACCCTGGTCCTACAATACGACAGAGATGGGAAAAGAGCTGGGAGCCCACATAATGGTCAAGGCCACTGAAAAATACATGAGTGACCCCAAGTACGTGAACATAATGTAAAATTTCCTGGGGACCCCGCCCGTGGTAGGTGGGGAGGAGGGCAAACCAGCCATCTTCACAGGCTCCACCTTTGCAAAAATCTACTGCCCTAAAGACACTTCAGTCTTTACAGATTGATGATATTACAAAGGGCACCTGAACCTTGTATCTCTGCAGGATGTTCTTCAGAGGGGATGAGATTGGCTTCTGTTATCAAGAATAGTTATTGGTATTAATGACTCAAGGTTTCTGGCTGTAGAAACTGAACTCAGGCTTACGCTTATTTGAAACAGTTCTCTGTAAAATCTGTTGGGCTGATTCTTGGATTCGAATACTTACTTTGATTATTTAATAAATTCTTTATAGGGCTGTTCCTATTTTTTTTTTTTCCATTTACAAGTGTTAGGTTGTGAGGGCTGCTTGAGCAGCAAACCCAGGTCAGCAGAAAAATGGCCGAGGCTCCTCTCAGCCAAAGCACTTGCTTCCTGCAAGGTCTGTCCCGACACCATAAGACATGATGTCATTGGTTTTTCTCATATCTCCCTGAGGTGACCTCCCTGGGGAGGAGACAGAAAAACGGGCCTGAGCAGGTGTAGCGGCAGGAAGAACACAGAGCAGACTCTCTATGACTCTAGCAGACGGGCAAAGGAGGAGTCCTGCAGCCCTCGGTGGCTTTTTCCGGGTTTTTATTGGGATTTTCCACCTACATGGAAGGCAGGGGTGCTGGGAGTCTAGCAGACCTCCCACCCCCCTGTGAATCTTCACTCTTCCTGGGCTCTCTGGTGTTTTCTCATGGCCTTTGCTTCTCTGCTCCTTTTGCTCTCTCTTTTGCTCTGCTGTTCCACTCACTTGCTCTCTGTTGGTGTCCCCATGATGCCGCCCTTACAAGCTCAGTCTCTCAGCCCAGGTATACTCACCTACATATGCCCACACCCTACTCCAGGTGCCCGCCATCAGGCATGCATTCAGAACCACAGAGTTCCATCATCAATCCTAATGGCAGGAGGGCAGAAAAGACTGATACCTTTTATTTACCCTACACCAGGGAAAAAGAAACACGATTTCTAGCCTGTTGGATCAGGCCCCTGGGTTTCAGGAATAAAGCTGCCTTGTCATTTTCTCCTGGACCACCGTGCCTAAGAGGACTCTGTAGGGTAAAGAAAATGTCAGGCTTTTCTGCTCTCCCGCCATCAGGATAGATGATGGATCCTTGTCCTGAATGCATGTCTGATGGGGGGCACCTGGAATAGGGTGTGGCCATAGGTAGATGGGATTCAGCTGAGCTAAGACTGTGCTTTTAAGGGCGGCGTCACGGGGACGCCAGCAGAAGGCAAAGCAGTAGCAGCAGCCAAGAAAGAAGCCGAGGAGAAGCAAAGAAGCAGAAGCAGAGAACACCAGAGAGCCCAGATAGAGTGAAGACTTGCTGGGGGCTGGGAGGCCTGCTAGCCTCCCAGCCCCCCAGCACCCTTGCCTGCCATATGCCTGGTGAACCCCAATAAAAGACCTGCAAAAACCCACTAAGGACTCTGACTCCTCCTTTACCCGGTCTGCATGGGATCAGAAAACCTGCACTGTATCCTGTCCTGCCTCTACAGACTCCAACAAACTTAGTGAGTTCATTCCCTAGAATTATATGCAAAATAAAAATGTTTAATCTCTTAAAATTTCTATCAAAACGGAAGCTATTGAGACCATGGAGAAATAAAATATTTAGTAACTAAGTAAACAGATTAAAATTTCCTTTTTTTTTTTTTTTTTTTTTTTTTTGTGGGACCCTCACCTGTGGCGGGGGAACGAACCGGTGCTGCAGAGGCTGCAGGCAGCCTCGCAGCCCAGTGCTCAATCGCTGTGCCACTAGGGGAGGCCCCAAAGTTCCTTTGATCTTAAGAAAAATAAAATGGAACAAAACATGATATACACCCTTCACCTTTGGAATAATGTTGATTTTTCTTTGGTGGTGGTTTAATTAAAAAACTCTTGATGGTGGTTTAATTAAAAACCTCTGTCTTCTGCCAAGGACAGAAATGACCATTTCTATTTCCTGTATATGATATCTATATGTTATACAGATATTATATATATATAATTTATATTGGTCTATATTAAAGTGTATTTAATGAAATGCATATACAGAATTGAACATTAAATTACACCAAAGACTCAATAAGCTTGCAGCCCCCTGTCACACCCCACCTCTACGTCCTCAGACCATCACTTGTGTTTTCCCTTTGGTTGGGTTGAACATGGAAACACATTTGACCACACCCCAACCATAATAAAACAAGGCATTTTGGGGAGGGAGTCCCATTAGCTCAAAATGAATTATTTTGCAACGAAAAAAATCTATTCAACTTTTTTTAACTGAAGAATAATACCATGCAGAAAAGTGAACAAATTAATCAGTACATGTAAAATGTATTTAACGTAAAGTACACACACTCATGTCATCATCATCTAGGTCAAGAAATGGACTAAAACCAGCATTCCAGAAGGCCCTCTCTATCCTCTCTTTCTCCCCAAATGTAACCCTTTTCCTCATTACCATTGATTTTGTCTTTTTGAAATTTCTAAAAATAGAATTGTTGGGGGACAGTATGTTCTGAAAGAACCCCACCCACTAATGTTTTACACACTCCACCCCCAGCTCCATGCCCAAGAGAGCCCAGGCACTGTTGACTACAACTCCCATTGTTAGGGGGAAATAATGTCCTGAGATAATCCCATGCAGGCTTTGTGGACCCCACCCCCACTCCAGACTAAAGCCATCAAGACAAATCCCATCACCACCAAGGGGAAGGTGGCTGGGACCTGAGGGTGGAGTTGGGCAGCCAGGATGGATATAAAAACCAGACATGTGGGCCTTGGGGTCTCTCTGGTTATGCTTGCCTCCCGGCTTCACGGCTCCTGGCTGGCGGCCAACTCTGAGAGCGCCATTTTGGAATTCCTGATCGGCGGATTGGGTAGGACTCATTTAAAACTTTGTCTCCCACTTTTCTCCCAGAGTTGTATATTTCCTCATTTTCCTTTTCCTTGTAAATAAACCTTTTATTAACCTTTTACGTGTGCCTGCAGTAGAGTATTAATAAGTCCTTTTAAGTGCGCGGGTGAGGACTCACAGTCAGGCACCCCGTTTTGTATTGGGGTTGCTCTACAACACCATCATGCTATAAATCTGCCATGACTCTTGACTTCTTGGAGGGGGATTGCTGAGAATCAAGGATGGAGTTAAGCAGCAATGCTTGGTATAAACTGGATACATGTGGCCTAAAGGGGGCTTGGTTGTGACTGCCTTCAGTGTGCATCCGGATCCCAGCTTAGGCAGTGTTAGTGGGAGGATGTATTGACCAACCAATTCTCTCTCCTCCCTTTCTTTTCATTTCCCTTGTAAATAAACCTTTTATTCACCTTTATATGTGTGCCTGCCCTTGGGTCTTGATCTGAGGGGTCTTTTTAAGCACACAGATGAGGACTCACACCCCAACATCCTATTTTCCCTTAGGGGTTGCCCTATAATAGAACCACTAGCTATGTAAATTATACCTCCCTTCTTTGACTTAAGCTTTCAGTGAGATTCACACGTTGTTGCACGTAGAGCAACCATTGGTTGTTATTTTCTGTGTCGTTTTCAGTTACCACACGTTTACAACAGTTTGTGGTTGATGGGCATGTGGGTGGCTTTCAATGTTGCTACAAACACAGGTCTTCTGGGGCACATGAGCAAGGATTTCCAAGGGGTCTATACCTGTAAATTGTAGTATCATAGGGCACGTGTGGGTTCAACTTTAGTAGATAATGGCCAACAGTCTTTTAAATTATGCCCATTTACATTCTCACCAATAACATGAGGATTTCAACTGCTCCGTGTCCTTACCAATATTTGGTACTGTTGGTGTAGGAAAAGGGGAGGGTTCTTTGTGTTAGGGGGAAAAGGATGTCCTAAAGCTAATTCCATACAGGCTTTGTGGACTCCACCCCCACCCCAGGCCAAAGCCAAAGATACTGGGAACTCCAAATCCCATCACCACCAAAGGGAAGGTGGCTGGGACCTGAGGGTGGGGTTAAGCAGCCAGGTTGGTATAAAGCCAGACACGTGGGCTTTGGAGGGGTTCCCCCATTTTGTCTCTCCACCAGCTAGCAGCGTCCGGCCAGCTCGGAGAGTGACTTTGGGTTTCCAGGTCAGCGGATCGGGTAGGACGCATTAAAGACTTTATTTCCCTATTTTTCTCCCTGAGTTGTACATTTTCCTTATTTCCTTTTCCCTTGTAAATAAACCTTTCATTAACCTTTTGTGTGTGTAGTGGAGTATTAATAAGTCCCTTTTAAGCGCACGGGTGAGGACCGACAGCCAGGAACCCGTTCAATATTGGGGCTGTCCTATAACAGCTTGGCGCCCAACGTGATTTCCAAGTTTCACCCATTTGGATCACTTTGAGAATGAATTCAACAAGTCACCTTAACCTGTACACAGCGAGTTTATTAAGAGACACTTGCATAGACATAAGTGGGCAAAGGTTACATTTTTAAAAGATTGGGTGGCCTTTTATATTGTTCTTGGTGGAATTTCTCACTTTGGGGTTAGTTTGGTTTGCAGTAATGACTTAGTTCTCTCTCCCCACTCCCCAACCTTCAGTTCCTGGCCTTGTAAAATTGGCATGGCTGGCTTAATGACTATGTTAATCATCCCTATCCCTGCCTTGGATAGTCCAGGCAGGCAGTCTGGGTGACAACTACCTTGAGGTGTTTGACTTTCCCAACAGGGTGTTCTCTCTAGCAATCAACCTATCAACCCCAAAGGGTCACAGAGAATTTTATTAGGGATGTAAAACAAGTTTTCAAGGTCTCAGGGATACAGGTGGAGCCAGTGAGTGGTTAATCAGTAGGAGGGGGGAATAAGGAGTGCAATTCAGTGGTTAGTGTCTTATTCCTAAATGGTTTAGTCAAGGGGAGTTTCTGCTGCAAAATGGAGGGAATCCTACTACTGTGATTAATCTCAAATTTAACCATTTTGGTGGGTGTGCAGTGGTTTGGCAATGTGGTTTGAATTTGCGTGTCCTGAGGAATAGAGGAGGTTGACCACCTTTTCATATTTGTTGGACATTGGATACCCTTTTGTGAAATTAAGTCTCTTGTCCACTTTTGTGTTATCCTTTTCTTATTGTTTTGTATTGTAGGCATGCTGTAGGGTAAATAAAAAGTATCAGGCTTTTCTGCCCTCCCTCCATTAGGATTAATGATGGAGCTGTGGTCCTGAATGCATGCCTAATGGCAGGCACCTGGAGTAGGGTGTGGGCATATGTGGATGGGATTCACCTGGGCTAAGACTGGGCTTATAAGGGTGGTATCTCGGGGATGCCAGTAGAACCATGAGAGAAGCAGAGAGAATGGGAGAGAAGGCCGGAAAGCCCAGAAAGAGTGAAGTCCTTTCAGGGGCTGGGAGGTCTGCCAGCCTCCCAGTCCCCTGGTACCTCTGCCTGCTGTGTACCCAGTAAAATCCCAAAATAAGCCTGAAAAGCCACCGAGGGCTCCAGGACTCTCTTCTCCTTACCCCATCTGCTCAGATCATAGAAAACCTGCTCTGGCCCTTCCTGCCCCTACACATGCTTTCATATTTTAGCTATATGAATTATTTTTACATGTTATGGTTTGTTCATGATTTTTATTTTTTGATGAATAGAAGGTCTTAATTTAAAGGTACTCCTCTCTTGATTGCCTTCTTCTCTTGGATCTTGGTCCTCCTTACTGCCTTGTAGTTCCCCAGTGACTTTAAAAAGATTTAAAAAATAGTTTCTCCAGGTATTCGCAATGGAAGAACAGGACAGAACTCCCTCAGGCAATTGCCACTAATTTGTCTAGTTCTTTCTTCTCAAATTTCCATATTTCTAAATATGCATTGTGAATGCTGTTTCTTGATTTAACATTCTAGGCATTTTATGATTTTATATTGTGGTAGATGAGCATTTATCTAACATATACATGTACTTCCCATTCTATCATCTCAATAGTTAATCATTGCAAACTTTCAGCCACATTTACTTACATTATATCAAGACTAACATATTATTCACTGAAGATTCATGTGGTTGACGAGAAATTTCAAAGTCATTTGTATTTAGGGTGATGAGTGGGATTCTTTTTGAAGGTTGTAGCAGCTCCAACAGTATTCTAGATTTTCCAATATAGTCTCCATTTCAACTACAGCAAGCTCTTGCCATTCTTAAATGGAATTGTCATAGTCCCTCCTTTTCAGGAGTGACCTTATAGCACCATGCTATATGGAGTTTATCATTAAACTGAGGCCTGACTTTGAATTGCTGATAACTAGAATGCAGCACCCACACCCCAATACAGCACTGCCAGTCTTTTCCCTTGTCATCTATGCTGCAATTCTTGTGAAGAGGTACTTGGGAAAGTGGCCTTGAAAAGAAGTCCAACTGCTGGGCCTGGAGATGAAGAGAAGACAAATGAAAGAAATTTGAGAAAGTTTGGGTCTTGCTAGAAATGTTTTGGGAAAGATTAGAGTGGCAACAGCAGCGGAGAGGTGTGATGGACAGGTCCCCCATAAACTGTATGGACATGTCAAAAGTTGCTTTATAAGTATGTTTCATTAGGAAAATTCCCACTGTGTTTTTTAAATAAGCGCTAAGAAAAGGCTGTGGGTTGACTCTCTTCATTTGTCAAGAGTTACTTATATTCCAACTTGTTCCTATCAATGCACCTGGAACACCTGCTCTTAAAGGAGTTTTCCATGGGAGACTTTGCCAGTGTCCCATGTTTCTGCACCCTGGGGAGTACCTCGGCTACCCCCCCAGGTGGGTAGGAGGGCAACACTGAAACAAAGTGGCTTTCAACAGTCTTTGGAGCTGTGGTTATAAGGTTACTGATACTTTGTTGCTGTTTTGTTTTCCCCTATGTTGAAGAGCACCTTCCTCACCCTGTTTTCCTTCCCCACCCCACTCCCATGCTCCCTACCCAGGATCTCCATGCCATGCTCTGTGGTTTGAAATGAAGTCCAGTGGGTTTTCTAGAGCCTGTGGTCTCCTACCTTTCAGCCTCCCACTCAGCAGCAGGCCCCAGCCGCAGTCCTCCAGGTTCCCCACAGGGGCATCCACTAGCAGCAGGCATTGACACAAGAGAGGTGTGATTCATGAAGCGCTTCATACACTCACCAGGTATTTATTAAGCACATCCTGTGGCCAGGCACCGTACCAGGCTTAGGAATAAAAGGTGAATAAGACAGGTCCCTGACAGCAGGGACTCGCAGTCTAGGTCTCTGCATATCCACACACACATCAGCACAACACAATTTCACATAACAGTGTCAGAAATCTGTAGAATTACAAGGAAAGGGCGGTTGTGTTGAGGAGTTTGCTAGGCAGATGGAGGTGGGACAGGGAGAAGGAATTGGAGGGGGAGGCAGAAGCATGGACACATGTGGGTGGGAAACTCTCACATGATTCCCAAACCATATGTGATCTGTTATACCCAATAAGGGTGGCTTACACCACAGAGCTGAGTCCAGGGGGGTGGGCAGCCAGATGGCTCACAACTCTCAGGAAGTTGTAAGTGCTTATTTTAAAAGAAAAAATTCTAAGAGTTTACACAAAGGGGTTTTGGGTTGGGGGTTAGGCTTGGAAGAACATGGGGTAGAGGTGAATGTGCAGCGATAGGAGAAGATTCCAAAAGGAAAGGGTTCTGTGTGTGTGTGTTTGTGTGTGTGTGCGTGCATAGGCACTGTGCCCAAGCACAATGCCAATGTTCTCACACACAGGCAGTATTATAGAATAAAGAACAATGGGTGCAAGGAAAGCTCAGTCTCATGAATCAGAGTGGGCCTAAGAAGTTGGGTAAGAGCAGACAGTGTGTATGTAGGTGTGTGTACTACTGTGTGCGAGTGTGTGTGAGGGGTGTGTGTGGGAGCAGTTAGGATTTGAGACCCAGCAAGCAGAAAGGAGTGACATTTTGGGTATTGCATCCCAGGCTGAGGTGTAGCCCTCATTGTGAGGCAGCAGGGCCCTATGGATTTGGGGGAGGCCATATATGAAACCATGGGGCAATTTTGGCATACCTTCCTTGTTTGAAATTCTCTTATACTTTTACAGAAAACATTTCCATATTAAAATAAAAACAAAGAAATAGGATGCAAAATACATGTAGTTTTATTTTTAAGATAAAAAATACAACTTCAAAGAAATTATGACAGCTTCCAGAAGGCCCCTGGTATGTGTACCTCCTGGTGGCCACTGGATGACTAAGGAAAAGACCTGAGAAACCCTGAGATCCTTAGTCAATTTAATTTTCACAGCGACTGCATGAGGTAGAGATCATCGTGTCTGCAGTGAAGACTGAGGCACAGTGAGGGTGTGTGTAAGAGGCTCAAGGTCACACAGCTAAAAAGCAGCAGGATCAGAACTCAAACTAGCATCTGTCCTAGCTTTACCCACAATAGCCTGAGTGGTTGATACACAAGGAATGAAAGGAAATAAAGCTGAAATACATTGGTGTTAAATCATGGAGGGTCTTGAATGCCAGCTTGAAATAAAAGTTCTGTGTATGAAATGACATTGGTGACCTAGCAGGATGAGACATGGTGGAACTGACAGAAGAGCAGGAAGAGCTGCACGGCCAGAAGAGATCTAGTTGTTCTCATCCCGGCTCCTTTGGGGCCACATCTTAACCTTGGGACTGAGCCCTGCACCCAATGATTGTCTCCATGGTGGAAGTAGGAAACATCCCTCTTTTTCTGTTCACTTTCTTAGCGTTATTCTACCAAGCAGAGAGCTCAGAATCTTTGGCCAGCCCCTTCTAAATCTGGAGGGTTGGCTATCTGGAACTGCTCTCAAGGTGCCCTTCCCAGGAGAGGGATCAATGAACAGGAGTCAGTGCAACAGGAGAGAACAGTATTATTCGGTCTGAAAGGAAATCAATGGAGAGTGGGAACCTCTGGAAGCACCTGCAATTTTCTAGATCTATTACTTGCAATTTGGCAGTCAGTGAGAAAAAAACACTGTGTTACTATGAAAAATCAAGAGATTTATGTTGTTTTCATCAAGAAAATAAAACTCTGGGAAACACCCAAAATGGTAACTTAGAGCAAGTCCCAAGTGAAAGAGTTATTTATGGCATGAGGGAAGCTGAAAACTGTGCCTTTGATTAGGAGATGGTGGTGACAGTTTGCAATGGGACATTATCATCTTTTTTCCTTCCCTTTTCTTTCCTCAGTATGTGTTGAGAGAGTTTATTGAGAAAAAAGTCAACATCCTGGAGATCCTCAGGCCACCTCAAGTACTGCTGCCTCTGTGCAAATTCTCGGATGGACGGATGCTTCATCAGCTGGTACTGGGACAGGGACCCCACCACCACCATGATGAGGGCGCTGCTGAGGTCTGACACACACCTGCTCTGGGCATAAGTGAAGGCTTCAAGGCACCACCCATCTCGAAGGAAGTGTCTGCTCACAATGCAGATGATCTTTCTGCTGTGCCACACGGCATTCTGGATGTTGGCAATGTGGTTCTGTCCCGGGACAAAGTCTCTTTCTTCAAAGCACAGGTTAAATCTGTTGTGGTTGTCGTACTGAGTATCCAGGTGTTTTAGCAAAGCGTTCTGCACCCATTCGAAGTCTTTGCTACTGAAGCACAAATAGGCATCATATTGGTACATGTCAGATGCTCTCCTCTGGGTCTGGTCCTTGAGCACCAGTCTCTGCACTATCTTATAGCAGATGAAACAAAACCCCCGGAACTTTATGACTGTCAGGGTAGCCACGAGGAACACTGTCAATGTGGCAGTGAGGAATAAGAAAAGGGAAAATCTTAGGGCCTTTAAGAATTTCTCTTCATCACAATCTTCCGTGGAAACAGCATAGAGGGATGCCCCAGAGAGCGAGCTGGGGTACGTGCAGGATAGGTCTTCAGGAGACCCCACTAGAGTGACATTGGTTTGATTGAGCCAAATGATAAAAGCACTTAGTTCACACTCACAGATGAAGTTGTTATAAGTTATGTCCAGGAAACTAAGTGATGTAAATATATCAGGATCAGGAGACAGAAGTTGGTTTCTCGATATATCAAGGACCTCTAACTTGGCAGGTAAGTCACCAGAAGAAAGAACCGTCAGCCTATTGGAGTTGAGGCTGAGTCCCCTTAATGCAGTCAGGTGGCTAAATACTCCTGGTGGAAGGAAATTCAGGTAGTTACTATTCAAATACAGGACTTGGAGATTGGAAAGTCCCTTAAACACATCCCAACAGAACCCAGTTTCCCAGGCAAGTTGCAACATATTTTCTCCAAGGAAAAGCTGTTCCAAGGTGAGAGTCTCTGAAGGGGCAAGTTGTTGGTGACAAGAGGAAAAGCGATTCTGATTTAAAATAAGAGTCTGGAGGCCACGCACCTGGAGAAGGACATAGAGATCATCCAGATTTTCCAGCCTGTTCTCTGATAACTGGATGAAGTTGGCTGTAAACGTGACCATTGGCCAACTCACCAGTTTATTGCCACCCAGGAAGATAGTAGATATGCTTGGAAGAAAATTAATTGTTTTAAGAGCATTATCTCGGAGATCCAAGGTGCTTAATTTTCTCAGGAATCTGAACGTTCGATCCTGGATGATCCCAATGTGATTCTTCTGCAGATCAATGTAGGCTACTTGAGGTAGTCCATAGAAATTAGAATTAAAAAGTTCCCCCAGAAGGTTGTATGACATATTGAGAACTTGGAGGCTGTTGAGTCCATAAAATGCTTCACCCTCAATCTTGTTTATCTTGTTGTAGGCAAGGTTCAAAAGCTTCAACTCTTTGAGGGCCTCAAAAACTCGGGAGTTCAGGGAGAAGATAAAGCCATGTGAAAGGTCCAGGCGTATCACTGAGCTTCTGGCCAGGCCAGCAAATGTGTTCCGATTAGGATCTTTGATGTTTTGGAAGCCAAACCCAGAACCCATAATGTGGTAGGAAAGAACCAAAGAGGACACTGGGCTTCCACTGATGGCATTGCTAAAGTTTCCTGTGATGTCTACGGTCCAGGCATTGCTGGAAACATCTAGGGTTTCCAGGCTCATGTTTCTGAATGGGTTCATACATTTCCCCCAGTCCACAAAGTCTCTGTATAGGTGATTAGAAGCAAGGTTTAAAAAGTAGAGTGTTTTTCCTTGAAGAGGCCTGAGCTCATGCTCACACATGGTAGATATTTGGTTGAGAGAAAAATCAAGGGACTTCAAGGAATTCAGTTCCCTGAATGAAGGATGAAAGTAAAGGCTTTGAATCTGATTCTTGGACAGGTCCAGGTGCATCAAAGACTCCAGATGTCTGAAATAACCATCTCTTAGCAGAGCATTGGAGAAACCACAGCCAAATAACCTCAGTTCAAACAGATGGGGCAGTCCCTGAAAAGCATCTGGATGTAAGAAGTCTATCTGACTCTTGCCCAGGTCTAAAATTCTAAGATTGGGCAGGTTTCTGAAGGCTTCTTTATCAATAGTCAAGGCAGTAAACTGAGTCCCAAGTTCCAGCAGTAAAAGCTGCTTCAGGAAGGGGAATGAAGTAGCTGTGACTGTCTT
Organism: Talpa europaea; assembly: GCF_964194135.1. NCBI lineage: Eukaryota > Metazoa > Chordata > Mammalia > Eulipotyphla > Talpidae > Talpa > Talpa europaea. The sequence goes on along the minus strand of NC_140082.1, from coordinate 69,717,029 downwards.
GATGTAGTTGAAGCTTAGCAGGAGGTTCTTAGTGGTGTTGAGGACCTGGGGGACTTGAGTGAGGTTGCAGAAACGATACAATGCTATCTGACCATTGGAGGAGCAGGGAGAAAGTCCAAGCCCATGGCTGGTCATGAGTACCACTCCTAAGAGAAGGTCAAGGTGATCCCCCATGTTCCTATGGAGAAGAAGGGAGAATGAAAATGCTGCCATCTAAGCTCAAGGTATCCCTTAGAACTTGGGAGGTTTCCTCTAGGATGTGTCTGCTCGCTTGAACCCTTTGCTCCTCTATACTGATGTGGCTATTGACAGATATGGCCATGCAGAAAGAACTGTTCTCTATCTTTTGATTTTCTACAGAGGAGGCACTATTCTAAGCACTTTAGAAATGTTTCCTTTATAACATTTATAATAACTCTGTCCATTCATTAGTTCATGCATGCATCTATTCAAGATGTGCTAAGGGAAGTTGGAGAAAACAGAAGAAAGGGACACATTTTTGCTTTACTCTATGAAAGGACCCCATTCCTAGCCCACAGAGGCCTCAGCTAGAGTGGGAAATAAATCCATGGACTTTTCTTCCCTCTAACCTGTCAAGATCACTAGTCCATCTCCATCCATCCATCTTTGCTCCATACACCACGCATCTCAGAACAACTGGACACTTTACCTCATTTCCCACTAAGAGTCAGATTTGCTTGGTTTAAGTAAAAAATATTAAGTACCCAAGCTGATTCCATTTCAAGCCACCACCATCTCTTGACTGGGTTAGACTACAGGCTTCCGTAGTCCCTCCTATTTCCTTTTTTTTTTTTTAAGATTTATTTATTTTTATACAAGAACCTGGGTATAGGCCAGATGCGTGGGGGATGGGGGGATGAGAGGATTTACCAGAGACAGAGTGGGGAACAGAACAGGCAGACTGATGAAATACACTGTTGAGGGGAGCAGCGGGCGAGACAATAGAGGTCTGCTTGCCATGTGGGATTCTCGCTGGCCAGCTGGGATAGAACCCACACTGAAGAGGCTGCAGACAGCTTCACAGTGCAGCACTCAACCACTTGCGCCACCAGGGAGGCCCTCCTATTTCCTTTTTTTTATATTAATTTTTTTCATTTTGTACATCATTATTCATTTATTTTATTTTTTTATTTTTATATGCCACATACAATTGCAACCCCCTGATTTTGACCCCAATCCCTCCTTTCTTTGCCCCCCCCCCACCAAAGTGTGTCTCTGGTTCATAGTTGTTTGTTGATTTTGATTTTTTTCTTTCTTAGTTATTCTTTTTCCTGGTCCCTTATTTAGGTTTTCTAGATTCCTGTTATGAGTGAGACCATCTGGTATTTTTCTTTTTCTTTCTGCCTTATTTCACTGAGCATGATCCCTTCTAGCTCCATCCATGTTGCTGCAAATTGCATGTGTTTATCTTTTTTGAATGCTGAGTAATATTCCATGGTGTATATGTACCACATCTTCTTGATCCAGTCATCTAGTTTTGGGCATTTGGGTTGTTTCCAAAGCTTAGCTATTGTAAACAGTGCTGCTATAAACTTAGGGGTGCAGGTGCTCTTTGGAATTAATGTTTCTGTGTCCTTTGGGTAAATACCTAGGAGTGGAATTGCTGGATCACATGGAAGCTCTATCTTTAGTAGGTTGAGGAATCTCCACACAGCTCTCCATAGTGGTTGGACCAGTTTGCCCTCCCACTAGCAATGCAGGAGAGTTCCTTTCTCTCCACATCCATGCCAAAATTTGTTGTTGCTAATTTTTTTAATATGTGCCATTCTCACTGGTGTGAGATGGTATCTCATCGTAGTTTTGATTTGCATTTCCCTGATTGCAAATGATTTTTTCATATGCCTGGTGGCCATTTGTATTTCCTCTTTGGAGAAATTTCTTTTTAGCTCTTCTGCCCATTTTTTGACTGGATTATTTTCTTTGTTGTTGTTGAGTCTCATCAGCTCTTTGCAGATTTTTGTGATCAGTCCTTTATCATTAGTGTGTGCAAAAATTTTCTCCCAGTCGGTGGGGTTTCTCTTTGTTTTTGTTATTGTCTCTTTTGCTGTGAAGAAGATCTTTAATTTGATGTAGTCCCAGCTGTTTATCATTATTGTTCATTTTGAACAATATTTGTTTCCTCCCACCCCCTCAGGTGTAGTCCCCACAGAATTTCCTTCACCAATGCACCCATGCACCATCACCTCAGTCCCCTGTGCTCCTCCCTCTCTCCCTCGGATCCCTCTCCCTCCTCTTCCCCTGCAGTTTGTCTCTGATTTATAATTGTCTGATTTTGCTTTGTTGTGTTTCGTACTGTTATTTGTTTTTTTACACTGATGTCTTTTTTTGTTCCCCTATCTTCCTGCTATAAGAGAAACCATCTGATATTTTTCTTTTTCCTTCTGGCTTATTTCACTGAGCATAATTCCTTCTAGCTCCATCCACATTGCTGCCCTGGTCCCACCCTCAATTCTCTGAACAGCAGAGTGTTCTTTGGAAAATGAGATTCAGATGATATAGCTCCTCTCTGCACATAACCCGGCCACCCTTCCCTCTGCTCCTGGGATAAAATCCTGCAAGGACTTAGATTATTGGTTCTTGCCTGTCTCAACAATGTCTTAAAACATTTTCCTTCTCTATAACTTATTCAACAAGTATTTGCATTTTATACCCATTTGCCAGGTACTTTGATCCAAGTGGTTCTCAGGCCATGCTTTGAGAAACTGGTCTAAAGGACCCCTCAGAAACATCATAATTCTCCTGAAGAAGAAGATCTGGTAAGAAAATTCAGAGGCTGTTGTGTATTGGGTTTTTAGTACTAAGGCTGTGTTGACATGTATTTGGGGGTGATGGGAATGGCGCAATCAATATAGGCCTCAACACTCCTGCCCAGCCTGTTAATTAAGATAATGAGACCGGAGGGAGAAGGGCTAGTATCCCTTTCATTTGAGTTGAGTGCATTCAGCTTTAATACCAGCCATTAGCAGAGCAGATTCCATTTTTTGACCTAATTGCCTGGACAGAGCCGGCCAGCTAAGCTTAGGGGCGTGTAGGGTAAAGAAAAAATGTCAGGCTTTTCTGCCCTCCCGCCATCAGGATAGATGGATCCTTGCAGTCCTGAATGCATGCCTAATGGCGGGTACCTGGAGTAGGGTGTGGGCATAGGTATATGGGATTCACCTGGGTTAAGACTGGGTTTTTAAGGGCGGCGTTATGGGGATGCCAGTAGAAGCGGAGGAGAAGCCGAAAGAGAAGCCAAGAGAGCAGCAGAAGCCGAGAAAGAAGCCGAGAGAAGGCCGGAGAGCCCAGAGTGAAGACCTGCTGGGGGCTAGGAGGCCTGCCAGCCTCCTGGCCCCCCAGCGCCCCTGCCTGCCGTGTACCTGGTAATCCCAATAAAAACCTGCAAAACCACTGAGAACTCTGACTCCTCCTTTACCTGGTCTGCTGGATCATAGAAAACCTGCACTGTGCCCATGTCCTGCCCTTATAATTGGCGTAAGTCAGCAAGATGATCCATGCAGATGGGTATGGAGCCCTCTGAAGACCTGGAGGGACTAAGGAGTAATACACTGTGTTTGCCTGTGACGACGCTGGAGGCATCACGGAGGCACAGGAGATGGACACCGTCCAGGAGCTACGGAACAAGACCTCAGCTGGAGGAGGAGATGCCCAAGAGGACCAGCCAACGACCCCTGAGGCAGCAAGAATTGCCAGGGAGGAGAGGACCACGATTCAGAGCTCACCAGTGCTGATGCAGGAGAGGCCGATGGACTTCGACTGATGGACTTGGACTGATGAACTTGGACTGACAATCCCGCCAGAAGGTGGAGGACCTTGGAAGGTTATGTTTTTTTGGGAATCTGGGGGTGGCCAGTGGGCCTTGATGGTCAAAAGCAGCCTGTGTATGCCCAGTAGCTAGGCAGAGGAGAAAAGCCAACTGAGAAGGCAAAAGCTGGTACTGATGCTAAGTTTGGGAAGCCCTGAGTTAAGTACTAAGTAAGCTGAGGAAGGCCAGTGAGTCTCGTAACATCACGTGTGGGTGATGCCCTGCTTGTTCTTGAGTGAGGGTGAGGAGCTGAGGAACCTGTCCATGGGGGACGGGTGGGGACCATGGCTTGGGGTGGAGCCCAAGCCAAATGTAGAGTTTGTATCCAAGGATCCCCGACCCATGTGCATATGCAGTGGGTTGGCCTGAGTGCAGGGCTCTGTGAGTCGCATTGGTGGCTACGAAAGCCAAATGTTGGAGCGACTGCAGACAGAAACCCTGAGGGTTGGCGATTACCCCCAACAGAATAGAATCGCCAATCCCAGAGTGAGTGCATCCTGGGGGTGGATGCGGTGTGTGGCTTGTAGCCGAGACTATAGCCAGAGAAGGCCAGGAAGCTTGACGGCTCCTGGTGTGTTACAATAGATGCCGTGAGTGATTCCCCTCCCTCATATGAGCAGTGCCTTTGGCAGCAGATGTGGTGGCTCATCTGCTGGTACCAATAATTGTCTTTTGCCACTAGGTTGGGGCCCTGCCTGGACTTATTTGTGTTCTGTTGTATTTTGTTATATTGTGATGTACTTGCTTTTGTGGGCCATGGCTGCATTGTTTGTTTGCTAAGAAAATTGCATATATGAAGACTATATGGCAGAAAACCCTGAGGGGGTGGGCTGTAGGGTAAGGAAAAAATGTCAGGCTTTTCTGCCCTCCCGCCATCAGGATAGATGATGGATCCTTGCAGTCCTGAATGCATGCCTGATGGCAGGCACCTGGAATAGGGTGTGGGCACTGGTAGATGGGATTCACCTGGGTTAAGACTGGGTTTTTAAGGGTGGCATTATGGGGACGCCAGTAGAAGCCGAGGAGAAGCCAAAAGAGAAGCCGAGAGAGCAGCAGAAGCCGATAAAGAAGCAGAACAGAAGTCAAGAGCAGAGAAGCAGAGAGAAGGCCGGAGAGTCCAGAGTGAAGACCTGCTGGGGGCTGGGAGGCCTGCCAGCCTCCTGGCCCCCCAGCTGTGTACCTGCTGTGTACCTGCTAATCCCAATAAAAACCTGCAAAACCACTGAGACACTGACTCCTTTACCCGGTCTGCTGGATCATAGAAAACCTGCTCAGTGGCCATTCCACCCTACAGGGAGTTAGGGACTTGTTGTCCCCACCACAGGAAATGGCCTGTGCTTCAGGGCACCTCAGCTCCCTGGCACCACAGTGAGCCTGCAAATCCCTCTGGCTGGGGCCATGGCTGTGCCTGTGTTGATTTAATGTTTGATCCCTAAATAATACTAAATATGGTGTGGGCACACTGGCAGGACTCAGGATTCTGAGCTGAGTCTGTCCAGACAAGGCTTCTCCTGGTGGGTGTAGGCCACACCCGACAGGGACCTTGAGACTGGGCATGGAGGACTCCCTGTCTGAGAAAAAGATTTAATTCATTTTCAAATGGGTGCCTGGGGACTTTCTCCAAACTCCACTTAGCATAAACATCCAGGTCTGAGTCCCAGTGTGGGTGCTGAAGTCAGCCTTGGATAGAAGGGCCAAGGCTGGGACCAGAGACAGGGCAGGGCAGGTGCCTCCTCCAGGTGCAGAATGCAGCTACCCCTAGCAACAAGCCAGCAGATGAGCTCTATGGAGTCCAGACCATCGCTTAGGCCACAGTCTTTCCTGACAGTCTGCCTATGGCAACAGTTTCCATAAAACACACAGAGGACTGTATGCCAGGAGCCTCAGAGCCTTCTCCCTAGACATGATTCTAGCTTCTTCCATAAACTGCCATGATGTCAAAGTTTTTCTGGAGTGATTTATTTGTTATTCATCACTGCCTCCTATGGTAATCAGCAGCCCCTAGAAGAACTCTTCCTAGGCTGAGGTTCCTGTGCATCCTTAAATATGTTCTTAACTTCTCTGCACCCTAGTGTCATCATGTATACAATGGAGGTAGCAACAGTTCTATACAAAAGACAGTGCCAATCACTGTGCAGGATGGTGCAGGGTCCCTACTCACAGGGAATACAGGAAACTAGGGCAGAGCTGCCCTAGGTGTGTCCCCTGGACAGAAAGCATCAGCATCATCTGTGCGCAGATTCAGGGGCCCCATCTCAGCCCGACTGAAGCTGTGGGGCGGAGACCCACCTGACCATATGAATCAGTCCCTGTGTAACTCTAATCACTCACATTTGAAAACCACTAGGCTAGTCTGGAGGGAGGACAAGGAGGACAAAAATATATTCTAACAATGACAACACCATACAGTAGGCTACCTCTGCCTATGTACTCCTCTCCACAAGGCTCTGGCCCCTCCCTTTCCTCACTCCCCAGTCTTTTGTAGAACTGTTGCTACTTCCATTATACAGATGAGGACACTAGGGTGCAGAGAAGTTAAGGAACGTATTTAAGGATGCACAACTCTGGCTACTGGATGTTCCCTCCCCCCAAACCTAGTGCCTCTGCTGTGGCTGCACAAGTGGGTCGGGACGGGCTACCATGCAGCCCACTACTTGGCCATCATCTGCTGATCTCATGGTCAGTTTCCCCCAGTCACAACAGGCATTGGTCCTGGTTCCCAGAGGAAGGTCAGCTTCGCAGCCCCTCTCCCTTGTCAACTTCCATGTGAAGTTGTCCACATGGACAACCCCAGAGTGTCTCATTCAGAAGATGCGGCCTCTTTCAAATGCTGAGCTGTCTCCTGCTCTCTCTCATAGCCTTCCCCTTCTGATTCTCTCACACCCTTATTTCCCCTTTTATTCTCTCACACCCTTATTCTCTCACACCCTTATTCTCTCACACCTACATTGACCCTGTGGCCTCAGGATTCCCCTTGAACCTGCCCTGTCCTTTAAATACATCTGCCTCCTTCCACCTCTCCTTCACCCTGGAACCCTGCAGACCTTCTCTAAGACTCTCTCTCAACTCCTTCAATTATCCTGCCTTCTGGTTCTTCTCTCCCACCATCTATACCAGCCCCTTGTCTTCTGTGTGCCGATCCCCGGTGGCTGGGCTCTGCCAGGGGTCGCACAAAAATATAATGTGCAGGATCCAATCACCCTGTATCCTCCACAAAACATCCACACATCCGAAGCCCCCCTCTCTTCTGCCCGCCTCAGGAGTGATCCCAAACCTTCACCAGTTCTCGCCATCCCCCCTTGCCTGGGCCTTCCCAGAAACAGTTGCCCTTGCTTCGTCTTCTTTTTTTTTTTTTTTTTTTTCAAATTTATTTTTGCTTAGAGGTGTAGGCCAGAGGTGCAGGGGGGTGAGAGGATTCACCAGAGACAAACTAGGGAGCAGAACAGGTGGATCTGCTGAAATACACTGCTGAGGGGAGCAGCGGGCAAGACAGGAGAGGTCTGCTGTGCCATGTGGGTCAGCTCCCTGGACGGGGGATTGAACTCAGGTCATGGTGGTGACAGTGCAGTGACTTAACCCCTAAGCCACCAAGGAGGATCTGACCTTGCTTCTTATTGTTAGAAAGGAAGGAACACATAGCCACCATCAGGGAGACTAACAGTGTCTGGACAGCAGTGCCCACAGGAGGGCTCACTGGCAGCCCTGAGGGCAGAGCCCTGCAGTACTCCTTGGAGGGGCGCTTATGGACAAAGAGGGCCTCACACTCAGGCTAGTGTGACCAGAAAGGGCTGCTTGAGTGCATAAATCTGAGTGCAAAAAGGTGCTCCACAGCTAGGAACAGGCTGTTCACACAGATGAAAAGGAGAGCTGGTTCTCACCCACACTTCTCACACCCACCACATGTCTGAGCCACGGCAGTTGTTAGCATCTTCCATGCGCATCAGGAATTAATGCAGCAGGGTAGACATCTGACAACCAACTCTGTTCTCCCAAGAAGAATCGGAAATCAGCACAGATTTCTGTGCAGATGCGTAACTGCAGAAAGGTTTACTCTTTTACCCAAGCTCAGTGGTCTAATTAGGGTCTGTTTCCATCTGCAAGTTCATGATTCCATAGTACAAAGCATATTTATTAAGTCTAGGCTAGTGAGAAATTTCTCTCTGATGTGTCCTCTGTTGCATTAGTGATGCAGCAGGGGTGGATACGGAGAGCATGGGAAACTGTCAAATACTTGCCGAATTCCCAGACTTGCTAGAAGCTGGTAGCTCTGTCAGGAAAGAAGTGAGCTAAGGCTGATGGGACTTGCAGTTCATGAAACTATGTTCACACCAAGGGGTTCCCACTGCCTTTCTCAGAGCTGTATACTGTCTGCTAAATCTCTTCTAGATGTGTTTGAAGTCCACCTCTATTTCTGTTTTATAAATTAGGATTTTATTTCTGTGGGCAGGTATATTGTTTTGTTTCCTTGGTTTACTGCCACATTGCCAGCACCTAGAACCTACCGAGTCAGCCAATATCCGTTGAAGGAATGAAAGTGCCTTGGATCTGGAAGTTCCCTTTCATGACATTTCTGTAATTATTTGCTTTCTGAGGACTCATGCATAAGTATGAGGAAGTCCACTGTGTTCCACAGTAGGCAAAGAACTCAGGGATCTCTAGGGAAAACCCTAGAGTTTGCATCGGAGTCTGACATTTCTAAGCAGTGTGGTGAGGTAAATTGGCTGAATCAGGAGACACTGAGGAATTATTGGATCTTGGATTTAAGGTGAGAGAGGGATCCTGGAAGATGAAGAATTGATGCATAGTCTTTTCATCATCTTACAGATGATTAAGCTGAGGCACAGAGAGGCTAGTTCTTTTATACACATACACTTGTGGTGAAATAATTTATATTTAGACTTATCTAGCTGGACTCAGTTTAGGGATCTCAATTTTGGGACAACATCCAAAGTATCATAGTTAGGAGCAGTGGAACACAAGCCTTCTTCTCTCCAGGCCTGATCAGGGCATGACTTTGGTCATGTCAATGTCATACAGTTTCTTTACAGCCTGTATGATCTGGTGCTCGTTGGCCTTGACATCCACAATGAACACAAGTATGCTGTTGTCTTTTATCTTTATGGCTGACTCTGGTCAGGGGGAAGCGGATGCTGCACGGTGGTCAAGCTAGTTTCTCCTGGTGGTGTCCTTCCAAGGATATCTGGGCTGCCTTTGGAGCTGCGGTGTCTTGAGCCCCAGGAAGGTGGGTGATGTGCCATCTTCTTTTTCTTGTGGCCATGGATGTTCTTCAGCACAGCTTTCTTGGCCTTCAAAGCGTTTGCTTTCACTTCGGATTTGGGAGGGGCAGGGGCTTCCTTCTTTACTTTCAGTGCGATCGGTGAAAAGTGAGGCTAAGCACTTCCTTATGGTTGCCACTCTATTAAGTTGTGGTGCTAGTACATGGACGCAGCTGCAAACATAACTGTCATTTTGAGCTTTCAAAAAAAAATCAAAATTGAATGTACTGCAAATCAGATTCAGAGACTCTTAAGACTGCTTGAATAGGAATCACTTGGAGATCTTACTGAAATACAGATTCATATTCAGCAGGTCTGGGGTAGGAGCTATAGGTGATTCCGGTGCTTCTGTTTCACTGGACACTTAAAAGACTTATTTGCCTTGCCGTCTCATTCTCCTGGGAATGAAATATGACCAAGATGCTGCAGGATTACTTTTGAGAAGGGAAGCTATGTGAATACACGCAACGCCCACCTACCCCTACCCCAATTCTTCTCAGTTCTGAAAGGTAAAGCAGTAGGTAACCACCTGCTCAAAGAGGATTCCTTTGAGGCTTCTGAAGAGGTGCAGATGGGCTGGTCATTTCCTGGAGCTAAGGAAACAGCTTGGTTGTAATTTCTCTGGTTACATGCGCTTCTCCTGAAGACCAGCAGGGAGCGCAGAAAGGGCTGCAGTCGCAGGGAAGACATAGCCGAAGGGCTGCTGGAGAGGCTGAGTTGGGGTGTGGGGACCCAGAGGTGCTCTAAGCTGGGCCCTACGGGTTGGTTCCTATTGCTTGTTTACCTTTAGAGCACACACAGGTACTCCTGGCAGGCGGCCATTCTAAGACAGAGGGAGCAGAGCTCCCTACTGCATTTCAAAATAGGCCTGTGATTTCTTCCTGAGCATGCTCCTTAGAAGGAATTACCCACTCTCCATCCCCACACACCCTTTGAAGTTGTCTCTGTTCTGCAGTGAACACAATTTTGATTTTTTTAATGAAATATCAAAATGACAACTAAGTTTGTAGCTGGATTCAAAGCCCAGTTCCACAGTTAAATAGATGTGTGACCTTGAGCTCAATCTGTGGGAGCATCAGTTTAATCACCTGTGGGGTAGCAACAATAAAAGCTGTGACCCCACCACCACCCAGGCTGCAATGGTGGCCTCTGAGGACACTCCAGTGGCCAAACCAGAGAATCCAGTTATTGATGCATAATCCTTTAATATTTATTTTTCGCTTAAGTAGACAGGCAGCATTTATCCAACTGCACCTCACTAGAAACATTTCTCTTAGAAAACCATGAAGGGGAACAGTGAGAGGAGGAAATGGAATTTCTCAGTATACTGTGGGGATCAGGGTTCTCTTCTATGTAAAAGCTTCGATCATTTTCTTGAATATCTTCAGATGGCAGTCCCCTCAAGCCACAAAACAATGGCATTCAGAGGCATTGATATTCTAAAGCCAGGAATGTTGAAAACTCAAGAGACTTAGGTTTAGGGTCCTCATCTGTCTGCTTATTATTTATTCTTTAGCGCATAGTTCTAAAGCATCTGATTAAAAGAAATAATTTGATCTGAATGATTATTTAATACAAATAACTAGCATGACACATTTTAAATCCTTTGGAAAAAAAATAGCTCTCCTGGGAATAGAAAATCTCTACCTGTCTTCAGGTTCAGGCAGCATCAATAATCTCAATTAGAAAATTAACATCTGTATCTCTGGATGTAACTTAGCTAAACCTGGCATGTTGATGGGCAAAGCAAATTACCAGAAAGATGGGCAAGTACAAGGTCAAGAGCCAGAGCAGACAGCTGGCAAATCTGCAATGGCATCCCCTGAAAGACAGAACTTGGACAATCAATTCGCTAAGAGAAGCAAAAAAAAAAAAAAATTTCATCTGGATTGTCACGTAAACTGAAAGTAATTGGGGAGCAGGGAGGCAAAGGGAAGAGACACCATATTAAACTGTGATCTATCAGACACAAAAGTGGAAATGTGAAGAGGAGAGGTTATAAAATACTAGAGGACTGGCCTGGGAGGGATCTGGAGTCTCTGCTGGGCAGCAGAAGCATCAAGAGAAACGTCTTCAGACTCTACAGCTGATGGAGACACCCTGGTTCCAGGGGAGGATGATGGCAGGGAGGCTAGTGAGGCCTGGAGGAGGGGTACCGGAACTCTAGGGCTGCAAGGCTCAGAAGGAGGAGTTTCCCGCAGTACCCCAGGCTCTGTGAGCTTGGCAGACAGGCATGGGCTTGAGGGCTCAGACAAAAGCCCCTGCAGGAAGCACATGTTCCTGCTATTTGCCCAGGATCCTGGGCCCCCAGGGAGGCTCACTGAGTCTGGATTCTGCCTTGGGCAGGCTGCCTAGGATAGCTGTGCTCCTTTCTGAGTGGGGACAGAGTCAGTGAGAAACTTGGCTCCAACTTGCTGTCGGCTGGCAGGCTAGGATGCCTGACATCTAGCCAAAACCCTGGGCTGGGAGCGGGGAAACCTGGGTTTCAGCCCTCTTTAGCCATTATCTGGGAGTCCTTGATACCTTTAACTGTCCCTGTCCAGTTTCTGAATGTGTATCACGGTGAGTGTGAACTGGGAGCTTTTTTATATCCCTGTAAAGTATAGAATTATCAGATGGCACTTGCTGAGGACCATGATAGCAACCACAGAGCAAGGCAGTCTTCCTTGGAATAGAACATTCACCCTCCCTTTTAGCAAATTTGTGAATTTGTTACCGAGGATCTTAAAAATCTTGAGTGGAGGGGGCAGAGCAATATGGCGGCAAGGAGACGCTGCGAGTAAGATCTCCCATTAAAGAAAGTTAATAGGGAGGAAAAGCGGCAGGTCCCAGTGAGAACTGGGACACGGAAGATAAACAGGTGACTCCAAAACTGCCCGAAGAAGAAAGTTGCCATAAAAGAGGACCAGAAAGGAGGAAAGCGCAGAATCCTGCTCCCCTCCCCTGCCCACAAAGTCGGCACTCTCCGACCAGCAGAGAGGAGGAAAAAAAAAAAAAAAAAAACTAAAACGACCAACAAGAACAAACTATGCAGCAAGCCGGACTGTGAGTGGAAAGGCGCCCAGGCACGGGAGCGGGATTCAAAAGGCGCCATTCCCGCGCCACTGAACTGGGCTACAGCCTGCGTCCTGGAACTGAGGGCTTTGGAACTGAGACCCGGGGCACGAAATTAGGGGCATGGGTTCCCCACGACGGTGGGGCACAAGGCAGACACAGCACCCCAAAGGCGTTAAGGTTTACCCTACCATTCCCGCTCTGTTCCCTGTCCCACGGGGTGGAAAATCAGCTCCCCAAGGGCTCTAGGAGAGATCTCTGGTGCCACCTAGCGACTTGAAACCAGCAGAGGCTCCTGGAGGAGCCAGTGGCCAGCTGGGGAGTTAGCCCACGCCGGGCCCCTTCCGACCAGTAGTCTGAGCCCACAGGGGGAGCGAGCACCCACAGCCGGGGCAGACCAGGCACGCAGAAGAGTGTGCCTGAGACCAGACGTGCAGGGAGTGTGTCCAACATCACCATTTTAGAACAGGGACATTTCTTCAGTAAAGACTACCTGCAGAAGGCTTCCTCAGGAGCCAGAGGTGAGCAGGGGAAGTTCGCCCACGCCAGACCCCCTCTGGCCTGCAGTCCAAGCCCAGAGGGGGAGCAGGAACCCACCGCCGGGGCAGACAAGGTGCACAGGGGAGTGTGTCCCCACATCGGCATTTTAGAACAGGGACCTTTCTCCAGTAAAGACTGCTTGAAACTGACATATGGCTCCTGGAGGAACCAGAGGGGAGCAGAGAAGCTCACCCAAGATACCGGCCAGTCCCAACAACACAGTGTCCCAAAGCATACGGCAAATTAGAAAACAGACAGTAGGGAGTAGAAGAACCACAAGCAACCTAGCAACTCCCCAGGGAAAAAGCACACCACAAAAAGAAAACCAATAAATCTGAAGAAGAAGAAATCAAAAAAACCATCCCTTTTTTATTGAAACAAAAAAAATCAAATATTTGGGAATAAATCTAACAAAAGAGGTAAAGGACCTATACAAAGAAAACTATAAAACACTGTTAAAAGAAATAGAGGAAGACACAAAGAAATGGAAAGACACCCCCTGCTCATGGATTGGAAGAATAAACATTATTAAAATGGCCATCCTTCCAAAAGCAATATACAGATTCAATGCTATTCCAATCAAAATTTCAATGTCATTCTTCAAAGAAATAGAACAATTATTGATGAAATTCATATGGAATCACAAAAAACCCCGAATAGCCAAAGCTCTCCTAAAAAAAAAAAAAAAAAAAGGGAATGGAGGCATCACACTCCCAGACTTCAAACTATACTACAAAGCCATAATCATCAAAACTGCATGGTACTGGAACAAGAACAGACATACAGACCAATGGAATCGAATAGAAAATCCAGAAATAAACCCACAGATTTATGGTCAACTAATCTTTGACAAAGGAGCAAAGACTATGCATTGGAGCAAAGAAAATTTGTTCAATAAATGGTGCTGGGAAAACTGGGTCGCTACATGCAAAAGAATGAAGCTTGACCACTACCTCACACCATACACAAAAATCAACTCAAAATGGATTAAAGAACTAGACATAAGACCTGAAACCATAAAATATATAGAAGGAAATATAGGCGAAACACTACGTGATTTGCACATCAAAGACATCTTTACAGACACATCACCCAAAGCAGTGATAGTGAAGGCAAAGATAAACAGCTGGGACTACATCACATTAAAGAGCTTCTGCACAGCAAAAGAGACAATAACAAAAACAAAGAGAAACCCCACCAACTGGGAGAACATTTTTGCACCCAACACTAATGATAAAGGACTGATCACAAAAATCTGCAAAGAGCTGATGAGACTCAACAACAACAAAGAATATAATCCAGTCAAAAAATGGGCAGAGGAGCTAAAAAGAAACTTCTCTGAAGAGGAAATGCAAATGGCCAACAGGCATATGAAAAAATGTTCAACATCACTTGTCATCAGGGAAATGCAAATCAAAACTACAATGAGATACCATCTCACACCAGTGAGAATGGCACATATTAAAAAAACTAGCAACAACAAATGTTGGCGAGGGTGTGGAGAAAAAGGAACTCTCCTGCACTGTTGGTGGGAGTGCAAACTAGCCCAACCACTATGGAGAGCTATGTGGAGATTTCTGGACCTACTAAACATAGAGCTTCCATAGGATCCAGCAATTCCACTCCTAGGTATTTACCCAAAGGACACAGAAACATCAATACCAAAGAACACCTGCACCCCTATGTTTATAGCAGCACTGTTTACTATAGCTAAGCTTTGGAAACAACCCAAATGCCCAAAAATAGATGACTGGATCAAGAAGATATGGTACATATATACCATGGAATATTACTCAGCATTCAAAAAAGATAAACACATTCAATTTGCAGCAACATGGATGGTGCTGGGAGGGATCATGCTCAGCGAAATAAGCCAAAAAGAAAAAGAAAAATACTGGATGGTCTCACTCATAGCAGGAATCTAGAAAACTTAAATAAGGGACCAGGAAAATGAATAACTATAAGAAAGTGAAAATCAAAATCAACAAAAAACTATGAACCAGAGACACTTTTAGGGGGGCGGGGGCGGGAAGGGAGGGATTGGGGTCAGAATGGGGGGGCTGCAATTGTATGGGGAATATAAAAATAAAATTTATTATTTAAAAAAAAATCTTGAGTGGAATTTAATGTTATTAATGCACCAATAAAATGGATCAATAGGATGGAACTCTATATATATCCTGGCCTTAAACAGCAACTTCCCCCTATACCCATAAGCATGTACTCTCAGAGAAGATTGCTTGTGTGGCTAGATAATACTTTGAGAGAGGAAAACATTTTCCCCTCCTTGTGTGTCCACCTCCCCCTCTCTACTGCCACCTCTAACACTTTCCTGATATCACTGCCCCAGGCCAGGTATGTGCAGGATTATACCCAGAAGTAACTTGCTGGTTCTTCTGGCTGATTTCCAAGACAGGTCCTTAGGTCTGGCTTTTGCAGGAGGTACAGAGTAGAGAGGGTTGGTAGGGGAGAAGCAGAAAGGCAAGAGAGAATGGGAAGAGGAAAGGTATGTGGGTCTCTGGAAGAGGACCCTGACAAGACAGCAGAGAGCAGCAGAGACCACAGAAGCTGGGACAAGAATCAAAGTGTGGATCAGATTGGGGAGCAGGGTCACCCCTCCCAACCCTGAGATCTGGGCGCTGCATAAAATCAGAAAATTGTGATACAACCCTGGTGATTTCCTTTCTTGCCAGCCTCGTGAGACAAAGTCTCCAAACATAATATTAAGTTGTTATCTGGAAAATAAGAAGAGGGCCATATTTCTTGCACATCTGAGCATGTTAGAGATCCATACTCATTATCTTTTTGTTTTGCATGTTGGGAAAGATAATAAAGTTAGTCTTGGAACTATATAGAACCAATGATATCTCCAACCATGAAGAGGAGGAAACTCCTCTGACTCTCCCCTTTCTCTTTTTTAGCGGGACAGTTCTGACAACCTGTGGCCAGAGAATGTGTGGGCAGATCACAGAAACTCAGCACTGAAAGTGGCTCAAATCTGGCATTTATTGTGATTGTCTGAGTTCAAGTACTCACTCAATTTCCCTGTTTATAAAATTGAGTGGTTATGTTGTTAGTGCCAGGACTGTGAAGTAGTGTCATCAGTTCTCAGTATAGTAAGAACTTTCTTCTCCTTTAGTGCAGTGGGTTAAGCCCACAGCCCTGTGGGCCAGAGAGGCCCAGTCTGAAGCCTGGATCATTGATTTCTATGTGTTATCACTAAGCTTCTTGGACCTCATTTTTGTTGTCTGAAAAAATTAGAATAATAGCCATGCCCACTTCATAAGTACTCAAGACAGAGTGTGGCTCAGAGTAAATGCAATTTATGTATTTTCTATTATTACTGGAGTTTTAGTCTGTGCACAGTAAATGAGAAAATGTCTATCCAGCACCACTCTGAAGGAAAGTGAGGGGCATTTGGAGCAAGCTGACTGTGGGCCAGGGAAGTGAGATCAGTCATTTCAGCACTGCAACATCCTATCTTTGACTGAGCAATACACTGACTTTGGAAATTACCCAAAATGACAGTTCTATGGACATTTACAGGGGAGGGGGGACTTAAGTGAAATGAAATCAAAGCAAAGAGGGGTATTTATCAATGTTCCTTAGTTATAAACAGACTCTTCCCCTCTAGCATCCAAGCCGGGTCAGATTTCTTTTATTATAAAACAAACCACAAGATCTCTTGACGTGACCACCCCTCCCTTTTTGCTGAGAGAAAACCTCTTCTTCCTTTTAAGGCCAAATTCCTCGGACATGAAGCCTAAAGATTCCAACCAGTGTCTCCACTCCCCATTAACTGGCCTCTGATGACCCCACGGAATCTGACTTGCCAATGGGCGCCCCCTTCTTGAAGTTCACCTCCTTCCCATCTACTCTTGTCTGACCTCTCCCCTCTCTCTTTAGCAGGACAGTTTTGACAACCTGTGGCCAGAGAATGTGTGGGCAGTGTACAGAGCATGGAAGAAATGAAGACTCAGCCCGAGGGGACCTCGACACGCAGGGGTCTAGGACACACTGAGTCTAGGAATCAGGAGGCGCAAGTGACGAAGAGGGGCGGGTATTCCTGGCAGAGACTGCCAGGGTCAAGGGAGCTTGGGCCTGAGTGCCCCACTTATGCTACAGCAGCCAGGATGGTTGAAGTGTGAGTTCAGGGTGGGAGCTGGTAGAAGGTGAGGCTGGAGAGGATACTCTGGTGGGGGGGAGAGAGGGGATGAATAAGCAGAGACAAGGGGATCAAGAAGACCTTTGCATTCCACTCTGGAGGTAGTGGGGGCTGCTAAGGATTTGAGAACTGCTGGTACATGAAACTCCAAGGCCTCTGGAAATTGGTGCCACCAAATTTATCCAAGCTCAAATTCCTAATAGTGACATTTAAACAGGACTTCTGCTCCAAGTAGGTGAGGTATTCACTGTGCCCTACACATGGGTGACTTTACCTAAGAATCATTTCCCAAATGCCTACTATGTGCCAGACCCCAACTCTGGCTCAGGAGTGTGGCACACCCCACCTCAGTGAGTGGGACCAAGACCCCCTTGATGCAAATGGACAATACAGGGAGTCAGAGCTTCAACAGAGGTTCATGCAAGGAGCCATGCAGCAAAGGAAGATCTCTCCAACTCTGCTTAAAGACCAGGGCAGGGATAAGCCAGGGAAGACTTATTGGTAGAGGTACCATTTGAGATGCTTCTTTAAAACAGTAGAACCCTCAACAGAGCACTCTGGAAAGCAGGCATAAGGAGGGCAAGGCTTGAGAAAGAACATGAAAAACAGACACTAAATGAAGCCATTTTAAAATAGGGTCAGAGTTGTGTTGATGGAAAAGCTGCTTTTGTTTGACCCTGGGCCAAACAGCAATTGTGTCATGAACCTCTGTGGTTTGAGATACCAGCAGGAGAACATCTTGATCATAAAAACTGATGAGGACAGACTTCCTGCCAACAGATAGACTCAGGAACAAATTATGTGTAGCTAAGACTAGTTGAAGCTGATTAACAACTAATTAATTAAAAATTAAAATAATTAATTAAACTATTTTCTTTAACTTAGCTCATCATCCTCCTTTCCTTAGCTTAAAACCCCCAACTTAGCTTAAAACCCCCAACCACTGAATTGCAATTCTTAATTTCAAATGAATGTTTGATTGCCTCTCATTTTGGTATTTTAGTTTGAGGTTAATAGGAAACTGATTGGAAGGTCAGTATGATGGGGACATGGAGAGGGAGGCAGGGAATTTGGGCTGTGTCTGGTGGGTGGGATTGTCTCTGCTTATTCTCAGCTTCACGCATGATCCTTGGGCTTCCTTCCCTCTCCCTGGCCTGCTCCTTAACTGTTGTTTCTAAATCCAGCTGAAGACCAAGTAGCTCCCAGCAGCGCTCTCTGCCTTTGCCAGCTCACCCTGGCTATCTTCCTTGAACTAGCAGATGACACTACAGAAGTTCACAATCCATTGTTTCACAGGTGCTGGGTTTATCTCCTCACCTAAACCTGGAAGCTTCTGAAGGGCAGGAAAAAATCCTCAAACTTGATTGGTTCCTCAGAACCGAGCCCACTGTAGGAAGTGGCCCTACCTGGTGCTGTAAAAGCAGCACCAAAACCACCCACATCTGAAATGGCTGCATCTGCCTCTGCTTTCTTTTCCATAAAACTAAGGGTGAAATAGACACATGTGGAATCCACAGCCATGTATTCCAGTGTTCTCCTGCTGAGTCTGTGAGCATGCAGAGACAAACAAATAGGACTATTTTGATTTCAACACTCAGCAAAGTCAAAGTTCCTGATGCAGGGAAATCAACCAAGAAGACTCTGTGATGCTGGACACAACTTCTCAGAAGTCTTTCCTCCTCAAAAAAAACAAAAAAAAAAATAACACCCAAAATGCACAGCAGGATAGGCTTTGTATTCAGACAACAAAATCTAACAGTTTCTTGCTTTGCTCTGAACTGTAATGCCCAAGGGAACAATTCCATAACATCCTTGAGGATGGCTGTCCCAGTGAGGTGACATGCACAGGTGTGGCCATACAGACCATACCAATTGTTAAAATACACTAGTTTTGTTAACTGTTTTCGGCCTGGATGCCTCCTCTAAAAACCTCCTCTCTCCCTCCCCCAGTTCTAAAACTGAGGGATTAGTCAGGGCGCTGTCCTAGGGTTTTCCGGAGGGGCTGTGCCTGGCGCACTAATAAGTTACTGGCCACTGTCCTCTTCTCACAAGAACAAAGGTGAAGCAATTTTGGGACTCTGGCAGCTCCTGAACCGGCTTTTCAGAGCTCCACCCTGATGAACAAACACAGCGAGTGAGAAGT
The DNA here is from genome assembly GCF_964194135.1 of Talpa europaea. Classification (NCBI taxonomy): domain Eukaryota; kingdom Metazoa; phylum Chordata; class Mammalia; order Eulipotyphla; family Talpidae; genus Talpa; species Talpa europaea. Next base: position 69,698,025 of record NC_140082.1, on the reverse strand, counting down.
TGTCAAACCACCTGCTGGAGAGGCCTGCTGCTCCCAGGAGCTTCTCTGGGAATCATCACCGCTCTCTTCCAGGTGCAGAGCAAAAGGGAAGGGTTGCAAGTGCACTTGGTGGTCAAACCCGGCAACACAGTGAAAGGATTGTTGGTCAGCAACAGCATCTAGGGGACGCCGAGGTCCAGTCACTCGCTGGATAGGTGTGTTCCTTGCACTAGGTGTCCTCAAGGAGAAAGCCCCCCATGGGTTCCCACCCAACATGACCTCAGCTGCCTTTCAGGGGTAGCACTCCTCATCCCAAGACAAAGCCACCCTCAAACCCCTTATAAGATGTCACTCCAGCTGTGGTTTTTCCAAAAGCGTTGCCATTGTGAGCTTACCCTCACTGGCATTTTTTCTCTCTCTTTTTAACATAAAGGCCAACAACGTTTCTCTGGAGCTTTTGCCTATTCTACCTGGTGCTAAGGTGGAGGCTCAAGGCCTTTTGTTGAGGGGCTCAATAAATTTCTGGGATGTTCATGGCATGGCTGGCGGTCACTGACTCCCTCTTCCCAGGAAGGTAGTGACGCCGCCTTCTCAGTTGGGCACGAAAATGAAAAGGAGAAAATCTGACAAGACTGTTTCCAAGACGGAGATGCAACCACCTTCCCCACAGCGAGATTTCCCTGCGTCCCGCTGGCTCGGTGAATCCACAGGTCCCGGCCCTCCTAGCCTAGGAACATCTCCTCCCCGCCAGCCTCGCCTCCTGCTTACCTCCACCAGCCAAACCCAGGCGGCTGGAAGCTCGACGGGCCGCCCCGCGGAGGAGGAGAGGGGAAGGAGCCCAAAGCACCCCGGGACGGCACCGGCGGCAGGAGGCGCCCAACCGCCTCGGGCATTCCGGTTCCGCGACTCCGGATCGCGAGCTGACGCGTCTCGGGGCGCCGGCCCCAGCTTGCCTCAGCCACGTGGCGCTTACCTGCGCGGGAAGTGGGGTCCCCTAGTGCTGCTGCCGCCGGCACCAGCTCCTCACGCCGCAGATTCTCCGCGAGGTCTTAAGACCCCGACGGCCACGCCTCCGGACAGATCCCGCCCCGGGAGAAGGCGCCCGACAGGCCACGCCCCCTACGGCCACGCCCCTCTGCCCAGGTAACTTCTTTGTTCTCAGGTAAGCAGGGTGACCTGCTTCTACCCAGAGGCCCCTCGGACACCCCCAGGGGTGGGGCGGAGTGTCTGCTCGCTGAAGGGAAGTGCCGGGGACCCGTGCGGTTGGGGGGCGGAAGGCTAGGTTCTCGGGCACCCTGGACCCAAGGAGGAGGAGGTGGCTCTGGAGGCGGTGGGTGGTGAGTGCAGGGGGAGGCGCAGAGCCGCAGTTCTGTAGACGCCCCAGATGTCATGGTGAACATCCAGGCCAGTGTTTCCCCTCCCTCCCTCCTCCCATCTCACAGAGGCGGAAGCCCGGGTGGAGACCTGGAGGAATTGTCCAAGGCACAGCCAGAAGCTGGCAAAAGAGGAACGCGGCCCCATGCTGACTCCAGTGCAGTGCGCCTGCAGCTGCTCCGGACCACACGCTCGTGGTTGGAGGTCTTTATGATAGAGTCCAGGCTGCGAGGGGGACTGAGTTCTGGAGATCTCAAGGGAAGACAAATCTTTTGGCAAACTTCTTTCTGCCTTGTCTTCTTTTCTTCTTTTTTTTTTTAATATTTTTTTAATTTACTTTTTTAAACTTTTTTTTTCCCCTTAAGGATTTATTTATTTATTTATGCAAGCACTGGGTACAGTCAGAAGCGCGGGAGGGTGAGAGAATTCACCAGAGCCACAGCTGGGAGCAGAGCAGGCAGAAGGACCAAAGTACACTGCTGAGGGGAGCAGCGGGCGGCAGGAGAGGTCTGCGCGCCATGTGGGCCCCTCCACCGGTGGCCGGGGAGCAGCCAGGATCGAACCGGCGCCACCGAGGCTTCGGACAGCTTCACAACCCAGTGCTCAACCGCTGCGCCACCAGGAGGCCCTTATTTTCTTTTCTCCTTGCCACCCCCCCACCCCTCCCCCCACCCCGTTGGGATTTGCAGGAAAAGGGACTAAAGAGCTCCCCAGAGACATGTGCATTCCAGAACCCCCCAAACCTCCTTCCACTTCTAAATAGGTTCTGCCATCCACAGCATCGAGACAAAACATGCTCTAGTGTGTAAGACCTTTAATGGAAAGGAACTATAATACAATTAGTGTGCAATTCAGAGAAGGGGAAGGATATCGTTTCCAAATCCAGCACCTTAAGTTACCCATCCTCACATGAGCAAATGCCCAGCCAGACAGGGTCAGCCCAAAGCATGGCAGCTGAGGCCCAAAAGCTTGCCACAAGTCTAAGGCATCACCTTTTGGGGACCCATAGGAAAGGGGCAGAAGTGGGCCAGCATGTCTGGGACAGAAGAAACAAAATCAAAATCAATATAAAAACTGCCAATGTTAACCTCCGCACAGGTCTCTCTCCCACGTCTGTTTCAACCAGTCCAGAACCAAGCAGCAAGTGCAGCTTCTTCATCTCTCTCTGCTCCATGCACCTCCTCCAGGTCTCCATCCTGCTTCCTTCCTTTTCTAGTCCCCTCCCCAGCTTCTCCTCCCTCCTGCTCAGCTCCACCTTTCCTTGGGTGGGGCAAGGAACTTGGAACCTCCCCTTTTCCTGCGGACCACCAGGGAAGACCTATAATCCCCTCTTTTAATTTTTATTCCACATCTATGGTGGTGAAGATCTTGAGGTGCAGCCTTAGAAGACAGTCTTTTTCAGTGTTCCAGTGTGTGTTAAAGAAGCAACAGTCACTAGCATTGTCCATGAATGTCCAGTATAACAAAAGTCCTCCATTTCTGGAAAATAGTCCATCTGGAGGCATTAGCCATAACTAAACAGCAAATAGTATATCAAAATTATGGCAAGAAAAATATTTAAAACTTGTTCAACTTATTTAAAATCAAGTTCTCTCCACCTTGATTCCTATTCTATCCAACAAAGTGTTAAAGAGAGGTGACTTTATCAGGAAAAGGGTGACTTTCTGGGGTAAAACCCAGTTTAAGGACAGATACGGCATTGGCTTGGGTAAAACTGGGGGATCTGGGTGTGGGGGCACAGACTGTCATTGAAAGAGCCCCCACCCCAACTAACCTGCCCCTGGGAGCTCAGGGTATAATCCCAGAACAGCTGACACCCCCACTCCCTGGTCAATGAGTTGGCAATCTGATCCACCAAGGAGGGAATGATGTGTAAAACAAAACCTGGCACTAAATTACAGCGCAAGGATCTCATTATATTCTTCTCTGCTCCGTCTCTTTGTTGGCAGCTTGAAGTGGCAAATTGCCTCAAGTAGGTGAAAGGGCAACGTGCAGCTCTGAAAAAGGCTCCTCACTCAACCCCAAACCCATTTGTGTGTGTGTGTGTGTGTGTGTGTGTGTGTGAGATGGGGCACTGTGGAGATAGATGGGTGCTTACACTCTGGCCCTGTGCATGGGTGGATAGAGCAGTGTCCATAAGGGTGTGCAAGGAGTGCTGAGGACTGGGAGCCCCAGTGTCCAGTCGTGCCTTGCTGGAGCAAGTCCAAGTCCCCTTTCTGCCTGTGGAGCCAAGCATGTGTTGGGGAGCTTGCTCCGTGACAGACACTGTTTGCCCTGCTTTGTCCTGTTTCACAGGTGCATGTAGCAAGACCAGTGTGGGCCTTGTATATGACAGGAGCAGGGGTGCTGTGGTTATATAGGGGAGAGAGGAACATTCCAGGCCCTGTTACTGTCTCACAGGGACATCCAAAGGCCTCTCCCTGGGACAGCCCCAGGCTTTGGATACTGGGTCCAGTCCCCTGGTTCTGTTAGGGGGAAAAGGATGTCCCAAAGCAAATTCCATATAGGCTTTGTGGACTCCACCCCCACCCCAGGTCAAAGCTAAAGACACTGGGAACTCCAAATCCCATCACCACCAAAGGGAAGGTGGCTGGGACCTGAGGGAGGGGTTAAGCAGCAAGGTGGATACAAAAGGCAGACACGTGGGCTTTGGGGCGCTCTCCATTTTTGGGCTCTTGGCCAGCAACAGCGTCCGGTCAGCTCTGAGAGTGACTTTGGGGTTTCCAGGTCATCGGATCGGGTAGGACGCATTAAAGACTTTATTTCCCTATTTTCTCCCTGAGTTGTACATTTTCCTTATTTCCTTTTCTCTTGTAAATAAACCTTTTATTAACCCTTTTGCATGTGTCTGTAGTAGAGTATTCATAAGTCTCTTTAAAGCGCGCGGGTGAGGACCCACAGCCAGGAACCCGTTTAATATCGGGGTTGCTCTATAACAGCTCCAGGGACTCATGTGAGACTTGAATGGACTGTCGGGTCCTGTCTGCTTGGCTCTTCTTTCAACAAATGTGGTCATTGAGGGAGATGACAACTTCCACCTGGATAGCACGACCAGCTAAGGGTCTTCTCATATGTGGCCCTCTAAGTGAGCCTCCATTATCTTTCTCCAGTGTGGCAGAGGAGGGACTGAGATGAAAGCCTTTTTTGATCAGGGTTAGAGGGGCTGTCACTTGCTTTTTGTCCTTTAACATTCAGAATAGAACACCCACCCTCAGGGTATGACAAGCCTCTCACAGGCAGTCTTTTTAGAGGTTCCTTGTCACTCCCCTGCGTAAGCCCCAGTGCTTCCAATGAGCTGAGAATAAAGTCCAGATTCTGAACCAAGGTTCTGCCCCACCCCTGTCTCCTCCTTTCAGGATCCAGCCTTCCTAACTGCCTTTCACTCTTTTAGGGGCTCCATCCATGCATCTCCTTTTGCCTGGAATGCTCCAAATCATGGGGACATGATTTTGCATGCTTCAGTCTCACCCATCCTTTAGTTTCCCCTCAAAAATATTTCTTCTTCAAAGAGAAATTCCCTAACCCCTCTCCTAAATCAGACTCCTCCTGTTATTTTGTCTCCTTTAATCTTATTCTTTTTCTTCATAACTCTCACCTCTATTTGTGTTTTTATACTAATGTGTTCACTGGCCCAAGGTCAGATCTACTTCACAGACCTATTGGCTGTAAGCTTCGTGAGGGGAGGAGCCACAACAGATCTGGTCACCACTTTAAATTCAGTATCTGACAAGAGTCTCCCAATAAGTATTTGCTGGTGAATGAATGAATATTAGCAGTTTTCATTTTAAAGGACATCATTTGAATCCAATAAGCTTGTAAACACGAGCATTAGTGACTTCTATTTTAAAAGGCAACAATCAAAACAAGACTCAAGGAAATGCAAATACCAAGGCTTATTAGTTACTTCTCAAAACTAACGACACATTCAACAACTATATATTATGGTTCTACTATAGGCCTGTGCTGCTTGACAGGAATATAAATCTGAACAAGAGTCAGCTTTCAGTATGAAGAGCTCATAGCCCAGTGGGGAAGGTGGACATGTAAACAAAATGCTTAGACTATAAGTCAATCAGTGCTACAAGAACATGTGTAGCTAATTCAGTCTGGAAAACCCTGCCTCCAGGATTTGATAATGTCCTAGCTGCAAGTAAATAGATATGCTAAGCTATCAGTTGGACAGGACAGAGGGAGGGTATTGCAGGCAAGGGGCACAACTTGCAATGAACTGAGGGGGAAGGTAGGTGGCTCACTGGGGAAATGGCCACTAGTTTGGTGGGTGTAAATGAGGTGCAAGTTGTGCGATGGGGTGGGCGTGGATGCAGTTTAGATGTTGTCAGCAGCTTGTGGGAGGAGGAATCTATTGGATACCGTTAAGTGATGGAGTGACATCACACCTTCATATATGTGTATTAGAAGTATAATCCTAACAGCAGTGTGTAGAATGAGTGGGGTAAGGGATGGGTAGTACGTCGGAAATAATCCCAGTTCTGAAGTTACTACTATTGCCCAAGCAAGACAGTTAGAGCAGTGACATTCACTCAGTTCCAATAATTGTTTTATGCTTTTATGAGCCAAGCACCATATTGGTGGCAGGATATAATATTAAGAGTGCATATTTATGGGATGCTTATCTTGTGCCCTGCTCTGAGAGCTATACATACATAAACTGATATAATTATTGCTGTAACTTTATGAATACCCAGTTACCATTATCGCCTGAATTTTTCAAGTTGGGAAATTGAAGGAGAAGATGTTGTATAACTTATAGGCTATATAACACATAGCAGAGGCTAGTGGATGGCAGAGCCAGGATTTAAACTCAGGAAGGTACACTCCAGAATCCATGTTCTTGACCACTATCCTATACTGATATCATGCTAATAAAGAAGCCGGACAAAGTCCCTGATCTCATGGAACTTACATTCTGGGACTGGAGATGTGGGGCAAGGTTTAGGTCATTAAACCAGAAAAATGTGGTTCCTACAAAAGGGAAAATATATTACAGTAAATACATGGGGTTACTGGCTTTGTGATTGGTGGATGATAATGCCAGAGATGGAATTAAGAATTAAGAAATACAGGTGTGAGGATGGTAGCATGGTAGAAGGTGGGCTTTGAGGGAAAGATAGATTGAGTTCAGTTTGGAATGAATTGGTTTGGGGCTGTTTGTGGGACATGAAGGTAGAGTTGTTCAATGGGCCGTGGAAGTGATGTATCCAGCATGTGAGAGACTTTTATATGGAGATAAGAGTTAGGAGGCACCAAGATGGAGGAGACAGCTGAAACTACAAGTGGAAAACAGTGTCTAGAAGGAGCAAAGTCAAGGTCTGAGGAGGATACTAAGGGTCATAAAGGACAGGTCTGATAAATTTAACTACATTAAAATAAGACCTGTTCCCCAAAAGACATCATCAAAAGAGTGAAAAGACAGGAAGCGAAACTAGAGATATAAGCAGCATATGTACAGAGGACAAGTATCCAGTATATAAAGAAGTCCTTGAAATTGTTAGGGGGGAAGGATGTCCTGAGCTAATCCCATACAGGCTTTTGGACTCCACCCCCACTCCAGACCAAAGCCATCAAGACATTGGGAAAGGCAAATCCCATCACCACCAAGGGGAGGGTGGCTGGGACCTGAGGGTGGAGTTAAGCAGCCAGGGTTGGTATAAAGACCAGACACATGGGCCTTGGGATCTCTCTTTCGCTCTCGCCTCTTGGCTTCATGGCTCGTGGCTCACGGCCAGCTCTCAGAGCACCACTTGGGATTCCAGATCAGCTTAAGACTTTATTTCCCTCTTTTCTTCCTGGGTTGTACATTTCCTCATTTCCCCTTCCCTTGTACATAAACCTTTTATTAACCTTTCGCACGTGCCTGCAGTAGAGTATTAATAAGTCCTTTTAAGCGTGTGGGTGAGGACCCACAGTCAGGCAACCCATTTTATATCAGGGCTGCCCTGTAACAAAATCAGTATGAAAAGGCAATAGCAAACTGGACAGAAGATCCTGATGCTTCACAAAAGAAGAATTCCGAGATAACCAATAGGTAAGTGAAAAGGTGCCAAACCTCATTAGGACATGAAGCTGTTGGTGGGCTCAGGAATACAAGGAAGACTGTCTAATCTCAGTTTTATAAATGAACTTCGGAAGAGTCCTTGAGCCCATGCTTTAGGTTAGCCGGGGACATTGCTCCTTACGCTCACACTCACTAAGGTTGTTATAGAGCAGCCCCGATACAAAACGGGGTGCCTGACTGTGGGTCCTCACCCGCGCGCTTAAAAGGACTTATCAATACTCTACTGCAGGCACACATGAAAGGTTAATAAAAGGCTTATTTACAAGGGAAGGGGAAATGAGGAAATGTACAGCTCAGGGAGAAAAGTGAGAGACAAAGTTTTTTTTTGTTGTTTTTTTTTTTATTTATTTTTTATTTTTTTTATAGAGGCATGCTTTATTTGTTTGCTGGTTTGTTTGTTTTGTTTTGTTTATACATGCACTGGGTACAGTCAGAAGCGCGGGAGGGCGAGAGAATTCACCAGAGCCAGAGCAGGGAGCAGAGCAGGCAGAAGGACCGAAGTACACTGCTGAGGGGAGCAGCGGGCGGCAGGAGAGGTCTGCGCGCCATGTGGGACCCTCCTCCGGTGGCCTGGGAGCAGCCGGGGATCGAACCGGCGCCGCAGAGGCCGCGGGCAGCTTCGCAACCCAGTGCTCAACCGCTGCGCCACCGGGGAGGCCCGAGAGACAAAGTTTTTAATGCGTCCTACCCGATCCGCCGATCTGGAATCCCAAATGGCACTCTGAGAGCTGGCTGCAAGCCAGGAGCCGTGAAGCCAGGAGGCGAGCGAGAGAGCCCAAGGCCCACGTGTTTGGTTTTTATACCCGACCTGGCTGCTTAACTCCACCCTCAGGTCCCAGCCACCTTCCCTTTGGTGGTGACAGGATTTGTCTTTCCCAATGTCTTGATGGCTTTAGTCTGGAGTGGGGGTGGGGTCCACAAAGCCTTTATGGGATTAGCAAAGGACATCCTTTCCCCCTAACAAGGTGAATCATCATCACCCATCTAGTTTAGTGCTGGATTTCTGTCTTTTTGGAAATGGTCCTATTGAACCTGAATTGCTTCCTTCTTCCCTTCTTCCCCCGCCTCCCCTCCTGTTCTGCCTCCCTGCCCCTTTCCCTCACCTCCTTTCTCTTTTTGCCAAAGCAAAGCCTTTTATTTCCAGGAAACTTTCATAGGTGCTCTCCTTTCCTCCCATCACAGGCAGTCTACCTAGATTCTAGGGACACCCACCCAGCTCTTCTTCCTGGAACCTCCCGCTTCCATGCTCCCTGTACCCTTCTCCCAGTTCCAGTCAAGACAAAGCACTTTACTTTGTAAGTTGAATTCCCAGAAGTTAGAGTGGCATGGACCCACCCCAGACCCACACTTACATATGTGAAATCACAACCACGGGCATAGCTGCAGGGCGTCTAAAATGGCTGACCTGACTCAGCTTTCCAATCTGCTAAGGGTGTGTCCAGAGGAGGTGTGTGTTGGCAGGAGTTCAGGCACTGCTGGCAAGGTTTCATTCTGCTGCCCGGCAACTCCAGTAATAAGCAAATAAGATTACCCCCCTTCTCCTTTCTCTTCTGTTTATTCCATGAGAATGAATTATTTTCCTTTTCCTCATACTTTATCTCCTGTAAACTTGTTGCACTTTGCATCAGAGACATGTCTGGAAATCTTGAGGAGGACCTGGTGAGATCCTACATCATACTTTTTTTTTTTTAAAGATTTATTTATTTATTTATACAAGCACTGGGTACAGTCGGAAGCACAGGAAGGTGAGAGAATTCACCAGAGCCAGAATGGAGAACAGAACAGGCAGATTGACGAAATACACTGCTGAGGGGAGCAGCGGGCCGGGCAAGAGAGGTCTGTGAGCCATGTGGGATCCTTGCCGGTGGCCGGGGATCAAACTGGCGCTGCAGAGGTTGCGGGCAGCTTCGCAGCCCAGCGCTCTACTGCTGCACCACCAGGGGAGGCCCACATCACACATTTTTATCAGCCCTCAGGGAGCACTCCTAGATGTCTGACTGCAGGGCAAAGGCAGAAATATATAAGACCCTTTGGGGTGCAGTCCCCCTTATGTGGAGAGGAGTCTCACTGCTGGGTGAGCTGCCATCAGACTCAGGAGGCTGGGGCTGTCCTGGGCTGGAGCCAATCCAACCACCAGGACTGGAAGCTTCAAGTTTATGTACATTTCCTTCCCTGTGCCAGGGATCTCAGGTGGGGCTGGCACTGGAGGGGTGGAAGTGAACTTCACAACCTCTCATCACACAGATGGTCTAGATTCTCTTGCAATAATCAAGTTACAGAATATTCTTAGGTAATGTTGTAATTTTGGTTCCTCAAAAACTGCTCTGTGATAAAAATGTTTTGGCTTTTAACCACTTGACCCTGAGGAAGCCGTTTGACCTGGTTATGGCTATCTCCTCCAGTGGCCTTCTCTCTGCATTTCTGAGTCACTTCTGAGCTTTTTATTACACTTTCCATGTTAGGCCCAGAAATACATTTGCATCTTCTCTCCTGTCAGCTCCCAGCCACACTCACATGCCTCCTTGCAGTGGAGTCATGTCGCAGTCTTCTGGGGTGGCTGCTCCCCACCACCAATACAGACACAAAGATTTGCACAGATTTTTCTTTTGGCCATGACTTTCTCCTGCTCTCACCAACTCTGTCCTAGTCCAGGCCCTCATGTCTTCATTCACTCATTTAATATTTATTGAATCTCTTCTCAGTAGTGGCTCCAGCTCAGTGAGCCCGCCAACCCTGCACTCAAAGTCAGACTCTCTATAGCCCTGCTAGTTGAACTTGGATAAATCTTTCAATCTCTCCAAACCTCAGTTTTTTATCTGTAAAATAGAAAGAATTTACCTTGTGAGGCTATTGTCAGGATAAAAGTAATTCATGGCCTGTAAATCACTTAGCAAAAGGCTGGCAAGTCATAGGTGTCAATACTCTAGTTATGCTATTGTTAGGAGCCAGCTGCTGAGCCAGGTCCCAGTTTGGAGTCACAGAGCCTGGCCGTCCCCAGGGGTGAGCAGACAGGTGCACAGGCCAGCCAGGAAAGTGCTCCAGTTGCAGCAACACTTTGTAGGGGAAGGTGGGGCCTAGAGCCCTCTTAAAGGGAAGAACTAATAAAGCATTTGACTACATTAGATGAAAAACTTCAGTTTTCATATATTTCTATTTCATCATAACTTAGTGAAGAATATGCAACTCAAAGACTGGGATAATATACTAATGGTGGAGTGTGTCCCACATCGCCATTTTAGAACAAGACTGCCTGAAACCAGCAGAAGGCTCCCTGAGGAGACAGAGGTGAGCTGGGAAGTTCACCCATGCCAGGCCCCTTCTGGCCTGCAGTCCAAGCCCAGAGGGGGAGCGGGAACCCACCGCAGGGGCAGAACGGGCACACAGAGAGTGCGTCCCTCATCGCCATTTTAGAACAGGGACATTTCTCCAGTAAAGACTGCCTGAAACCAGCTGAAGGTTCCCAGAGGAGCCAGAGGTGAGCTGGGAAGTTTGCCCATGCCAGGCCCCTTCTGGCCTGAAGTCCGAGTCCAGAGGGGGAGCAGCAACCCACCGCCGGGGCAGACCAGCGTGCAGTGAGTGCGTCCCGCATTGCCATTTAAGAACAGGGACATTTCTCCTGTAAAGACTGCCTGGAATAAGCAGAAGGCTCCTAGAGGAACCCGAAAGGAATGGAAAAATTCATCCAAGATGCCGGCCAGTCCCAGCAACACAGTGTCCCAATGCATACAGCAAATTAGAAAACAGACAGTAGGGAGTAGAAGAACCACATGCAACCTAGCAACGCCTCAGGAAAAAAGCACACCACAAAAAGAAAACCACCCCCCAGATTGCAACGACAGTAACTTGGAAGAACTTCTGAGCTTTCCAGAAAGAGAATTTAAAATTTCCATGATTAAAAAAATGACAGAAGTCATAAAGGAAAACAATGATAAGGGAAAAATGATCAACGATCAGAAAAATGAAATTGAGTCCCTAAAGAAGGAAGTAAAAGAAATGCAAGAGATCAAAGAATTAATGGAGACGCTAGAGAACTCTGGGAAAAGCAATGAAATCAGAATAGATGAAATGGAAGAACGAATAATTACTCTTGAAGACACAGAAATAAAAAGAACCAAAACAGAAAAGGAAAGAGAAGTACGAAGGAAAAAGACCAAAGAAAAACTTTGTGAACTATCTGACTCCATGAGGAAAGGAAATATAAGAGTTATAGGAATGCCAGAAGGAGAGGAGAAAGATGTAGGAACAGAGAAAATATTCAAGGAGATAATTGAAGAGAACTTCCCAAATGTGAAGAAGGAGCTGAAAATTGATATACAAGAAGCAAGAAGAACACCAAACTTCCATGACGAAAGGAAAAATACAGCAAGACACATAATAGTAAAGCTCCCAAGAATCCAAGACAAGGAAAAAATAATGAAGCTGACAAGAGGGAAGAAACAGATAACATTCAAAGGAAAACCAATCAGGCTGACATCAGACTTCTCCAGAGAAACACTGCGAGCAAGGAAAGAGTGGAGGGACATAGTCAACAGACTGAAAGAAAACAGATGCCAACCAAGAATACTCTATCCTGCAAAGCTCTCCTTCCTCTATGAAGAAAGAATATGGACCTTCCCAGACAAACAGAAACTCTGGAATTTCATTATGACTAAACCCCCACTCCAAAAAATACTATAAGGAGTCCTAAAGCCAGGACCTCAGAGGGATGAATAACAACGAAAGAAGGCCAAAAAAAAAGTTATTAAAAGAATAAATAAATAAAATCAAAGACAAACACAATGGCAACCACAGATGCTAACATATCAATATTAAACTCTAAATGTAAATGGACTAAACTCTTCAATAAAAAGACAGAGTCGCAGGCTGGATTAAGAAACAAAACCCAACCTTTTGCTGTCTCCAGGAAACACATTTAGCTACAAAACATAAAAATAGACTCCAAGTTAAAGGATGGAAAACAATCCTACAAGCAAATGGACCAAAAAAGAAAGCAGGAACAGCTATACTTATATCAGATAAAACAGATTTCAAACTCAAAAAGATAAAAAGAGACCCCAACAGTCACTACATTATGATCAAGGGGACAATACTTCAAGAAGAAATAAAACCCATTAACATATATTCACCAAACGAAGGAGCACCAAAATATATCAGACAACTATTGTCATCTCTGAAAACAGACATCAGAGAAAACACATAGGTAGTGGGAGACTTCAACACACCACTATCAACAATGGATAGATCAACGAGACAAAAAATAAGTAAAGACACTAAAGCTCTAAATAAGTATCTAGAGTGCTTGGGCTTAACAGATGTCTATGGAACACAAAACCCCAAAAAAACGGAGTACATATTTTCCTCAAGCGCACATGGATCATTCTCCAGGATCGATCCCATACTGGGACACAAGGCAAACATCAACAGATACACCAAGATTGAAATCATACCAACCATCTTTTCTGACCATGAAGGCATCAAACTAAAAATAAACCATAAAAAGAAGGCAAGGAACTCTCCTACCTCATGGAGAGTGAAAACCACACTACTGGAAGACCACTGGACTAATGAGGAGATCAAAGAAGAAATTAAAAAATTCTTTGAATTGAAAGAGGACACCAATTTCCTAAATGTATGGGATGCAGCAAAAGCAGTAATAAGAGGAAAATATATAGCAATAGAGGCTCACATCAAGAAACAAGAAAGAACTCAAAGAAACAACCTAATCTCGAAGCTCAAAGTTCTAGAAAAAGAACAACAAAAAAACCCAAAACCAGTAGAAGAAAAGAAATAATAAAAACCAAAGCAGAAATAAATGAAATTGAAACTAAAAAAACAATCCAAAAGATCAATGAAACCAAGAGCTGGTTCTTCGAAAAAATCAATAAACTAGACAAACCCCTAGCCAGGCTCACAAAGGAAAAAGGGAGAAAACACAAATAAACAGGATCATCAATGAAAGAGGAGAAATCACAACGGACACAGCATAAATCAAAAGAATGATCAGTAACTGCTATGAACAGTTAAATGGAAACAAGTTCAACAATCTAGAGGAGATGGACAAATTCCTACAACTCTACAATCACCCAAAGTTAGATAAAGAAGTAATAGAACACCTAAACAGACCAATTACAAGCAGCGAAATTGAAATGGTAATCAAAAAACCTCCCCAAAAACAAAATCCCAGGACCTGATGGATTTACAAATGAATTCTACCAAACATTCAGAGACGAATTAGTGCCTCTCCTTCACAAACTCTTCCAAAAAATTGAGAAGGAAGGGACAATACCAAACACGTTCTATGAAGCCAACATTACACTAATACCAAAACTGAACAATGACAACACAAAAAATGAAAACTACAGGCCAATGTCCCTAATGAACACTGATGCAAAAATCCTCAACAAAATTTTAGCTACCAGAATCCAACAATGTATCCATAAGATAATTCACCACGTCCAAGGAGGATTAATTCCAGGGACACAAGGATGGTTCAACATCCGAAAATCAATCAACGTTATCCAACACATCAACAAAAAGAAATATAAAAACCATATGATAATATCAATAGATGCTGAGAAAGCTTTCGACAAAGTGCAACACCCATTCATGATAAAAGCCCTTGAAATTCTTGGGATACAAGGAACATACCTCAACATCACAAAGGCCATCTATGACAAGCCAACAGCCAGTATCATTCTCAGTGGTAAAAAGCTGAAAGCAATTCCATTAAGATCTGGAACAAGACAAGGATGTGCCCTCTCACCACTGCTTTTCTATATAATACTGGAAGTCCTAGCCAGAGCAATAAGACAAGAGAAAGACATCCAAGGAATCCAAATAGGAAAAGAAGAAGTCAAACTATCACTATTTGCAGATGATATGATAATATACATAGAGAACCCCAAAAACTCCACAGAAAAACTAATTCAACTCATCAATCAGTTCAGTAAAGTGGCAGGATACAAAATCAACACGCAAAAGTCAGTAGCCTTCCTATACACAAACAATTAATCTGAAGATGATGAAATCAAAAAACCATCCCTTTTATTATCAAAACAGAAAAAATTCAAATACTTGGGAATAAATCTAACAAAAGAGGTAAAGGACCTATACAAAGAAAGCTATGAAACACTGTTAAAAGAAATAGAAGAAGACACAAAGCAATGGAATGACATCCCCTGCTCATGGATTGGAAGAATAAACATTATTAAAATGGCCATCCTTCCAAAAGCAATATACAGATTCAATGCTATTCCAATCAAAATTTCAATGTCATTCTTCAAAGAAATAAAACAATTATTGATGAAATTCATATGGAATCACTGAAAACCCCGAATAGCCAAAGCTCTCCTGAAAAAAAAAGAGGGGAATGGAGGCACCACACTCCCAGACTTCAAATTATACTACAAAGCCATAATCATCAAAACTGCATGGTATTGGAACAAGAACAGACACACAGGCCAATGGAATCAAATAGAAAATCCAGAAATAAACCCACAGATATGGTCAACTAATCTTTGACAAAGGAGCAAAGAATATGCATTGGAGCAAAGAAAGTTTGTTCAATAAATGGTGCTGGGAAAACTGGGTCGCTACATGCAAAAAAATGAAGCTTGACCACTACCTCACACCATACACAAAAATCAACTCAAAATGGATTAAAGAACTAGACATAAGACCTGAAACCATAAAATACATAGAAGGAAATATAGGCGAAAAACTACGTGATATGCACATCAAAGACATCTTTACAGACACATCACCCAAAGCAGTGATAGTGAAGGCAAAGATAAACAGCTGGGACTACATTTAATTAAAGAGCTTCTGCACAGCAAAAGAGACAATAACAGAAACAAAGAGAAACCCCACCAACTGGGAGAACATTTTTGCACACAACATTAATGATAAAGGACTGATCACAAAAATCTGCAAAGAGCTGATGAGACTCAACAACAACAAAGAAAATAATCCAGTCAAAAAATGGGCAGAAGAGCTAAAAAGAAACTTCTCTGAAGAGGAAATGCAAATGGCCAACAGGCATATGAAAAAATGTTCAACATCACTTGTCATCAGGGAAATGCAAATCAAAACTACCATGAGATACCATCTCACACCAGTGAGAATGGCACATATTAATAAAACTAGCAACAACAAATGTTGGCGAGGATGTTGAGAAAAAGGAACTCTCCTGCACTGTTGGTGGGAGTGCCAACTGGTCTAACCACTATGGAGAGCTGTGTGGAGTTTTCTGGACCTACTAAACATAAAGATTCCATATGATCCAGCAATTCCACTCCTAGGTATTTACCCAAAGGACACAGAAACATCAATTCCAAAGAGCACCTGCACCCCTATGTTTATAGCAGCACTGTTTACAATAGCTAAGCTTTGGAAACAACCCAAATGCCCAAAAATAGATGACTGGATCAAGAAGATGTGGTACATATACACCATGGAATATTACTCAGCATTCAAAAAAGATAAACACATGCAATTTGCAGCAACTTGGATGGCGCTGGAAGGGATCATGCTCAGTGAAATAAGCCAGAAAGAAAAAGAAAAATACCGGATGGTCTCACTCATAGCAGGAATCTAGAAAACTTAAATAAGGGACCAGGAAAATGAATAACTATAAGAAAGTGAAAATCAAAATCAACAAACAACTATGAACCAGAGACACTCTATGGGGGGTGAGGGGTGGGGAGGGGAGGGATTTTGGTCAACATAAGGCATTGAAATTGTATGGAGAATACAAAAATAAAATTTATTTAAAAAAATATACTACTAGCTGTGTGTATTGCTAACAAAGGTTTGATATTTGTAATGTATAAATAATGCCTACCAACAGCACAATAGAAAAATGGGCAAAGAATAGTAATGTTCAAGCCCCAGAGCCGAAGCCTCAATGGCTAATAAATTCATGAAAATTTGCTTAACATCAGGAATAGACAGAGAAGGGCAGCCAGAATACAGAGCTGCCATTTCATACTGACTGGGAGAAAAACATGTCCTCCCTGCCCCTGATGTCTGCTTGGAGAAGGGAGAACCCCCCTAAATATGCACTCCCTCTCATCTCACTTTCTCCTTCCATGGAGAAGGAATGAGCTATTTAGTTGGGGGGCTCTGGGTCCATAGGATTTTTTTTGGTACTTCGGGATTTGGGTTGAGTGTTCACATCATCTGCTGCACACACAAACACACACATGCAGATCACACAACGGCCTCATGGTGGGGTGATCCCACAGCCCCTATCCTTGCACTGGGTCAGGGCTCTATTGGAAAGTTTATCCTTACCATCTGCCTTAATCTCAATGCCTCCTCACCAATGTCTGATCCCAAAAATGAATTTGAAACCTACCCCTTTATTCCATTCATTGTCACACAGACAATGCTGCAAAACATTACCCAAAGGAAAATGAAAACTGAAATTGGATGCACCTCTGTGATTTCTCTTCGCAGTTGCAGAATGTGTATCTTTCTGAACCAACAATATCTTGGTGAGACTCCGGTCTGCCCGGGAGACCAATAATGGATTATGTGGGTCTCTAAGGTGCAAAATATTAAGCCTTTCGGCTGAGGGATGAAGCGCTGCCTCAGTGCTTCCCATTCACACCCACACATGAGCTCAGGTGTCATCTCAAAGAGCAGCCTCCTAACCTGATACCACCTCCCCCAAACTTACTCCCATGAACTTTTAATTTTGTCTGATAAATTTCATGCTAAGTTTAGTGATCAGAGTTATGTGTGGACAGGGTCCATGGCAGCATTATTTATAATTCTGATTTTTTAATTTTTAAGAGATGTGAAGAGAGCGCCCCAATTTAATGTGGCGAGCTAAGTGGGGGAAAGTAGGGAAATACAGAATGAAGTCACATTTAGATAGATAGGTCAGGAATCACAAAATAATGATCCTGGCACAAAAGAAAGAGATAAATTGCACAAGTGGTATTGTGTGTATATGCCAAATAAAGTAAAAATGGACAAAAACAAACAAAAAAGGGGAAAATGGCTAAATAAATCATGGCACATCTCCATCCTGGGAGACATGTAGTCTTTAAAGATCATGTTCTTGGAAAATATTTAAGTTCATGAGATATATAAAAATTATTATATATATGTACACATATTTATATGTGTATACATATAAATTAGTGTGAAACATTTCCTATTTGACCCTTTAGAGTTGTCCTTAAAAAAACAGAGCTGCATAGGTGTGATAAAGGACTTTTCCCTGTAAGTTCTGACCTCAGTATGTGGAGGACACGAGCATCCTAATTTGCAGTGAGACTCTTGTGCCAGAAAGGCTGTGGCACCATCATGTGCAGTGAACAGCGTGTCACTGACACTGTGTGAAACGTGAAACCTGTCTCTCTCGCCTTGCTGGGGTAGCTCAACCAACCAGTAGCTGAAAGAATGCCATCTAAGAATAGAAGAAATACTGACTCAGAACATTATTAAATGAAAAAAATCATGTTACATACAGGTCTATCAGGCATCCCTGCACCTTTGACCAGGAACCCCTACACCCCGGACTTGGCTCAGTCCCTCCATAAAGGCTGCAGTTGGCTTTTTGTTAGTGTTTTTCCAGTGTTCCCACCATGAAAGTCCCTAAAAGAGCAGAGATGGTGAAAGGCAGGGTATTCGGTGGGGTACACTGTGCCCTTCTTTTCAGCCTTTTTCATATGCATAGTGAGATCTCAATTTTATAAAAATAACAATGTGCCTGAAGATATATGCCTACTAGACCTGGGTTCAAATCCAAAAATGTGTCTCTTCCCAGCTGAGACTTGGGGAAATTCACTTTACTTCTCTATTTCCTTTCTCAATTTCTTCATCTATGAGATAGGGTTCAGAATGCCCACCTTGCGATATTATGTAAGCATAAAAGTATTCAAATCATAAAGTGCTTAGCAAAATAGTTGGCATTTAAATGAAAACTTTATGGAGGTATCATCTACACATAATAAAATACACTGGCCCACAAATCATGCAGCTGTAGCCCATCCTCTTACCTCCAGAGGTTAGATTAGATTTACTTTTTTGATAGTTTCATGCAAATTGAATCCTAAGTGTGTGCTTCTTTCACTTGGCCTAATATTTTTGAGATTCACCCATGCTGTTGCATGCATCATCAGCTTAAGTCCTGACAGCTCCACCTGTTAGCAGAAGAATGCTGGAGTGAAGAGAGGTCTGGGCTTTGCCTCTGGCAATGGGGAGGTGATATCTAGGCCCGTGAGTATCCTGTTCACAGACTCAACTTTGCCTGGTAGCTGGTCACCCAGCGTGTGACAGTGCGATTTATGAAGGGTGTTTGGACCCACCATATCTGTTCTGGAAGGGGCTGGAGGCAGCAGGTGATCAAGCCCCTATGAAAACTCCAAAGAAAAGCTTGGGTGCTTCCTGGGTTAGCACTGGATGACTTTTGCTCCACATTGATGCCAGAACAGAGACACTTCCCTAAGGATGTGGAAATTGTGTGTTTGGACACCTCCCAGCTCCACCCTAAATGGCAGGGCCTTTGGCTTATTCTAATTTGTTATACTAAAAATGTAAATCTAAGTAAAGCACTTTTCCTGAGTTCTGTGAGTTGTTTCAGCAAATTATTGAAACTGAGGGTGATTATGGAGCTTCCCAAATTTATAGCTAGCTTGTCGAAAGTAAGCGTGGCCCTGGGATCCCCCAAACTTGTGACTGGTGTCTGGAGTGAAGGCAGTCTTGCGGGATTGTATCCTCAGATTTGGCGGTTTTGCAAACTCATTGCAAATGGAGAAACACATTGTGGCACTCAAAATAGAATAATATTCTGTGATTTAAAAAAAGGAACAGGCTACCGATGCATGTGGAGGAGAGATGAATCTGAAAGGCACTGTGCTGAGAGCAGGTGGTTTGTGATGTAGTGATTCAGGAAGTGACCCAGGCGACATGTGACTAGGGAACTAGGACTCCCAGCACCAGGAATGGCAGGCAGTCACAGGAAGCTAGAATCACTATGGCCTGGAGCCAGAGTTCCAGAGGGAAGTGAAACTTGTACAGGGCCTGGAGGGTAGCAATATGTGGATACAGAAAGCGCCCTTTACTCCTGTATGGATAAAATGTACCCAGAAGACAAGCCTGGCTAACCCTCTCTGTTCCCCAAGTAATGGCCCTAGCCCAGAAGAAGCACACTCAGAGCCCTAGCCCAGCAGAAGCACAAAAACCAGCCTCTGCTGCAGGCTCTCACTTATGAAGGAAGACTTTTCATAAAGACATTTTTTTTAATCTGGAGAAGAATGTGAAATGATCGTTGTAAAGACTCTCACTTGACTCGCACCAGGACCACCATCCACACTGCCTCCTGGGCACAGTGGGGTCAGTGGGAGCCTGCGGGACAGAACAGGAGCATGACAGGAAGGCAGGCAGCTAGAGAGACAGGAGCAGCTGTATAAATCACTCCATGCTCTCTCTGCCTGAAATCACAGCACTATGACAGGCTGTGAAATTAAATAAAGCGTTGACAGGGCCTGGGAGAAGCTAAGGCATCAGTAAGGAAAGAAGGTGCTGGAAGATGATAAGCTAGAGAGGCAGGTTAAATGGTGATACAGTAAACAGGTGGTCTGGGGGTGTCAAGAAAGCCTGGGCGTGTTCTGTGAAAGAGAGGGAGGCCCATGAAATCTACTTGTGTTTCAGTTCACTCTCTTTTTTAATCTAGTTAACTTGATTATCCTGTCTTATAAGTGTTCATATAGGTCCTCCACACCCTCCCTGTCAGTTTATCTCTCCCTTCATTCTTGAAAGTTACTATAAATTACTTTGCAGTGGAGGTTTATGTAGACTTTAACACTCTGCACCCCACCAGCCTGGAGGAGAAGGATGATTGGGCAGCCTGATCCCAAAAAAGGGACACCAGAAATGAGCATGCCAAATGTTCTGGGGAGAGTTGGCTCCTCATTGGTCTGCTCTGGGTCAAGAAGATATGCTGAAAATCCACCCCTCAGAGTTGTGTCCCTAAGGCAGGGGGGAAGTTCTGGGATGTCTGGGTAAAGAATTCTACTTGAGGCTGAAAGTCCACCCCTCTCATGAGGATAAATGTTTCCTTCACTGGCCATAACGCAGGAATGTTTCTTAGACTCCTACCGCCTTCAAAATCCGCCCCCTCTGCTAATGCATCTCAGTTAGACCCCAGAATGGTGGGGTTTGAGTCTGATCACTACTATGCTATGGACTTCATTGTGGTCCCCCAAATTCACATGTTGGATCCCTACCCTCAATGTGATATTGTTTAGAGATGAGGCCTTTGGGAGAGATTAAGAGTAGGTGAGGTCACAAAGGTGGGGTCCTTCAGCTGCGATTAGTGGCTTTACAAGAAGAGAGTTTGCTCTCTCTCCACCAGGTGAGCACACAGAGAAGGCTAAGAAGCTGGTAAAAATGCCATGTTTTGGTCCATCTCTGCCACATTATCTTTGGCAGCCTCTGTCTTCTGGCTCGTGTCCTTCTCCCCTTCACCTTCTGCCTGGCCCTCACTGGACTGGAAGTCCACTATGTGCGTTGTCTTTGGAGTACTGAGCCCTGAGGTCAGCAAATTCCCAGGGTGTCAAATATGTTTGTGGGTGTAGGCTGTAAGGCTAGTGGTGGGATTCTGTGAGAGAGCGGACTTGGGTGTTTCCAAAATGACCCTTGTTTTCTGTGGCTTTAAATTTTCTAACAGTAAAAAAAATTATGAGTTTCAAATTGCTGCAGAGAAAATGGAAATATGATTTATGTCTCACAAATTACGTAGCCAATTTCATAGATATTTGGTATTTCTATCATGTATATGACAGGCACATATTCTTTTTTCCACTAAGAAGTTGAGAGTGGATAGTTTAAACATGATAAAGACTATTTACTAAAAAGCAAGATCAAATATTTTACTAAGTGGAAAAATGCCAAAGTCATTTCTATTAATTCAAGAATGAGATTTAGTGCTTGTGTTGCCACTATTGATCAGCACAGCTTTGGAGGCTTAACTAATATAGTGAGAAAGGAAAATGAATTGAATGGAATAAATATTGGAAAAGACAAAAAAAATCTTTGGTTATAGATGATTAAGAATGTACTAGAGAACTCAATAGATTTTAATAAAATAATATTAAAGTTAGTAGAAGAATTTTATTAAGGTAGACGGGCAAGTATATAGAATTTTGATGTACAATAACAATAAACATTTGGGAAAGGAAGTAGAAAAAATAGCTCATTTGTAATAGCAATAAAAACTATGAAATTTCAAAGGATGTATTAAACAAGAAAAGGCATGCTACCCAAGCAAATAAAATATATTGAAGGACATGAAACAATACAAGTGGAGCTTCAGAAGGCCTGTTTCTGTGTGGAAAGTCTCAATAGCATAAAATGTCAGTCCTTAAGAAACTATAATATAAACTTAAGACATTCATATAAAAAGTTAATACAATTACAATTAGAATTCTACTTCTAAAACTGGCTAAAGTATTTAAAATTTTATATGACTAAAATAATTTTACATTTCAAATATTCAGAGATTAGTACAGAAGGAAATTGCAAATGAAAGAGGACCAAGTTTGGTAAAACTTAAACCCAACCTATCAGTATCTAAATAGCATGATTCCGGCACAGGAACTTGACACAGTATCAAGGAAACAGATTACAGAGCTGAGAAATAGAGGCAGGTAGTTAGAGGAACCTAAAATACAATGTTGGCATTTCAGTTAGAGAGGTGATTTATCTAACAAATTGTACCAACATGAATGGTTATCCAACTTTAAGACAAACACAAGGAGACCCAAATGATACATAGATATATTCTAGGCAAATAAATAACTTGTGTCAAAGCAAAATATCGACATATTAGAACAGAATTTAGGGGCATATTTGTAAAATCTTGATTGAAGGAGCACTCTCTAAACAAGGCAGGGAATCTCAGAAACCGTCACAGAAAGGGTAGAGATATATTGACTAGGTACAAATTAAAGGTTTCATATAAGAAAAATCCGCAAGCAAAATCAAAGTGCAAATAATTGATTAGAATATACATAGTTAATATCTCTTGATTGAAAGAATGTCCATAGATTAAATATTTTAAAAATATAAACAAAAATAGTAAGAAAACGGTAAGGAATGTGAACTGCCAGTTTTCAGTAAAGGCTACCCACACTTCCTGTAAACATGAAAACACCCAGCCACACTAATCTGCGATAATGGTTTCCCTAAGGTTTTAGGTGTACATACTTGTCCCAGTTTTCCTGACACTTTTCTAGTTTTGAAACCCCTGAGTCCTGGACATATTGGGGCTATTACAGAAGGAAGAAAAGCCTGGATATAAAGTTTGAACTTTGACTGGACCACACATTGACCCAATGAGATGGAGTTAAACCAAAATAGGAAGAGAAAAGCCCAGACTTCTGTGTGTCATTGCTCTCACACCCCCGCCAGTATTTGGTGGTTTGTAACATCCTGAGAGAGTGTGTGTCTCATAGGTGTGCTTTGAGTTATAGGGATTGGGGAGACAGAGGTAAGATACTGTGGGGTGTTATGGGCTGAATATCTGGGTGCTGAAACCCTAACCAGCAACACAATGGTAGTTGCAGGTGCTTTGGGGAGGTCATTAGGGTTAGATGAGGTCATGAAGTGGAGCCTCCATGATAGTGTCCTTATAAGAAGACTAAGACAGGATATGAGAGCAATCTCTTCTGAGTCAAAGGAAGCATTAACAATATAGGTTAGTGGGCATCCCTGCACCCACAATGTTAGCCACACGTTGGAGATTGCGAGACACCCCAGCCCCTGGAATCAGAGGCACTAGGGATGGGGCCCAGCATTGTATGTTTTAACAAGCATGCAAGTGTTGGCAGTGCATTCTCGACTTGAAAGCCACTCCTTCAGACCCTACCTGGGAAGTCCCTGGCGTGCCTCCCCCGACACACACACTCTCATGATTGAAATGTTAGGTTCTGAGGTTGAATGTGACCCGATGTAGCGGGGGCTAGAAGGGCACAGATGTCTGCTTCTGGGAGATAAATTGACACAGAACATTTGCATTAATAGGCAGGTAGGAAAAGTACAATTGTCTGCCAGTTTCACGACCCAAAGGCTAATGAAGTTGAACTGGAAAAGCAGTGGTAAGGGGGGAGCTCCAGCCCCAGTCAGCACACCTCCTTTTTAGAGGGTTCTCCCTCTTGCACAGCCCCACTGTGGAGGAGCCACAAGGCTCTCAAGCAGGCATTTCAGAGTCTGATACTCAATGGTCTACTGGAAGAAACCAGACTAATTGAATATCATTTCAGCCTAACAGACCCAACCTGCTTTGGCATGAGGAAAGCCCCAGATGGCAAGCTTCACCAATGCTGGCTGTCAAGGCCAGAACTCTGCTCCCCCAAGATGACTTTTGGTCCTTTCACAATTTGCAGGGAAAAGGAGAAATATCCAGACTGGGAGCTGAGGCCAATTTATCTAGAGAGAAAAACTCCTTATCAAACTGATCTTTGCAGCCTTCCTCCACCCAGCCACATGTGGGGGGTGGGGCAGCACATGTGAGAATTCACTGGCAGAGCAGTGTGAGTCTCTAATCTTGCAGGTTAGGAGCATGGGTGGGTGTGGGGGGGATGTTCTGGGTGGAGAGAGCACACTCAGTGGAGTTCCCTGACTGCAGGGCTTGGTGGCCCTGCAGAGAGCAGTGTTGGTGTCTTCCTAAGCCTGAGCCTTTCTCATTGATGAGAAAGCAGGTGAGAATGGCACCTGCCAGCAGGAGG
Organism: Talpa europaea; assembly: GCF_964194135.1. Taxonomy (NCBI): domain Eukaryota; kingdom Metazoa; phylum Chordata; class Mammalia; order Eulipotyphla; family Talpidae; genus Talpa; species Talpa europaea. Next base: position 69,673,854 of record NC_140082.1, on the reverse strand, counting down.
TTGTCACCTCCCTCACCTCCAGGCTCAGTACCCCACATCTCATCTTTTCCTTGCCTGTCAGGGGAGGAGCAGCAGGCTCAGGGTCCTTGGGTCACTGGGCACAGACACCCCTTCCCTCAGGGGACAGACTGATTTTGAAAATGCTTGATTTGATTATGTGGAATCTGAGCTAATTTCCAAATGTTCTCTATGGTGATTTATACGAATGCCTTACTGTTCATAATGAGTTCCTGGAAGCACATTCACTCATTCATTCAGTCACTCAACAAGTAATACTGTCTACCATGTGCAGACACAGAATGGGCAGCCAGGGGAACAGCTATGATGGAGGAGGACTGGCCCTGACTTCCAGTGGCTTCTAGTCCAGAGTGGGGGAGCACATGGGACAGCAGGTAGAACAGAGCTTGGTGAGGCCTCTGACAGGGGAGGAGGGCTCAGGGCACAAAGGAAAGACATTTAGTGAAGCTGCGGTTTGAAAGTTGAACAAAGTTAGCCAGGGAAAGGCATGGGGGTGAGAGGGTCGAGAACAACATGTCCATGCCCTGGGGTCAAGGGCCTGGGTATTTAAGGACCCTGAAGAAGTGAGGTTTAGGGGAAGCATGGGTGCTATTTGCTGTATGTGTGAAGAAAATGGGCCACATTTTGAGAGTGTGATGAAGCCCAGGAGGGTCCGAAGCAAGGAACTGTAAGGACATTTCTGTAATCAGCTGGGAGTTTCCACTCCATTAGGGCAAGTAGCCACAGCAACCTGGCATTAGCTGGCTGGGCAGCCAGGCTCTTGGGATCAGCCAACAGGCATCTCTCCAGCCTCGCTGGCTCCCTCCCCTGCCCAGCCAGTCTGGGGAGGCAGAGGTTGTTGAATTGCTTCATCATCTAGAGGTTTCTGAACCCAGAGCCAGACTGAGCCCTCAGCATCTTCAATGCAGAAACAGAGGTTCTGAATTAGTCCATGTCTGACTCTTTGAGACAGGATCCCCAGGAATCAGCATCCCCAGGAATCGGTGTCTCTTTGGGCTTTGGGCTAAGACTGAGGGCTGATGGTGCACTAGGTCAGCTCAACTGTTGTAGGTTCACTCCCTAGCCCTCCCTCCTCTCCTGCAGATGTAGGCACCAGTACACATGTGCTTGTGTGCCCGCGTGTGTGTGCACGCGCGTGCACACACACACACCTTGAAAGATAGAATGTGGGGCCTCCCCGGTGGCGCAGCAGTTGAGCACTGGGTTGCAAAGTTGCCCGCAGCCTCTGCAGCGCCGGTTTGATCCCTGGCTGCTCCCCGGCCACCAGAGGAGGGTCCCACATGGTGTGCAGACCTCTCCTGCCTCCCGCTGCTCCCCTCAGCAGTGTACTTCGGTCCTTCTGCCTGCTCTGCTCCCAGCTCTGGCTCTGGTGAATTCTCTCACCCTCCCGTGCTTCTGACTGTACCCAGTGCTTGTATAAATAAATAAATAAATCTTAAAAAAAAAAAGATAGAATGTGTTGCTAAGACACATTCAGAAAGCAGGAAATGGTCCTTGCTTGGTAATTGCAGATAGCTGTAGAGTTGAGTCTGGGGCCAGGAGGGCCCCACAGTTCATCTCTTATTTCAATAGTTCCCAAATGTCTCATTCACCATGCTCACCTTCTTTGAGCATGCTGTTATTCACTGACATTTTCCTTTAAATTGATTCATTTAAAATTAAATACTCTGATTTTAAAAAGAATACATTCTTATTGTAGCATGAAAAACTATTTCATTTTCCATAAATAGATTAAAAACTAAAATCTTAAATATACAAAGGAGGTTTCCCATTTGCCATGTAAAATCATTCCTTATTCCCCAGGAGGTAGGTGTACCCCACTTTGGGATTTTGTGTGGATCCAGCATTTGGAAGAAGCCCCTGCACCAGAGCTGTACTGAGCCCTGGAGCATGAGCGCCCCCTGCTGGGATGGTGGACCCACATTTCCATCATGCAGGAGCACTGGTGCTGACTTGCAGACACAGGTGTGAGTCCATAGGTAGGGGAGGGAGCCAGACGACGAAGTGGTCAGTCAGTGGGCAGGTGGGGTTTTTCTGGAAGGCTTCCAGGGCATGAGTCCCCAACTGTCTTCTGAAGGACTGTGGGGTGAATTAATGAAGAGAGGGGCAACAGGCAGGAGGTGATTACTCTGGTCTGGGTTTAACCAAGAACCAAGAGGGTGAGTGGCTGGGTATAGACCCCACTTCAAGTGATTAAAAATGAATGAAACTGAGGGGGGGCAGAGCAACATGGCGCGAGGAGACGCTGCGAGTAAGATCTCCCATTAAAAAAAGTTAATAGGGAGGAAAAGCGGCAGGTCCCAGTGAGAACTGGGACACGGAAGATAAACGGGTGACTCCAGCAAACTACCCAAAGAAGAAAGTTGCCATAAAAGAGGACTAGAAGGGAGGAAAGCGCAGAACCCTGCTCTCCTCCCCACCCAGAGTCAGCACTCTCCGACCAGCAGAGAGGAGGAAAAAAAAAAAAACAAACTAAAACGAACAACAAGAACAAACTACGCAGCAAGCGGGACTGTGAGTGGAAAGGAACTATTTCAGCCACCACACCCAGTGAACAGGAGCTGTGGAGAACCCTGCAGGATCCACCACGGAGGTGAGCTCCAGGCGCCATTAAAGAGAGCCCCCGCCCCCCAGGAGGAGGCCAGGACCAGCACACAGCCCTGGGCCGCCCAGTAAGCTTGCCAGAAAAGCGGTGCGCTGGAAAAGCAGACGCGGATCGGGATCGGGATTGCGCGGAAAAGCGGCGCACTGGAAAACCAAGTGTGGATCGGAATCAGGATCGCACGGAAAAGCAGTGCGGTTGAAAAGCAAACGCGGATCCGGATCGCAGCTGCCTAGGTCCCTGCGCCTGCGACCTAGGCTTGCGGGGAGATGCGCGGAGGCCCTCATTGAGTGAGCAGGAACCAGGCGCCCAGGCACGGGAGCTGGATTCAAAGGCGCCATTCCCGCCCCACTGAACTGGGCTACAGCCCGTGTCCTGGAACTGAGGGCTTTGGAACTGAGACCCGGGGCACGAAATTAGGGGCGTGGGTTCCCCACGACGGTGGGGCACAAGGCAGACACAGCACCCCAAAGCCGTTGTGGTTTACCCTACCATTCCCGCTCTGTTCCCTGTCCCACGGGGTGGAAAACCAGCTCCCCAAGGGCTCTAGGAGAGATCTCTGGCGCCACCTAGCGATATGAAACCAGCAAAGGCTCCTGGAGGAGCCAGTGGCCAGCTGGGGAGTAAGCCCATGCCGGGCCCCTTCCGACCAGTAGTCTGAGCCCACGGGGGGAGTGAGCACCCACAGCCGGGGCAGACCAGGCGTGCAGAAGAGTGTGCCTGAGACCAGACGCACAGGGAGTGTGTCCCACATCACCATTTTAGAACAGGGACATTTCTTCAGTAAAGACTACCTGCAGAAGGCTTCCTCAGGAGCCAGAGGTGAGCAGGGGAAGTTCGCCCACGCCAGACCCCCTCTGGCCTGCAGTCCAAGCCCAGAGGGGGAGCAGGAACCCACCGAAGGGGCAGACCAGGCGCACAGGGGAGTGTGTCCCCACATCGGCATTTTAGAACACGGACCTTTCTCCAGTAAAGACTGCTTGAAACTGACAGATGGCTCCTGGAGGAGCCAGAGGGGAGCAGAGAAGCTCACCCAAGATACCGGCCAGTCCCAACAACACAGTGTCCCAACGCATACGGCAAATTAGAAAACAGACAGTAGGGAGTAGAAGAACCACATGCAACCTAGCAACTCCCCAGGGAAAAAGCACACCACAAAAAGAAAACCAGCCCCCAGATTGCAACGACAGTAACTTGGAAGAACTTCTGAGCCTTCATGAAAGAGATTTTAAAATTGCCGTGATTAAAAAACTGACAGAAGTCATAAAGGAAAACAATGATAAGGGAAAAATAATCAACGATCAGAAGAATGAAATTGAGTCCCTAAAGAGGGAAAAAAATGGTCAGAAGAATGAAATTGAGTCCCTAAAGAGGGAAGTAAAAGAAATGCAGGAGATCAAAGAATTAATGGAAGAACTAAAGAATTCTGGGAAAAACAATGAAAGCAGAATAGATAAAATGGAAGAACGAATAAGTTCTCTTGAAGACACAGAAATAAAAAGAACCAAAACAGAAAAGGAAAGAGAAGTACGAAGGAAAAAGAACGAAGAAAGACTTCGGGAAATATCTGACTCCATGAGGAAAGGAAATATAAGAGTTATAGGAATACCAGAAGGAGAGGAGAGAGATGTAGGAACAGAGAAAATATTCAAAGAGATAATTGAAGAGAACTTCCCAAATGTGAAGAAGGAGCTGAAAATTGATATACAAGAAGCAAGAAGAACACCAAACTTCCATGACGAAAGGAAAAATACAGCAAGACACATAATAGTAAAGCTCCCAAGAATCCAGGACAAGGAAAAAATAATGAAGCTGGCAAGAGGGAAGAAACAGATAACATACAAAGGAAAGCCAATGAGGCTGACATCAGACTTCTCCGAAGAAACACTACGGGCAAGGAGAGAGTGGAGGGACATAGTCAACAGACTCCAAGAAAACAGATGCCAACCAAGAATACTCTATCCTGCAAAGCTCTCCTTCCTCTTTGAAGAAAGAATATGGACCTTCCCAGACAAACAGAAACTCTGGAATTTCATTACAACTAAACCCCCACTCCAAAAAATACTACAAGGAGTCCTAAAGCCAGAACCTCAGAGGGACGAATAACAATGAAAGAAGGCCAAAAAAAAAAGTTAGTAAAAGAATAAATAAATAAAATCAAAGGAAAGACAAACACAATGACAAATACAGATGCTAACATATCAATACTAACTCTAAATGTAAATGGACTAAACTCTTCAATAAAAAGACACAGTGTAGCAGCCTGGATTAAGAAACAAAACCCAACCTTTTGCTGTCTCCAGGAAACACATTTAGCTACAAAAGATAAAAATAGGCTCAAAGTTAAAGGATGGAAAACAATCCTACAAGCAAATGGACCAAAAAATAAAGCAGGAACAGCTATACTTATATCAGATAAAAGAGATTTCAAACTCAAAAAGATAAAAAGAGACCCCAATGGTCACTACATTATGATCAAGGGGACAATACTTCAAGAAGAAATAACACTCATTAACATATACTCACCAAACGAAGGAGCACCAAAATATATCAGACAACTGTTGTCCTCTCTGAAAACAGACATCAGAGAAAACACATAGGTAGTGGGAGACTTCAACACACCACTATCAACAATGGATAGATCAACAAGACAAAAAATAAGTAAAGAAACCAAAGCTCTAAATAAGGACCTAGAGCAATTGGGCTTAACAGACATCTATAGAACACTAAACCCCAGAAAAATGGAGTACACATTTTTCTCAAGCGCACACGGATCATTCTCCAGGATCGATCACATACTGGGGCACAAGACAAACATCAACAGATACACCAAGATTGAAATCATACTAACCATCTTTTCTGACCATGAAGGCATCAAACTAGAAATAAACCATAAAAAGAAGGCAAGGAACTTTGCTACCTCATGGAGATTAAAAACCACACTACTGGAAGACCACTGGACTAATAAGGAGATCAAAGAAGAAATTAAAAAATTCTTTGAATTGAATGACAAAGAGGACACCAATATCCTAAATGTATGGGATGCAGCAAAAGCAGTAATAAGAAGAAAATATATAGCAATAGAAGCTCACATCAAGAAACAAGAAAGAACTCAAAGAAACAACCTAATCGTGAAGCTCAAAGATCTAGAAAAAGAACAACAAAAAAACCCCAAAACCAGTAGAAGAAAAGAAATAATAAAAACCAAAGCAGAAATAAATGAAATTGAAACTAAAAAAACAATCCAAAAGATCAATGAAACCAAGAGCTGGTTCTTTGAAAAAATCAATAAAATAGATAAACCCCTAGCCAGGCTCACAAAGGAAAAAAGGGAGAAAGCACAAATAAACAGGATCATCAATGAAAGAGGAGAAATCACAACGGACACAGCAGAAATCAAAAGAATAATCAGTAACTACTATGAACAGTTATATGGAAACAAGTTTAACAATCTAGAGGAGATGGACAAATTCCTACAACTCTACAATCACCCAAAGCTAGATAAAGAAGAAATAGAACACCTAAACAGACCAATTACAAGCAGTGAAATTGAAATGGTAATCAAAAACCTCCCCAAAAACAAAATCCCAGGACCTGATAGATTTATAAATGAATTCTACCAAACATTCAGAGACGAATTAGTGCCTCTCCTTCACAAACTCTTCCAAAAAATTGAGAAGGAAGGGACAATACCAAACACGTTTTATGAAGCCAACATTACACTAATACCAAAACCGAACAAGGACAACACAAAAAAGGAAAACTACAGGCCAATCTCTCTAATGAACACTGATGCAAAAATCCTCAATAAAATTTTAGCTATCAGAATCCAACAATGTATCCATAAGATAATTCACCACGACCAAGTAGGATTCATTCCAGGGACACAAGGATGGTTTAACATCTGAAAATCAATCAACGTTATCCAACACATCAACAAAAAGAAATATAAAAACCATATGATAATATCAATAGATGCTGAGAAAGCTTTCGACAAAGTGCAACACCCATTCATGATAAAAGCCCTTGAGATTCTTGGGATACAAGGAACATACCTCAACATCACAAAGGCCATCTATGACAAGCCAACAGCCAGTATCATTCTCAATGGTGAAAAGCTGAAAGCAATTCCATTAAGATCTGGAACAAGACAAGGATGTCCACTCTCACCACTGCTTTTCAGTATAATACTGGAAGTCCTAGCCAGAGCAATAAGACAAGAGAAAGACATCCAAGGAATCCAAATAGGAAAAGAAGAAGTCAAACTATCACTATTTGCAGATGATATGATAATATACTTAGAGAACCCCAAAAACTCCACAGAAAAACTAATTCAACTCATCAATCAGTTCAGTAAAGTGGCAGGATACAAAATCAACACGCAAAAGTCACTAGCCTTCCTATACACAAACAATAAATCTGAAGAAGAAGAAATCAAAAAACCATCCCTTTTTTTTATTGAAACAAAAAAATCAAATATTTGGGAATAAATCTAACAAAAGAGGTAAAGGACCTATACAAAGAAAACTATAAAACACTGTTAAAAGAAATAGAAGACACAAAGAAATGGAATGACATCCCCTGCTCATGGATTGGAAGAATAAACATTATTAAAATAGCCATCCTTCCAAAAGCAATATACAGATTCAATGCTATTCCAATCAAAATTTCAAAGTCATTCTTCAAAGAAATAGAACAATTATTGATGAAATTCATATGGAATCACAAAACACCCCGAATAGCCAAAGCTCTCCTGAAAAAAAAAAGAAGGGAATGGAGGCATCACACGCCCAGACTTCAAACTATACTACAAAGCCATAATCATCAAAACTGCATGGTATTGGAACAAGAACAGACATACAGACCAATGGAATCGAATAGAAAATCCAGAAATAAACCCACAGATTTATGGTCAACTAATCTTTGACAAAGGAGCAAAGACTATGCATTGGAGCAAAGAAAGTTTGTTTAATAAATGGTGCTGGGAAAACTGGGTCGCTACATGTAAAAGAATGAAGCTTGACCACTACCTCACACCATACACAAAAATCAACTCAAAATGGATTAAAGAACTAGACATAAGACCTGAAACCATAAAATATATAGATGGAAATATAGGCGAAACACTACGTGATTTGCACATCAAAGACATCTTTACAGACACATCACCCAAAGCAGTGATAGTGAAGGCAAAGATAAACAGCTGGGACTACATCAAATTAAAGAGCTTCTGCACAGCAAAAGAGACAATAACAAAAACAAAGAGAAACCCCACCGACTGGGAGAAAATTTTTGCACACACTAATGATAAAGGACTGATCACAAAAATCTGCAAAGAGCTGATGAGACTCAACAACAACAAAGAAAATAATCCAGTCAAAAAATGGGCAGAAGAGCTAAAAAGAAACTTCTCTGAAGAGGAAATGCAAATGGCCAACAGGCATATGAAAAAATGTTCAACATCACTTGTCATCAGGGAAATGCAAATCAAAACTACCATGAGATACCATCTTACACCAGTGAGAATGGCACATATTAAAAAAACTAGCAACAACAAATGTTGGCGAGGGTGTGGAGAAAAAGGAACTCTCCTGCACTGTTGGTGGGAGTGCAAACTGGTCCATCCACTGTGGAGAGCTGTGTGGAGATTTCTGGACCTACTAAACATAGAGCTTCCATATGATCCAGCAATTCCACTCCTAGGTATTTACCCAAAGGACACAGAAACATCAATTCCAAAGAGCACCTGCACCCCTATGTTTATAGCAGCACTGTTTACAATAGCTAAGCTTTGGAAACAACCCAAATGCCCAAAAATAGATGACTGGATCAAGAAGATGTGGTACATATATACCAGGGAATATTACTCAGCATTCAAAAAAGATAAACACATGCAATTTGCAGCAACATGGATGGCGCTGGAAGGGATCATGCTCAGCGAAATAAGCCAAAAAGAAAAAGAAAAATACCGGATGGTCTCACTCATAGCAGGAATCTAGAAAACTTAAATAAGGGACCAGGAAAATGAATAACTATAAGAAAGTGAAAATCAAAATCAACAAAAAACTATGAACCAGAGACACTTTTAGGGGGGCAGGGGCGGGAGGGGAGGGATTGGGGTCAGAATGGGGGGGGGCTGCAATTGTATGGGGAATATAAAAATAAAATTTATTATTTAAAAAAAATAAAATAAAAATGAATGAAACTCTAATCTCCTCAATCTCATCCAAATAGCAGGACTGTGAGAAGCCAGTTATGTACAGGAAACTCGCTATGAGAGCAGTGCATACCAGAACAATTTATGTTGTCATTACAGAAAATTTGCAGAAATGATCTACTGCACCCTTGCAATAATAGGCTTAATCCTTCCTCTGCGGCCTTCTGTGCTGGTGGAGTACATGGCTCCCACCTTCTCTTTCTGGCTCGCTGAGTAGGCCGGCCACCCTAGGGGTTAAACATTATTCCTCAGTCTCCACCTGGCAGTCTGCTCCTCTTACCCCTCACACATTCTCTGGTCATCTTGTCTTTCACCTGGCTGAAAGTCCCATACCGAGGGCTCAACTCTCCCTTTCCAGCACTATCTTGCTGCATCCTCATCCATTGCCTAGTCTGTATCTCAACTTCTTAAGTCTTGCAGTTGCCTCAAAATCAAACAGACCTGCTTTACTTCTCCCAACCATGTGGCTGATGCCCATCACCCACTCACTTAAACCCATCATCAGGAAAAGCTTCGGTCCCTCCCTTCTCTCCTCCCTCAACCCAAAACCTCAGCTCTCCTGTGCATCCAACAGGCCATCAGTGCTGCCTCTGGATTATCTTGCCAAACCAGTGTCCCCCAGCAGTCCAGTCCAGGCCATGTTTCCCCTTAGCTCAGCCTCGTCTCTGGTCTCTCCTCCAGCCTGTTCATTCCACGCTGTGGCTGGAGGGAGCTCCCCAGACTACCGAGAAAATTGTTAAAAGCTCAATGGCTCCCCACTGCCCACATTCTCCACATCCCACCAGGTCCTCTGTATCTGCACCAGGTTTGGGGCCCCTGCTTGAGATTCCCCAGTACACTTTTTTTCCCCTGTCATAGTCCCTGCCTAGTGATTGCATCTACTTGATGACTGTCTTCTCTAGACTCTGAGATCATACCACTCATGTTCACCCCAGACTCCCCAAATCTCTCACAATGCCTGGCACAAGGCAGGCTTTTAATGAAAAAATGTGAAATAAATGAATGGCTGAGGAGAGCTTGTCAGGGTGAACCCAGTCCTTGATATCACCCCCTTGCCTGGTGCCAGTTCTGTATCACACACCTTTCTCTGGGTGTCCCCAGAATTCACCCAAGCCCCAGCTTTTTTGAGAAATAAAACATAAGTATTGCCCGTTTGTTGGATTTTTGCCACTTTCAGCTCATTTAAACCCTGATAGATGTCAGTTTGAAGTCAGACAAACCTGAATTCAAGTGCAACACTCTGATCTTGATTGAGAGACAGAACTCCGTCTAGATCCTGGGTTCGTTACCCAGTGAAAGTGAGTGTCATGGTGCCCAGCAGTGGCACCTGAGGAGCACGGTGGTGCTCACTGCTCAGCTTACCTACTCTTCCTTGGCCTTCTGCAGGCAGGGTGTTCTGTTTGGACTTTTAAAATATTGCACATATTTTTGCCCTGACTTCCCAGTGTGGTTCAGCACCTTCATTATTCACCATATCAAATCCCTTTCTACTTGAAACAGATTGAAGAAATTTGTTCCTGATTAATCTTTGCATGATGCAGTGTTACTCCCTTAATGCTATTCATTCAGCCCCAACTTTACCCTATAGAGAGGGTCCTGTCTTCATGGGTCGGGTCAGAGTTAAAGTTCCATCTTCTGGTATGTTAGGTTACATATTAACCCTTACCATGTCTTTCCCTTTCAAATTATTTGGTATGCCCACATAATTATCTCATAACCCACCTTCAAACATTTCCAATTGGATGCTGCATTAGTTCACAACAGGATGCACACTATATTAAAATTTAAGGATTTGACTTTTCTTGGTTCTACAATGAGTCAGTCCTACTGATCAACTTCACCAAAATAGTCCTGCAGTGTACCTGGAAATACAGGTCAGTAAACTTAAATAAAGCAGCTTCAGAACATATTCGATACTTAAGCCATTCTGCTATCTCCTAGTTAGTGTCAAATGGCTTGCAATTAGAAGATTAAATTGCTTTTAAAATAAGAAGCTGAATGCACATGGGCGGTTTAGCAATTTCAGATCTATGTGTTCTGTTCTTTGGCTTAAAGTAACAGGTTAATACTCACATATCCAGCTATTATTTGGAGCCAAGGAACTAGAAGTTAAATTTTATTAGTGGCACTTGGAAAGGCAGGTGGAGGATCTCAGTATTGAATGGAAGTACAAGGAATATAGGGAAGTAGTATATAGGTATAAGGAGTACCAGCTCTGCTGTGTTTGGAAAAACATGGGAAATTTTGTGTTTACATGTGAATCACGTAGGACTAGTGGTGCAATGTGCTAGCAAGTTTTGAGTTATTACTATGAAGAACTTAAAAGTATCTTTACAAATAATACAGCTTTAGGGGCCTCCCCGGTGGCGCAGCGGTTGAGCGCTGGGTTGCGAAGCTGCCCGCAGCCTCTGCGATGCCGGTTCGATCCCCGGCTGCTCCCCGGCCACCAGAGGAGGGTCCCACATGGCGCGCAGACCTCTCCTGCCCGCTGCTCCCCTCAGCAGTGTACTTCGATCCTTCTGCCTGCTCTGCTCCCGGCTCTGGCTCTGGTGAATTCTCTCACCCTCCCGTGCTTCTGACTGTACCCAGTGCATGTATAAACAAAACAAACAAACAAATAAAATAAATAAATAATCATGCCTCTATAAAATTAAAAAAAACAAAAACAAATAATACAGCTTTAGAAACACCTCACAGACATTTTTTCCCTACAGGTTTGCTGCCAGAACATCATGAAAGCCACAGCTAAACTAAGCAAAATGGGAAAGGAGAAGCCTCATATCAACATGGTCCAGTCTGCAAGTCCATCGCTAATGGCCATCTGATCCACAAATGTGGGGAGATCAACAGAATAACCTTTGAAAACTGAGAAGGAGGCTGCTGAGATGGAGAGATACTCCTTCAAGTCCACCTGGGTCCTGGGTAAACTGAAAGCTGAACGTGAATGTATCTCCCTGAGGACATTCAACACCAGGCATGGGTGACTATCACCGATGCATCAGGACACAAAGACTTGATCAAAAACATGATGACAGGTGCATCTTAGGCTTGTTGTGCTGTCCTGGTTGTGGCTGCTGCTGGTGGTGAATTTGAAGCTGATCTGTCCAAGAATGGATGGACCTGGGAGTGTGCCATTTTGCCTTACCCACTGGGTATAAAACAACTAATTGTTACTGTTACTGAAATGGATTTCACTGAGATATCCTAAAGCTAGAAGAGATAAAAGGAAATCGTTGGCCATGTGGAAAAAATTGGCTGCAACCCTGACACAGTAACATTTGTGCCCTATCTGGTTGGAATGAAGATCACATGCTGGAGCCAAGTTCTAATGTGCCTTGTTCAAGGGAGGGACAGTCACTCATAAAGATGGCACTGCCAGTGGAACCTGCTGCTTGTAGCTCTGAATTGCATCCTGCCCCAAGCTCATCCAACTGACCAGCCCATGCGTCTGCACCTCCAGGATGTCTATAGAATTGGCGGTATTGGGATTCTCTCTGGGGGCTGAGTTAACACTGGTATTCACAAACCTTTGTGCCAGTCAGTTTTACAGGCGAAGTAGTCTCTTGAAATGCACCACAAGGCTTTGAGTGAAGCTATTCCATGGGCTTCAGTGTCAAGAATGTGACTATCAAAGATGTTCATCATGGCGGGCCTCCCCTGGTGGCGCAGCGGTTGAGCGCTGGGCTGCAGGGCTGCCCATAGCCTCTGCAGTGCCAGTTCAATCCCTGGCCACTGGGTGAGGGTCCCACATGGCGTGCAGACCTCTCCTGCTGTGCCCGCTGCTCCCCTCAGCAGTGTATTTCATCAGTCTTCCTGTCTTGTTCCCCGCTCTGGCTCTGGTGAATTCTCTCACCCTCCTGCACTTCTGACTGTACCCAGTGCTTGTATAAATAAATAAATCTTAAAAAAAAAAAAGATTTTCATCATGGCAATGTGGCTGTGGCAACAAAAGTGACCCACCAATGGAGGCTGCTGGCTCCATAGCTCAGGTGACTCTTCTGAACTGTCCTGGGAAAGTGCTAGGTGTGCACTGGTGCTGGATTGTCACACATTACATGCAAGTTTGCTGAGATGAAGATTGATCGTCATTTTGGGAAAAAACTGGAAGGTGGCCTCAAATTCTTGAAATTTGGTGATGATGCCATAGTTGCTATGGCTCAGGAACCAAGCCCAGATGTGCTGAGAGCTTCTCTGACTATCCTTTTCTGGGCATCCAAAGCAGTGGACAAGTAACAGTCAGAACCCGTAAAGTCACTAAGCCTGCCTGGAAAGCTGAGAGGCTAAATGAATATTTTCCACAACACCTGTCATTCAAGCCTTAATCAGTGGTGGGAGAACAGTCTCTGAACTGTTTATCTCATTGTCGATTTAAGTATAATAGGAAAAAACTGGTTAATGATGACAATGGCTTGTAAAATCTTCACAAGGGAAATATTTTTGTGGACAATTTGGTTTCTTTTGTGGCAATTTGAAGTTACTAGTTTTTAAAATCAGTACTTTTTAATGGAAGCAACTTGACCCAAAACCTGTCACATAGAATTTTGAGACCTATTAAACAAAGTTTAATGAGAACCCATGTCTTCTCTTGGTCGGCACTGTAGTATAGGACTAAAAAAGATTTCAGTAAGAGTTGCTCTGAGTTCTGATGTCGCATCCTGGGTGGGAAATTTTGGGGTTTACCTCCATCTTAAGGAGACAATCATCCATACAGTTGGAGGTAACACATTAGGACAGATGAGTTGAGTGACTTTGTTTATACATAAGCTTGGGAGAGGGCCAAAATGTATATTGTTAAACTCCATGTGCTTCTTTAAATTTTTTTGTAGTTATATCAATATTGAGTAAATTTGTTGGCAAAATGTCCACTTTTAGTTTCCCAGTTACTAAAATGTGCATCCTCACAGATACCGAAATAAAGAACCTAAAGTGAGACTTAAATAGTGTTGAATAATTGTATCCAGGTTTTTTTTTTTTTGGCAATTCTATTTTTAATTTTTTATAATAAATTTTATTTTTATATTCCCCATACAACTGCAACCCCCTTATTTTGACCAAAATCCCTCCCCTCCCCACCCCTCACCCCCCATAGAGTGTCTGTGGTTCATAGTTTTTTGTTGATTTTGATTTTCACTTTCTTATAGTTATTCATTTTCCTGGTCCCTTATTTAAGTTTTCTAGATTCCTGCTATGAGTGAGACCATCCGGTATTTTTCTTTTTCCTTCTGGCTTATTTCGCTGAGCATGATCCCTTCCAGTGCCATCCATGTTGCTGCAAATTGCATGTGTTTATCTTTTTTGAATGCTGAGTAATATTCCATGGTGTATATGTACCACATCTTCTTGATCCAGTCATCTAGTTTTGGGCATTTGGGTTGTTTCCAGGTTTTACCTATGGTAAATAGTTCTGCTATAAACATAGGGGTGCAGGTGCTCTTTGGAATTGATGTTTCTGTGTCCTTTGGGTAAATACCTAGGAGTGGAATTGCTGGATCATATGGAAGCTCTATGTTTAGTAGGTCCAGAAATCTCCACACAGCTCTCCACAGTGGTTGGACCAGTTTGCACTCCCACCAACAGTGCAGGAGAGTTCCTTTTTCTCCACATCCTCACCAACATTTGTTGTTGCTAGTTTTTTTTTAATATGTGCCATTCTCACTGGTGTGAGATGGTATCTCATGGTAGTTTTGATTTGCATTTCCCTGATTACAAGTGATGTTGAACATTTTTTCATATGCCTGTTGGCTATTTGCATTTCCTCTTCAGAGAAGTTTCTTTTTAGCTCTTCTGCCCATTTTTTGACAGGATTATTTTCTTTGTTGTTGTTGAGTCTTATCAGCTCTTTGCAGATTTTTGTGATCAGTCCTTTATCATTAGTGTTGGGTGCAAAAATGTTCTCCCAGTCGATGGGGTTTCTCTTTGTTTTGGTTATTGTCTCTTTTGCTGTGCAGAAGCTCTTTAATTAGATGTAGTCCCAGCTGTTTATCTTTGCCTTCACTATCACTGCTTTGGGTGATGTGTCTGTAAAGATGTCTTTGATGTGCATATCACGTTGTGTTTCGCCTATATTTCCTTCTATGTATTTTATGGTTTCAGGTCTTATGTCTAGTTCTTTAATCCATTTTGAGTTGATTTTTGTGTATGGTGTGAGGTAGTGGTCAAGCTTCGTTTTTTTGCTTGTAGCGACCCAGTTTTCCCAGCACCATTTATTAAACAAACTTTCTTTGCTCCAATGCATATTCTTTGCTTCTTTGTCAAAGATTAGGTGACCATAAATCTGTGGGTTTATTTCTGGATTTTCTATTCGATTCCATTTGTCTGTGTGTCTGTTCTTGTTCCAATACCATGCAGTTTTGATGATGATGGCTTTGTAGTATTATTTGAAGTCTGGGAGTGTGGTGCCTCCATTCCCTTCTTTTTTTTTTCAGGAGAGCTTTGGCTATTTGGGGTTTTTGGTGATTCCATATGAATCTCATCAATAATTGTTCTATTTCTTTGAAGAATGACTTTGAAATTTTGATTGGAATAGCATTGAATCTGTATATTGCTTTTGGTAGGATGGCTATTTTAATAATGTTTATTCTTCCAATCCATGAGCAGTGGATGTCTTTCCATTTCTTTGTGTCTTCTTCTATTTCTTTTAACAGTGTTTTATAGTTTTCTTTGTATAGATCCTTTACCTCTTTTGTTAGATTTATTCCCAAGTATTTGTTTTTTTTTTTTTTGTTTTGATAATAAAAGGGATGTTTTTTTGATTTCTTCTTCTTCAGATTTATTGTTTGTGTATAGGAAGGCTACTGACTTTTGCGTGTTGATTTTGTATCCTGCCACTTTACTGAACTGATTGATGAGTTGAATTAGTTTTTCTGTGGAGTTTTTGGGGTTCTCTATGTATATTATCATATCATCTGCAAATAGTGATAGTTTGACTTCTTCTTTTTCTATTTGGATTCCTTGTATGTCTTTCTCTTGTCTTATTGCTCTGGCTAGGACTTCCAGTATTATATTGAGCAGTGGTGAGAGAGGACATCCTTGTCTTGTTCCAGATCTTAATGGGAATGCTTTCAGCTTTTCACCATTGGGAATGATATTGGCTGTTGGCTTATCATATATGGCCTTTATGATGTTGAGGTACGTTCCTTGTATCCCAAGAATTTCAAGGGCTTTTATCATGAATGGGTGTTGTACTTTATCAAAAGCTTTCTCAGCATCTATTGATATTATCATATGGTTTTTATATTTCTTTCTGTTGATGTGTTGGATAACGTTGATTGATTTTTGGATGTTGAACCATCTTTGTGTCCTTGGAATGAATCCTCCTTGGTCGTGGTGAATTATCTTATGGATAATTGTATCCAGGTTATAGGAAAAATAAAACCTACTGGAAGATGAAACAATACTTCAGAGAAAATATTTTATAGGAATTTATACAGCTAAGTTCTCCTAATCACTAGGGGTATGAAGAGGTCAGTGAGTTCATGAAGAGGTCAGTTAGCTTGGTGTAAAATTCAGTGAATTCAGAGTTGGGCTCTCCTAGTCACTTGGTGTCATGTAGAGGTCAGTGAGTTCACAGAGAGGTCAAATCTAATTACTTGGGGTCATGCAAAAGTCAGTGAGGTCACAGAGAGGTCAGATCTAATTACTTGGGGTTATGCATAGGTCAGAGAGTTCACCAAGAGAGGGTACTCCTAATTGATAGACTTATTAGTCTTATTTGTTCTCTAGTGAAACCTCTAGTTTTTTCTTCTGGAAAATTTAATGAAAAAATTTAAAGAGGAGAACGTCAGGTATTCTGTAGAATACCCTTTATTGTGATATGTAGTATTTATATTTTTTAATTTAACAGGAAAATCACATATAATTGCCTATTGAAATGATTTAAATACTATTTTTTAGAAAACTAACAATGACAAAAATTATGCTTTGAATTTATTATTTTAGATAGGAAATTAGTTAAAATGTTTTCAACATTAATGACACAGGATAGGACTGTAAATACCTCAGGAAGTAGTTTAGTGCTTGTCTTAAATCCCATTAAGCTAACATGCTAGATTGTCTAAAGCCAAGAATTAGTATTTGTAGAAATATTAGTAGGAAAATTATAGGTATTAAACAGATTAAATTGTAGATAAGAACTTCAAATTCTTGTTTTATTTTAAAAGGAAGTATTATATAATGAATTTTTGAGTCTAGAGACCTAGCTTTTATGACTAATCTTAAATGACATCTGGACCATGTAATTGGTAAAAAAGTAAATTGATTATCTTTAATATTTTATTAAAGATGGCTATTTTAATATAAAAAAATAAAAGATTGCATATATTTGGTCTAACCATCTGCCAGGTAGGTGACTAGTTTATATCACCTCACCTTCCTACAGTCATCCACCCTCTTGCCACCCACTCCTGGATTTTCTTTCTTACCTGGGTTTTCTGTCCTGTGGAAGGACCCAGTGTGATGAGCACCTGAACTGGCCACACCACACCTGGTGATCAACGACCCAGCTAAGCCAGAAGCAGAGGGGGAGGGACACACACACACTTTCTCTAAGGTATCCTGACATTTCTCCATCACCTGCAGCCCCCAGACCTAACAGCTTACTCCCAGATATTTAGAAAGTGTAGTTATGCCATATTATGCTCTCTGTATCCCTGGGAGCTGGACTTGGACCTTTGCAGACACTGAATTAAGTGGAAGCAGAGGATATCAGAGCCAGAGGGAACCCGAAGAATTATCAATGTTCCCCTTTCTTGAACAGATGGGGAAACTGAGGCCTGGAGTTGTTTTTCTGACTCACCTTCTTGCCATCTTCCCAGCAGCCTGGGTTGCCTCCCCAGCTCTCCAGACTTCCCTGCCTGATGTCAGGGAGACAGGTGATCAGGAGACACAAATGGGGCTGTGAAAACTTGACAGCTCTACAAGTATTAGTACTTATTATCCCTCATCAGAGGCTTGCATTCTGGTTTTATGGAGACTGATAAAAAAAGAGCTGGGAGGGATCTAAAAGGTCATCCAGAACCCCTGCTACCTTTCAGGGAAACTCACCAGGTAGGCCCAGAAACTTGGGGGTTCTCTTTAAGAAAAATAATACAAAACTGCAACTTCAGCATTAATACAAGAAGAAATGTTTATTTAGAATGATAAATCACAACAAATTACACATTTATATGCCAACAAAGACATCACAAAAATTCAGAAAAAATAAATTATTTTGTAAATTATTATTATTGATCATCTGCTGCCACTCCACTTTAATCCTTTTATCCTACCTGTTCTGGAGGTATAGTCTTTGATCTCTTCTATGATTATTTTCTATAGAGACTAAAAAAGATAATTCCATCTTTCCTATAAGCATAGTTGATCCCAATTTGTTTTTCTATTGCTGCTTGTTTGAAAATATATTTCCTTTCAGCTTCTCTGGTATTGGTGATGCCTCATAGGAACTGACCTCTGCCGTGGGCTATCCTTGTGAGTGGGCTCCTGTTTCAGGAGGCCCACCGAGATCCCCCCTCTATGTCCTCACTCTGAGAGCTCACAGGTACCACCCCCCAGCAGCTGCTTCAGCTAGGCCACATCCTATCCACATCAGTACTTCCCTCTTGGAATCCCCACCTCCTCTGCTGCTCCAGTCCTGGGGTGGGGGCATGGTGACCATGAGGCCTGAGTGGGAAGCAAAGCAGTGTCTTATTCTTCTTGGGGTCAAAGTGTGTGAGGCCTTGGTGAGGTTCTTGAGAAGCAGGTGGGTACCCAGCCATGGGTAGCAGAACAGGACTGCAATTCAGGGGCCCTGATGGGAGTTAGTGTGAGCCCACCTGGGGCCATGATAACCTCCTCCTCATCCTGGAGAAGAACATGTTGGGATGAGGAAAGTCTTATAGGAGGTGTGGGCTCAAGCAGCCTCACAGTCAACCCCCTAGCCCCAGGTTAGCACATCCAGAGGGAGCCTGGGGATGCCATGTGATAAGAGGGTCTCACAGGAACCCTAGAGTACCATTATTATATTACAAACTCCAAGATGTCCTTCACTCACTGATGTTTGCTGAACAGAACTTTCCCCAAGTTTGACCTCAGAACCCTTTGCATCTAACATCTCCTAACATCCTGAAATTGGGGAAATCGGGGAATACAAAGACTTTTTCAGAGAAAAGTAAAGGTAACTAAGGCTCAAGACTCTCCAATGGGACCTCACAGGAGATCCCATATCTGGTTTCCCCACCAGGAAACAGGTACATCTGGGTAAACTTTTTCTCAGCAACGACATTCAACAAAGGACTGAAAGTAACCCCCAGGACACACCCTTGACACAGGCTCAGACTGGGTTGAATTAAAGCGTCATGTTTCCAGTTCAGTTTAAGAAATCTGAGTGTGCCTGCACAAGGGTGGAGGGAGCTTGGGGAAATTTGTGTGGAAAGGAGTTCCGAATGTGGAGGATAGGAGCACAGTTCAGAGTTTAGAAAATGAAACAGTCTCAGGAATGATTTCAAAGCCTTCACAGACAGAGTACAGCACCTATGACTTGGCCTTATTCCTGAGGATCTGGGTGAGCCCCTTGGCTGGGAGGGCACAGGAAGGAGAGAGCTTTAATTGGGGGACCTACACCTGCCTGGAAGGAAGTGACAGGTGTAGAAGACACACACTTGGCATGTTTTTTGGGAGGCGGGGGAGGGGGTACAGTTCATGAAGCCACTTGACCAGGTGGAAGAATGGCTAATATGTCAGGAGGGCACAGTAGATATGCGACTTGTGTCAATGTGATTTCAACTCTGTAGAATCTTGCTGAAAACATTATTTAACTGCTGACTTCCCTCAGGGATAACAACTACCCATTTTTAAAAAACATTTCTTTATGTGCTAAATGTTGCATTATGCATTTTCCATTTCCTGTTTTATTTGATCTCCATCCATTTTATGAATGAATAAACTGAGGTTTAGAGAGGTTAACTAGGGCCTCCCCAGTGGCGCAGCGGTTGAGCGCTGGGTTGCGAAGCTGCCCGTGGTCTCTGCGGCGCCGGTTCGATCCCCGGCTGCTCCCCGGCCACGGGAGGAGGGTCCCACATGGTGTGCAGACCTCTCCTGCCTCCCGCTGCTCCCCTCAGCAGTGTACTTCAGTCCTTCTGCCTGCTCTGCTCCCCACTCTGGCTCTGGTGAATTCTCTCACCCTCCCGCGCTTCTGACTGTACCCAGTGCATGTATAAACAAAAACAAAGAAAGAAAACATGCCTCTATATAAAAAAAAAAAAAAAAAGATAAAAAATAAAAAAAAAAATAGAGAGGTTAACTAACAGCTGGTGGATGGCTGAGTGGGGATATAAATTCTGGCCTTGGCTGCATACTGAGTAACAATGGCCACTCTACAGGGATAGTTACTGCTCTGAACCCAAAATTCATGCTTGTCAGGTCAGCGGGGAGAAATTGAACCCATCTGGAAGCAAACTCCACCCCTGGCAATACAGGCTTTAGAGCAAAGGTTTTATTTATTATTATTATTTTTTGAAAATAATTATGCAGCTTAATTTTAAGGATTTGTCAATATTCTTTGCTACAGCATTAAGTTAATTTTATATTTTCATATATATAAATATTTACATCATTCATTTTGTACAATTTTTTATTTCTCTTCTCAGGTGTAAGCCCCATAAAATTCCCATCACTAAATCCCTGGTGAACCCTCACCATGGTCTCTTGTGCTCTTCCTTGTTATTTTGAGCCCTCTCCTTCCCCATCCCCTGCTGTATGCCTCCAATTTATAGTTTTCCTACTATTAATAGTTTTCTTCTTTTCTGAAAAAAAAATTTGCTTGGTTTCCCCTATATTCCTCCTATAAGTGAAACCATCCGATATTTATGTTTTTCCTTCTGACTTATTTCACTGAGAATAATCCCTTCCAGTAGAGCAAAGGTTTTATACCTGGATTGGTGGATAGAAGTCATGGGATAAATGGACTTGGATGAGAAACACCTGCATCTCATTGTTGTTAACCTCTAATTTAGTATTTCCTTGAGTATCGTGTACATGACCAACCACAGCATCCTCTGTATCTTTGTCACCAAAATAAATTACAGATATTTTTATATCGCATCACATTATTTACAGGGATCTCAAAATACTCTTCACATAACCAATTGCTGGTTCACATTTATAGTACTTAAAAGACCTGCTGCTAGACTTTATTTAATATGTTAACCAAGAAAAAAATATATAACTATGCTATATGTTAGTTTTTCAAAATGTCTTGCAGTCTGTGCTTAAATATAAACCATTGGTTTTATTTATTTTATGCATTTCAAAAATTCTGAGAAAGGCTCACCAGACTTTTAAATGAAACCAGGCACAAAATGGTCCAGATGCCCTAGTGTAGTGCCAGCAAGGCACAGAGCTGGTTCTTTATGAACCAGCAGATAGGTGAAGGAGAGTCCTGGAGCCCTCAGTGGATTTTTCAGGCTTTTATTGAGCTTTTTACATCATTTGTAGTGCAGCACCCAGGTACACAGCAGGCAGGAGAGCTGGGGGGCTGGGAGGCTGGCCTTGTGGGATGACCCTCTGAATCAGGGCATCTGGACCTCAGCACTGCTAACCCCAGGCTGGGCAAGTCCTTGCTGTGGGAACATCCTGTGCACTGTAGGGAGTTTAGCAGCACCCCTGGCCTCTTCTTGCTGGATGCCAGTCATGTCCCACCACCCCTTATAACAACCCAGAAGGTCTCCAGGCCAAAATTACCACTGCTGAAAACCACTGTGCTAGATGTATATTGTGATATCAGAGGAATATTGGGGGTTATAATTGTAATGTCTCAGTACCTAAGCACTCAGTCAATGAAGCTTTTAAAAAATCTTGTTTTTGTTAGGACACCAGATTTCAGTGAGTGAGGATCAAAAGGGATTGGTCTCATGGCCCGAGATTCCAAAAGAAAGGCCCTTAGCAGCGCTGGCAGCTGGCATCATGGTAATGCTGACCAGGACTCCAGAGGAGCCAAGTTGGGGGAGCATCCAGGTGGGAAGGGCAGGGAGTTGAGCCTGATTAAGGGTTTGGGCCTGATCTGAATGGAGCCTTTGAAAACAACCCCACGGTAGAGGAAGTTCTTTTAAAGGCCATAATAGCGGGGAGGCACTGCTGCCCCCTGATGGAGAGTTCAGGGATGACAGGCATTCTTTTTTTTTTTTTTTTTTTTTTTTTTTTTTTGTGGGACCTGCCCCAGCGGCTGGGGAATGAACTAGCGCTGCAGAGGCTGTGGGCAGCCTCGCAGCCCAGCGCTCAACCACTGCACCACTAGGGGAGGCCTATTCTTTATTCCTTTATATACAGAAAGGCAAAGAATAGGATATTGAAGGCAGCTACTGTTGTTGAGTGATCAATCTGCACCAGGCGCTGTTAAAATAGCTCATATTATCATAGTATTTTAATCCTCACAATGAACTATGATATGGGTGTTGCTAGTAGCCTCACTTGACAGGTGAAAGATATGACGATAGGAGACTTAAATGTCAAGATGTGCTAGATGTACATTATGCTGAGGAATATTGGGGATTATAATTATATAATTATAATATTGGGGATTATAATTACCTTGCTCAAAGGTGATGTTAACTTCTCAAAGTGGCAGAGTTGAAATCAAACCCAAGTCTGTCATATTTCAATATCCATAAGTTTAACCAGTGAGTTATATGGCCTAAATACCCACCCCTCGACCCCAGAAACCCAAAGCTGATTTGCTAAAGCAATGTTAGTGGTCACCTCGGAGGCTGGGGTAAGATGCTCCTTGGAAACAGTGTTTGGCCAAAATGGAGATGGTGGGCCTGTGACCCATGAACTTGTGTATTCAGTGCTGATGTTGATAAAATTCACCATAAGACCATAAGTTAAAAAAGAACAAGTCATGCCAAACTAACTTCATTTTCTTTATGGCTTGTCTTTCTATGGGGGTGGGGGGGATCTGCATATGGGTCTCCATAAGTGACTGCTTCCATTTCTCGTGAAGTCCATGAGTTAGATCTAGAGAGTGAGATTGATAATACCAGGCTGCTTTCTCATGGGCCCTCAGGGACCTGCACAGTCACTATGAGCTTAGGGTCTCACTGGCCAAGTGGAGATGGATGGCTCTCTAATCAGCGTGGAAGATGTTGCCATGACATGCACGTGGAGAAAAGCAAACACCTACAAGCAAGTTGATTTCACTGTCTGGAATACTGGGCTGGGGAGCCAATATGACAGCACTGGCTGGATTAAATAACGAGCATAGCTAACAGCTTTCAACCTCATACTCAATGCCAGGCAAGATCCTAATCACTCAAATAGATTAACTCATT
The DNA here is from genome assembly GCF_964194135.1 of Talpa europaea. Classification (NCBI taxonomy): domain Eukaryota; kingdom Metazoa; phylum Chordata; class Mammalia; order Eulipotyphla; family Talpidae; genus Talpa; species Talpa europaea. Next base: position 69,650,717 of record NC_140082.1, on the reverse strand, counting down.
AGTTCCTCCCATCACCTCTGTGAGGTTGGTCCTATTATTTTCCACATTTTGTAGTTGGGGAAACAGAAGCAGAGGAAGGTGTCACAGCTGTGGACAGTCAAGACAGAGAGTTTCATGCTGCACTGGGGATTCCCCCTACAGCGGGGACAGACCAGCCTACATGTGAGCAAAGACATCCCAGTGCCATGGGCCCACCCGTCTCCTTTGGCAAACTCCCTGCCTTCCTGGTGCAGTGGAGGCCACTTCCAAGTGTTCACCAGGCAGCTGATTTATAATTCCCCGTGTGTGCATGTCATCTCAGACACTTAGGTGCCCTTGGCATGAAGCTCAAGGATAATTCATGAATTCATGGGTATTCATTAAATGTCAATGAGAGGGTCGAACTCCATCCAGAGTTGAGAAATTGGAGGAGTTGCAGAGTAGGGAGGGAAGGTGCAAGCCAGTGGAGCTTGAAAGCTAACAGAGGTGTATAGGGCAGGTGTGACAAAATCACAATTAAAACCCAAGTGGGCAGGGAGGACATAGGGAAGAAGTTTGTTGAACGCCAGAATGTGGTCTGTGGGCTCTTGTGGAGTGTTGTTTCCAGAGGCCCCCGGGTGGACTGGGTAGGGGACCATGTGACACCCTCACTGGCTTAGCATGCCCAGAATTCTATGAAGTCTACAAAGATTCCAGTTTTGAAAATTTAACTGCTTTCCTAATCCTTTTAAAAGTACTGCAATCAAAAGACATAGAGGAACCTTAAATGCTAGGTGAAAGCGGCCAGTTTGCAAAGGCTCCATGGTGTGTGAACCCACTGCAAAAGGCAACACCATGGAGAAAGCAAAAAAGATCAGAGGTTGCCAAGGGCTCCAGGGGATGAACAGGCAGAGCACAGGGGTTTCAAGACAGTGCAGCTACACTGTGTGATACTATCATGGTGGATCCAGGTCATTGTGCATTTGTCAAAATCCATAAAAAAGGACACCACTGAGTGCAGCCTAGTGGAGACTATAGACTTCAGTTAATAATGTCAACATTAGTTCATCAATTGTAACACATGTACCACACTAAAGCCAGATGGGGAAGGGATATGGAACTGTGTATTTTCTGCTCATTTTTTCTGTAAACCTAAAACTGCTCTAAAACATAAAGTCTATTAAGAAAACACAGAGCTTTCTGTGCTGCCCCGCAGCATCCCTAAGATACATTGCTGACATGCTAATGTAAAATCACAGAGATACTAGAACTATTGAGAAGGGCAGCCTCCTCACTCCCTGCAATGGGTATTATAAAAACAGATATAGCCCACAGGAACCTAACTTGTCCGCATACTTTCCATCCATACCTCCTTCAAGTACACAGTCAGTGAACAAGCTTCCTAGCATGGGAAACGCTACACAATTTTAACAAGATTGGCTTAGTCTTTTAGTTGCTTTGAGCCAATATACTATAGTGGACTCCAGGAGGTGCTGTTAGCCTCTGCTCCTGGCCAGGGGTCCAAGGACCCATCAAGGGTGGCCAGACAGTTGAGGCTGCGGCCTCGTGTCCCCCACCCTCATCCCCTTCTCAGAGTTTCTAGAGCATAGACCCCCTCCTAAGTGGTATTAAGTTCTGGGTACCCAGTGAGAGGGAACTGGGATGAGTGTCAAGTGTTTTGTGGAGATGCAGGGTTAGCAGGAGTGGGGACTAAGAGAGCTAGGTGATGTTGACTATGGATTTAAAAAGAGGTAAAAAGCAAGGAAACAGACTTTCACGCTGCCAGAGCTGAAAGAAATCTTGGAGACGGACCTATCTGTTTTACCTTCTCTCTATTTGAAGAAACTGGGGCCTGGAGGGGTCTCCCAGAAACACAGTGCACTTCTAAGCTGGGTTAGATGTCCCTGGCTCCACAAAATTGAGTGGATCTGCAAGGCAGCTCTGGACCCTGCCAGTTTTTCCCCTCCTCTTCCTACCAGGTCTGAACTCTGACCTCTCAGTGGCCTCCCAGGCCCCTCAGGGAACCACTTGCCTCTGTACAATGGTGCCTGGGCCTCTCTGGTCTTGGCCCCACCTACTTCTCCAGTACCTTCTCTCTCCCCTTCCACTCACCTTCCCCTCCCCCAACCTGCTCTCTACCCCAAAGTCTAGGCCCAGGACATACAACCCTCTGTACTTCCCAAACCCACCTGGACCTCAGGTGCCCCTGCACCCCTCCCCAGCTCTGCCACTCCCAGTTTGGCTGCTTTTGCCTGTGGGCAACCTCAGCTGAGCGGGCCTGGGTCTGAGTCTCCTGCTCCGGCACTGGTCTGTAGCAGCTGCCTCCAGTCCTGGAGTGAAGACAGGGCCTGCCAAATAGCAGATACTTACTAAATATTTAGTGACTAAAATGAGGGTCTATAAATATAAATTCTTCTAGGCCCCAAGCAGAAGACATTAGTCTCCTTATTATCTCTCTCAGGTGCTGTCCCATCACCTTGGCCTCAAATTCTTTATGGCGATTGGGTTTCCTTGGCCGCTTCTGAGGACCAGGGGCCAGGGTTCCCGCTGGCTCTAAATGCCTTGATGAAGCTTCTAAACAAAGCAGGTTGAAGCTCTTCCACAGGTAAATGGGCCGCTTAAAACTGCATTGCAGGTACCCAGGGACTGATTTCCAGTCCGGTGTTGTGAGGGTATACGGCCTGCCGTCTCAGTTAAACACGGCTGCATAGGCGCTGCACACCGCGTTAGATTTTATGATCTCAGAGCCTTTCGAGCTACGCATCTGCCCTCCCTGCTAAGTGCCTGCTGCTCCCTGGAGTCCTGTTCCTGCTGCCAGGCCAGGCATCTTTACTCTCGACCTTCCCCTTTATCACGTTGGAAAAGCATGGGCATTAATTTTTATGTATTAAATCCAAAATAGACAGTAAAATTAGAGAAGCGGGCTAGTCTTAATCTACGGGGTTGCCTGTGGAAGGAATCTGAGTCCTTCAGGGTCCCTGGGGAAATTTCTGAGGTTGTTCTACCCTCCCTATCAGAACTGTCTGAGCATTTGCAGAGAAGGAGTGTGTTGGGAGGCAAATGGTCAAGGGCTGCAAACCTCCTCTGTACAGAAAAGTTTAGACAACAGAAGCTGGAGGGGGCTCCTGGGAGGGGGATCCTTGGGAACATTCATATCACAGCCAGCTGCTTGGGGGCAGCCCTGAACAAGCATCACCTGCAAATGCACTAGAGGGTGGCAGTGGCCAAGCAGGACACAGGTGTGCCTGAATGAGCCACCCACAGGACACCCTCCCTCACACACAGGGAGCACCCAGCCATTTATAAAAAGTCTATGGTGTGATGTGACTTACATCAGCTGTCATCCACACCATAGCCAGCAAGGAAGGCAATGGTAACCCAACTCTATTTTACACCCGGAGAAACTGAGACCCAGGGAGGGTGACTACTCCTAGGGGGTGGGGTGGGAGAGGGCTCTGAAGTCAGGTGGTCGCAAAGCCCACATCCTCCCATGATGTGGACGACCTCAAGAAGCACATTGAGGCACTGGGGCCAGACTTGGGGAGGAGGGCTATCTGGCCTGCCAGGCCTGGAGTGGCTAGCAAAGGAGCTGGGGAAGCAGCTGGACCAGCCGGCAAGCTGTGGCTGTGAACCTCTGCATTTGCCCCAACTGCCAGGCCTGCTGTGTGGCCTGGGATGAACATCTCTGCAGGAGCAGGAGGCCACCTTGCCCATGTGGCAGCTGCTGGGACGGGTATCATCAGGCAGGAAAAGTTCTGAAGATCCCACACCAATGAGTCACAGACTTGCAATTAAAAAAAAGCTACATGAAGTGTGAAGACAGCCTGTGACTTCTGCCATGCTTTTGACAGGGAATAAGTCAGCTAGAAACCCCCACTTTGCAGATCCTAGAGACCTGTCTGTGAGCTGCAACGGCACCCTGGGACCTCAGCAGCACGCTCCTGCCCAGAGTCCTGAAGATGCATCTTTCTCCCAAGGTAGAAAGCCCTTAGGTTCTCTCTCCACACCCCTCTAGGTGCCAGCCCACAAGGCCGTCTGTTTGTTCTCATACCAGCTAATCCCTGAGGCATATGAGAAAGATCATTCCATTCACGCCTTGAGGGCCTCTGGGACTCTTAAATCATAACAGTCAGAATTACGACATGCTGGGGATATTGTGAGGATTCTTTACTGCCACAAAAGCTCCCTATGATGAAGTAAGTCAGTCATAGTAAACAACATTTATGGACAAGAGAGCCACAAGCCAAAGGGATGGAGGGGAAGGTCCAAATGTTCTGGCTAGGCGCTGTCTGCTGCTGCTAGTAGTCAGGCATTTTCTTCCTACACGCCTCTACTTTTAGAATAATGACAAGACTAATACCTGGATGTATGTGGTACCTGTGGTACGTGTCCCCCAGCATGGGAAGGCTGGAGAGGCACCTATGTACTCCGCTGGTAGGTAAAGAGACTGTACTCTGCTGCTCTCTACTTTGGGAGGGAGAGTATTTTCTAGAAGGAAGAGCCCCAGAGACAGCCCTGCTTGCTTTTTTCCACCTCTCCTTTGGGAAATGAAGCACTTACCTGGTGATCTCTGAGACTCACTATCCATTTAGGGGGCATGGTGACCTGGCTAAGACCCGGCTCCTGAGAAGACTGCTGGGGGAGGCTGCCCACAATGCACCCTGGACCTCCTCCACCAGCCGCCCAGCCACCTCTCTCTTGGCAGGCCCAGTGCCACATAAGCAGGTCATTCACGAAAGCCAGCTCCTTCCACAGGGCTTGTGGTACGAAGTTGTGCCAGTGACAAGTAAGGCCACCACTAAAGGAAGCTACCCTTCCTAACCAGTCACCAGCATGCCCAGCACGCTACACTGATCTGCTGGTGGAGCTACTCCCAAGTACCGGGTGAGGCAAAAGCCCCAGGTTAGTCCTTTAGCCTCTTAACTTCCCTCCTCTGCTTTACCTCCCTCACCATGGATGCTGTCACTGCCCTCCCTGCCTACCTGACTCCATTCTACTATTAAAGTCACGCTTCAAACTGTCATTTTCTTTTCAATTTTTAATCAGTCTGTGTCAAGAAGAAACAGGATTTGATCAAGCTTCCAGCTCCTTCCGCTCTATCAGCATAGCAATTTTACGGATCAGAGTTTTGTTTATATTTGTCTAAAACCCAGAGGAGAAAAAGAATCAACAGCATGGATCGACATGTATTTAAAGAGACACTGTGGGACTCAGGGAATTCTTTAATCAATCATTTTCTTGGGAACAATGCCTGGTGGCACCAGAGCCCTGCACAGGAGGAAAGCAGAACTGGCAGGCAGGTGGGGCAGCCGAAGGCCTGAAAGCCGAAGGGCAGAGCTGTCTTGGGGCTGAGAGTTCAGCCTGTGGACACTGCTGGACCAATTAAAAGGGGGAACACTTCAACCTCACAATTTATTTGGAGGAGGAAAGTGTTCACAGAAACAATTTCTGTTTTGGAAAGTGAAAGTTTGGCTGAATTTGGGAGTAGGGCAACAAAGTTAACTGGGGAGAGGCTCATGATTCAGATAAATTGCTGAACAGAATCCTTTGAAAACACAGAAACAAAACATTACCTTGGTTACCTTCTCCATCATGAGATGAATCTGAACACATTCTGACCATTTTCAAAGTCACATGATTTATCCAGTGCCATGGATTCATGTGCTAGACCATAAATACAAATACTGACAATATTTCACTGAAGGACAGCACAGAGTACATGAATTCTGCTTTTTGAAGAAATTTCCAGAAAGCAGAGTCGGCCTGAGTCTTTCCTTCCCTTTTGCATCGGAACTGCCACATGCGGTTTTAGATTTGCTTTGGGTAGAGTTGTCCAGTTCAAGGAAGATGGTCCAAGTCACACAAGAACCTTCCCTTTAGGAGCCTGCAGGGAGCGTTCTCCTGCTCTTCAGACTTCCTGCAGAGGCTGATCCATCCTAATTTGGATGGACAGTTTGAAGCTTATTTTAGAAGCGGATTTACATAATGTGACATGCTTTCAGAGGAGGCAGGTGGCACTCATACGTAAGTCAATGGGATGTGGGATTCAGTGGGATGTGTGTGCAATCGTCCCATGTTCCGAAGCATGAGACACGCTAACACCTTCTTCTGGGAACACACAGGGGTCCCTCTCATCCCTTTGTTCCCCCTTGGTCTTGGCAAATTCTCAAGTCTCATTTAAAAGCACTGCCACTGCAGTTTGTCAGCCTCACTATTGAGTCCGAGATGTGCCATGTGAATCAGTGTCCTTATGGAGATAAATCAGAAAACTTCCCTCATTCTCCCAAGCTCTGTCCTTCTGTGGTCTCACTCCATGGTATAAGGTTCCCATCCCCAAATGGGCAATAGAGTCATCAGGACCTTTCCTGGTTATGGATCTTCTTCCATTAGAGGAATCTCTACAAAAGAAGAGAGGGTTATTAGTTTAGTACACCAAAAAACACTGCAAATATCATGATCTTATTAGTATGAGTTTATTAAAATATCTATATTTCCTGAAATAAGTGAGCAGGAAAGGGAGAAAATGTGAACTTCCACATATCAGTGAATCAAATAAATCAACTCCTCTACCGAGTATCTACTTGCCAGAAAAGCTTACACCCCAGCTCATTAAAAAAAAGGGGGGATTTTAACCATGGGATCTACTAGGGGAAAGGCTAGCATTTGAGGTACAGAAGGACAGAAAGGGAGCTCCACGGGTAAGCAGGAGACTCCCATTTTCACATCATTACTGCCATTTCTGTGGATACAAGGTGGAATGAGTGTTCTCCTATGTAAATTGTTCCCAGAGCCCCCTCCCCTGGCAAAAAGAACTCTAATTAGTCTGGTACATTATTGCTACTTGTCCTTGAGATCTATAACTTGCCTTTCCTTTGGACAGGGGCACATAAATCTTCTACGTCACACCTGAAGAAAGCAAACTGCACGTACACAGAACTTCTCCAGGGCTGGGCCCCATGCACATGCCTGGGTCTCCTCTCCTTGCACGCGTGTTATCCTGCTCCTTTGCTCTACCTACAAAATCCTGCCCTATCAAGAGGCAAAGAAGAAACACCCGCTATGAAACCCAGGGCCGCCCGTGACCGCTCATCTATTCTGGAAGGCTCGGTGCTCTATTGTGCCTCCTGAACTTTCAGTTAATGGGCTCATCACTTGTGAGACGGACAGTCACTCCTCCCAATAATTGGTCTTGCCTGTGGCATCCTTGTACAGAGAGAGCAAGAAGAAATTGAACTTGAGGGTGAAATGGAATGAGTCGGCTTTGTGCCAGGTATGTGGGGTGCATCACAAGAAGCTGGCTCGAAGATGTTGAGTGCTGGGTGCAGGGGTGTGTGAGAGGGCGGCTCCGGGCTTGAGGCAAACACTTACCATCTGCGATGTCGATGCCTGGGCTGGTGGATGCCACCTCCCCTGCTGTGCTGGCAATCGTGTCAGGGTCGTCAGAGGCTGGGAGGGTGCCCCCTTGGCCCATGGGGGTTGAATAGAGACTCTGGAGTAGTTCGGAAGAGGCCGAGACACTGTCACAGGTTTCTGAATTCCCTGGGCCCGTGTCCATGTCCCCTGAGCCGGGGTATGCTGGGGGACTCTGGTCATCTACAGGCAAGGGGCAGCCCTGGCCCATCGAGGCCAGGTACCCAGGGCCTAAGGCACTCAAGCCACCACTCACAGCCTCGTCGTAGGATGGGAGCATGACGGGCACGCCATCCACTACCACAAAGTCAGGGTCACTGCTGGAACTCCTTGGAGGGCCCCTGTGCCAAAGAAAGCGATGTCAAATAGCAGAGTGACGGGCTGCCCAGGAAAGAGGCAGCCAGTGCCCCACACAGCTACTGAGGTTCCCAGGATCTGGGCCAGCAGCAGAACCAGCCTCCCTTTGGGGGGACGCTGCTGTCTACCACGGCAGCCACGCATGCAGTGAACAGAAGCTGCTTCTCTCTGCCTCCTGCTTGTTTGCCTCAGGCAGGGGCACCACCACATGCTTTCCAGTCAGGTGTCCCGGGGTGCCTCCCCCAGGGAGAACAGCTTAGAGGTGCAGTTAATCTCGGATGCCAAGTGCCCACAGGGAAAGTGTAGCCCATGCTTATCTTATGCTTCTTTTTTGTTTCCCACTAGAGTAGGAGAGTCAATCATTATTCACCAAGATAGAAAACCAGCAGGAGGAGGAAAAAAAAGGAAAGCTCAGTGTACCATCTCACCACCTGATTCAGGCCCTGGGGCTCATCCCCACACTCCACCAAGCATCATCGGGACCTGCAGGAGCCTGAGTTGCCAGGGGTGGTGTGGGCGTCAGTGGCGGCGGATGTGATGCTTCTCAGGCGCTCCCGTTCAGGGTGCACATGCAGGTCCTGGCTCTGCCCCTGCACATCCCACTGCCTGGCATTCAACACTGCGACCCTGAGCCCAGGTGGGTCTGACCTCAAAGCCTGAGCTCTGTCCGACCTCTCTCAGCTCCTGACCTGTTAGAGTGACCTGGAATGACTTCCTGGGTGGTCACGGAACTCGATTTCTTGTTTGCTATGCTGGGAACTGGGGCTGAGGGATGTGTCCATAGGGGAAAATATCAGGAAGAGCAGATGCAGATGGATGGGCAGGTCCTGGACCTCTGACAATGGCCACAGGGCTCCAAAAGCAGAGAGAATGGAATGTCTGGATGCTGGCATTTGGGGAGAGGAAGCATTAGGCCTCACCTCTCTGTAACACTCCAGGGGCCGTCTCCAGTCTGCTCAGTTTTTGGAATATGGTTCTCAAGGCTATGCAGAGAGGGCGGGAGCTGTGACCAGGAGGCTGGACAGTCAAAGGGCAAAAATATGTGCCCTTTTCTTTTTTTTATAGTTATGATTTTTTTTTAATGTCAATTTTCTCTTCTAATTTTTTTTGTTTAAATATTTTATTTTATGTAATTCTTACATCTGTTTTCATCTTTGCACAATGTATGCATTTTCATTTTGGTTATATTCCCCATACAACTGCACCTCCCCCCTTATTTTGACTCTAGTCCTTCCTTTCCCCAGCCCTCCCCACACCCCCTAGTGTGTCTCTGGTTTATAGTTGCTTGTTGATTTTGATTTTTACTTTGTATTGATTAGTCTTTTTCCTGGTCCCTTATTTAGGTTTCCTAAATTCCTGCTATGAGTGAGACCATATGGTGTTTTTCTTTTTCTTTCTGGCTTATTTTGCTGAGCATGATCCCTTCCAGCGCCATCCATGTGGATGCAAATTACATGTGTTTATCTTTTTTGAATGCTGAGTAATATTCCATGGTGTATATATGTACCACATCTTCTTGATCCAGTCATCTATTTTGGGGTATTTGAGTTGTTTCCATAGCTTAGCTATTGTAAACAGTGCTGCTATAAACATAGGGGTGCAGGTGCCCTTTGGAATTACTGTTTCTGTGTCATTTGGGTAAATACCTAGGAGTGGGATTGCTGGATCATATGGAAGCTCTATGTTTATTAGGTCAAGAAATCTCCACGCAGTTCTCCATAGTGGTTGGACCAGTTTGCACTCCCACCAGCAGTGCAGGAGAGTTCCTTTAACCAAAACAAAGAGAAACCCCACCGACTGGGAGAACATTTTTGCACACAACACTAATGATAAAGGACAGATCACAAAAATCTACAAAGAGCTGATGAAACTCAACAAAAACAAAGAAAATAATCCAGTCAAAGAATGGGCAGAAAAGCTAAAAAGAAACTTCTCTGAAGAAGAAATGCAAATAGCCACCAGGCATATGAAAAAATGTTCAGCATCACTTGTAATCAGGGAAATGCAAATCAAAACTACCGTGAGATACCATCTTACACCAGTGAGAATGGCACATATTAAAAAAACTAGCAATAGCAAATGTTGGCGAGGGTGTGGAGAAAGATTTTTAAAAAATTTTTTATTTATTTATACAAGCACTGGGTACAGTCAGAAGTGCGGGATTGAGAGAATTCACCAGAGCCAGAGCGGAGAACAGAACAGGCAGGCTAACGGAAATACACTGCTGAGGGGAGCAGCGGCACGGCAGGAGAGGTCTGTTGCGCCATGTGGAACCCTCGCCGGTGGCCAGGATCGAACTAACTAACACTGCAAAGGCTGTGGGCAGCTTTGCAGCCCAGCACTCAACCGCTGTGCCACCAGGGGAGGCCCAATATGTGGCCTTTTCTGAAATAAATGAGAAAAGGCTGACATGGGCACAGGATTCCAAGGAAATACTTCTGACTCAGTGGTGACAGGGGCCTGGATCAGTGAGCCCAGTGGCCAGGGCTGTGTTGTTTGCTGCCCTGCCACTTTCCTACTGTGCAATGATCTTTGCTTTCTAAGCATTTCCTCCTTCCAGCAACAATGATCTGCCAGCGGCAGTGCTGGGTGGTTCTTCTTTGTTCTGCGGGATGGTGGTGTAGTTTGCTGGGCACAAGTTACAGGGAAAGAGAGGGGAGGGACCCAAGGAGGGGGTCCCAAGATGCTCTGCACTCTGGGTGCTAGGCCTGCTCATGAGGGAGTCAGACAAACTCCTCTTCGGTGAAGCCCACTAGGAGGATGAAGAATCCAACCCAAGCACATCCGTGCAGCAGACAACCTCTGTGGGCAGGACCCACCCACACACTCAGGCCCCCTTGGAGCAGGTGCTGATGAGGTGTCCATCCTGATGCCTCACCCATCTTCAGACTTCCCTTCACACACAGATTTTGAGCCTCAGTTGGGTCAGACACCATTGACCTTGTCTCCTGATTAGTTCTATGTATTTCTCATGTGCCCTGGACTGGAAGTGCCCATGTATGGACTCCAGGGCCACTTGCATGCAATTGGCATTGGGGATGGAGACCCTGGCAGGGCTGGGCCCAGCATGCAGCCTTGACACCATGCCCCATCCACACCCCCATAATGCCTGCTTTGAGACTGTAGATCCAGGAAGGAGGCAGATAAGGGTTCCTGGAGGGCAGTAGGAAGAGGGAAATGAGGTTGTCCCTCCCAGACTCTGATCTCCAGACACCCCAAAACATCCCAGGTAAAGTGCTTTTACTCTCTATTCCCCTTAGCAGCTCAACTTTGCCCTCAACAAGGGCCAGGCTCACCAATTTCAATCTTTGCCAGTGTGCCAGCCTGGGGTGGCTGCGGGCTGCCAAGGTCCCAGCACTGACCTGGGGGGAAAGTGGGCCTTGAACTTGGTCTGGAACATCCTGGCCAGGATGACGAGCAGCAGCACCAGCAGCACGCTGGTCGCCGTGAATGCTACAATCTTCCATGTGGTCAGGAGGGTCTCATGGGTGCTGGGCCACGTTTGCTCTGTCGTGGGAGAGAACGAAGCAGCAAGTGAGGCTACTGGACTATGATGGTGCTGAAGTTCCCAGCATCTGTTTGCTGGGTTTAGCTCATCATATGCCCGGGGTGCTCCCCAAGCAGGTCCATGTTACAGGACATCAGGATCACACTACACTAAAAAAAAAAACCCTCTCCACCAGACTGTAGAGACCAGCATGTTCACATTCCATACCTGGTGGCACAGCCTGGCATGGAATTAAATAATGAACCTGCCTCTCAGGCAGAGAATGATGGGGTTCCTCTCCTCTAGAGAAGCTATGTTCCGTGGTGGGCCAACGGAAGGGCGTGGGAAGCTGGATTTGAGTGTTTTGTGAGCTTTCTGGGATGAATTGTTGTTTGGTGTGAAGACAGGGATAGAAGGATAATGGGGACATCCCTCTTCAACAGCCCTCAATCCCCATACCTCTGGTTATCTCGTGTCTGCAGGGCTGGCATTCCAGAAGAGATCCCTTTTGGTTTAAGCCCTGTCTCTTGTAACTTGCCCTCCTTTGCTGCCAGCTTCGCACCACCTCTGTCTCAGAAGTTGTCCTCTTGGAGCAACCTGGACTCCTCCGGCACAGGTTCACGTTGCCTGCTGGAGGCCTGCAGAGGCCCTGGGCCAGTAAACACTTCCCCCATGTGCTGGAATCACGACTGGTCAGGGTAGGCAGCCTCAGGCATGCCTGGGAAACAGGGGATGAGTGTGCAGGACTGGGAGGGGGTAGGAGAGGTAGGGGTGTGTGTGTGCTGGTGCCCTTTATGATGTGCACTCCCTAGTGCACGGAGACCACAGCCAGCAATTCGTTATTAACTAAAAAGCGCTGAAGCTCGTGGACAGCCTATATGTTTATAAATGAAAACAGATCTCAGTTATAATATAGTTGTCTCCCCTTATCCACCGAGGATATATCCCCATCATTCTTATCCACTGCGGGATGTTCCATGGTGGATACCTGAAACCGTGAATAGTACCAAACCACACACACACACACACACACACACACACACACACACACACACACACTGCTTATAACATAAATATATGTATATACATAGATAATGCTTTTTTCCTATACAGACTTACCAATGGCAAAGCTTACTTTATAAATTAGGCAAGGCAAGAGATTAATAATAGCAAATAAAATAATAAAATAGGACAATTATAACAATGTGGCCTAATAAAAGTTACATGAATGTGGTCTCTCTTTACAAATATCCTTTTGTACATAATATTTTCAGACCATTGTTTACTGCAATTAACTGAAATGTGTTCTTGAGTGGAAGAGAAAGGTGAGGTCACACCCATGAGCCCATGTTCTTCCAGTGGAGTGGTGAGCCTGGGAGAAGACAGGGTGCAGAGGTCAAGGAGTCTCCCCAAGGTTGCAAGGGGGTGGGGACCCTGCTCACAGGGAAAGCATTTTAACCTGTGATTGGGCAGGTTAAAGCAAGGGCCTGGAACTATTAGTTGTGAGTAACCACAAAGGTAAGTTTCTCTATCTTTTTCCTCACAGCACTTGTGGGAACGGAGGGAAGGCACCGGGGATGCAACTTCCAGCCACTGTGTGTAGCCTGTGAGCCCGTGAGACTGGCAGGGAGGGCAAGGCCTGGATGAGTTTACCTGACTTGATGCAGTAGACTTGATAGGAAGGAAACCACTCCCCGTACTGGCAGGTGATGTACTTGTAATCACTGGTGAGGCTGTAGCCAGGATCGCAGTAAAACTCCACCACAGTTCCATGGTTGTAGCGCTCACAAGGCCGCGGGTGGCAGATGAAATCACCATGACTCACCATTGGAGGTAGCGGGCAAACTTGGGCAGTGGGGGAGAATAAGAGTTTCAGAACCACATGCTCATCCCTGTCAGCCACCCCCCAAGCAGAGATGGGGAGAACGCACAACTCAGAGATGTGCTGTGACATTAATTGCCAGAAGAGTGAGTTGTCCCTTTCATATTGTCACGTGAGGTCAAACAGATGTCCACTATAATATTCTGACCAAGTGTGGCTCTCATACGGCTTGGTAAAGGACATTGTAAAAGAGTTTTACACTGCAAAGAGTATGCCTACCTAATAGACAGTATTAAGCTACTCTATTAATAACGCATGCTATTATGTGCCAGACAACCTAGTAAATAAAATTAAGATATTTATGGGCAAAATCTTTACTGAAAGGAATAGCAATCCCGAGTCTTGCTTCTGTGACTACGGGAGTAATTTGGGACTGTCCAAATCCCTGGGTGTCCCTAACTCGATACCCAAACGCCTCATTGAGGGTTGGTTGTTGAGAAATATGCAGCAATTCTGCCAGCTCTGCAGGCAGACCCAGGTCTCAGCCTCTTGCTCCTGGGCCCCCTGACCAGTGGGTGACCAGCCTGGGGTTCTGGGAGGAGACCCCAGGTTCTAGGCTTGATTCTGCCACCAACACACGGCATGACCCCATGCACATCACCTGACCTCTTGAAGCCTTGATTTCCCCCTCTGAAAAAGGGGGAGCTTATTCTACCCTACATGATGTTTTACTGTTTTTCTAACTGGAGTACACTATGATTTCAAGGGGGAAATGTTTTCAATTTTCCCTCTTGAGCCTGCCCTCTGGTGAGTACACACTCTACTGAGGCCGGCTTCAAACTCATACATCTGGAGATGACTAAGAACTCTGACACATACACAAAAGTTAACTTTTGAGCCCCTTCTCTGGGGCTCCTGATGCCCTGACCAGTGGAGAGCCACAGGCACACTTCACAGCTCATCCTCACACAGGCCATATCCATGGGGGCACTGCTCACCCCACACTGGCCACCAGAAGGCCACAGAAAGCACACTGGCACATCATAGCAGCAACATGTGCCCACTGAGGCCAGATAACCAGGTGGGCTCCTGTTCAGGGGGCCCAACCAATGGAGGCGTTCCAAGGTATGGGGATGAGGGTCAGTAGGGTAAGGAAAAAATGTCAGGCTTTTCTGCCCTCCCGCCATCAGGATAGATGATGGATCCTTGCAGTCCTGAATGCATGCCTGATGGCGGGCACCTGGAGTAGGGTGTGGGCATAGGTAGATGGGATTCACCTGGGCTGAGACTAGGCTTTTAAGGGCGGCATCACGGGGGCTCCAGCAGAAGCCGATGAAGAAGCCGAGAAGCAGCAGAACGAACAGAAGAGCAGAGAAGCAGAGAGAAGGCCGGAGAGCCCAGATAGTGAGGATTTGCTGGGGGCTGGGAGGACTGCCAGCCTCCCGGCCCACCAGCACCCCTGCCTGCCATATGCCTGATAAACCCCAATAAAAACCTGCAAAACCACTGAGGACTCTGACTCCTCCTTTACCCCTGTCTGCTGGATCCTAGAAAACCTGCACTGTGTCCATTCCTGCTCTTATAGGGTCTCTATAGACACTATGTCTAATCCTGCAAACAATGTGGCAATAAGACCTTCTTGGTTCTTTGAGAGATAAGGAAACAGAAACCCAGAGAGTTCAGGTTTTCCAGAAGCAGCTAGAGGAGGTTTGGAGCTCAGGCTTCTCCAGGCAGTCTGCTGTCTGACTCACTCACCACCCCATGACCCTGAACTAGTCGCTTCTCATCTCCGAGCTTCCATGTCCTCATTTGTAAAGCAAAAGCGTCTGAGGGTTATTCTGAGAAAGGCTGGCAAGGCTTCTGTTCAGAGCTGACAGAATGTAAGTGGAAAGTGGGGAGAGCCGGGTCAGAGTGGCCAGGAGAGGACTGTAATGAGGTAATTGCTTGTAGATGTGATAGAAAAGCTAATGAGATGGGGGGGAGGTCCCCTGAGATTACCAGTAGATGGAAGCCACTCCCTCCCCTGCATGGGCAGGATGAAGGGGTCCTGGTTACTGGCTCACCCGGGTAAGTCGGAACCATGGGGTATAGTCTGAATGCTGCCCGAGATAGCCCCTGGACAGAGGGTCAAGGGGAAATGGCTGGGCCTCTCTGCCTGCTGCCTGCCAGGGTTCCTCTGGACAAAGTCAGAGGGAAGACAGCTGGTCAGGGGGATTGGGAACAGGCCTGCAGGGGGCAATGCAGGGGAAGGTCTAGGAATGGCCCCATGAACTCCAGGAGTGGGGGCTGTCAGGTGACTGCTGCTTGGTCCCACAGGCGGTCACTGGCAGTCAGGTCTAGAGCCGTGACTTTGAGGTAGAGGACATGTCCTGGACTAGCTGGCCCCTTCCCCAGGGCTGCCCAGCATGAGGAGTCCCATCACCCATCACATTTCCAGGCTAAAACCGGAGATCTTGTCAAATCACTACCTCCAAGGTGTCTCACGAAAATCCCCTGGGAACAAGGGCGCAGGGAAGGGAAGGACAGCTGGTCAGAAGGAAATAGAAAAAGTCACCAGCAGCATTCAGCTGGCCCTGGGTCGCCCCAGGGACATGGCAGCAAAGGCACTTTCCTCCACAGAAGCCCTGGAGAAACACAGGGAAAGGAGAGCACTCTGGGCTCAAGCACATGCCAGCCCAGGGAGGGGCCCAGAACTACATTCCTGGGCTGAGGGACTCTGCCGCAGAGGGAGGGCAAAAGGTCTTGCGGGGAGATTTGAAGCCACTGAGAGACCAGCCTGATCTTCTCTACCATCTCAACCATCCCGCGGCCTCCAGCCGCCCGTGACTGCCAGCGTCCTTCCTGTGTCAGGGCTCTACAGAGCAGCGGGCACCCCTAGCAGGCCCTCCAAGCAGTCTCCGAGGATCAGAAAATTGCCAGAAGGTTTTCAAGACCCAGAAAACCTCCTGAGAGGTGGGAAGAGGCCCCATAAATGCATGCAAGTTTATCAGCAGCTTCCTCCTCCCTTGGCCTGAAGAA